>NC_056736.1:143763962-144048962 GCF_019279795.1 Protopterus annectens | reverse complement strand
GGTACATGCAAATACTTATCTTTCATGACATGGTAGGTAGACCCGGGTAATACCCATTCATCTTTGGGCTGTCCTGACAAGGACGACTTGGACCACGAATGGGCAAATATTGGGCGAATGCTCTGACCATTGGTAGGGTTGCCACCTTTTCATATGACCAAGATGGGACATTTTCGGGACATACATCAGATTTTACAGGCCAACACATACCCATGGTCAGTAAAAAGGATACTACTTTAGTTTTATGCCTAAATGTAAGCTTATTGTTGTAGCAGATTAGTTGCTTATTCTGTTTCATTTACTTGCTTATTCTGTTACTTGTAACAGAGAAGGTATTTTACATATGGAAATAAGTATTGTGTGGGACTATTACATAAAATATGGGACATAATTATGTTCTACAATCACAGGACATTTGACATTTATAATGGTTTTGGTATGGACACAACTGCCCAGAGGGGGACTGTCCCTCACAATGTGGGGCAGGTGGTAACCCTAACCATTGGGCTAGGCTTAGCAATTGGCGTCACACTAATATGATGCATTTTGCTTCCACTTGGTATAACTGTCAACACTACAATGGAAAACGGGCACGGGGTTTTAAATGTCATTTGTTCGAGGGACGGGGACTCAATATTCCGCTACGTGCCTTTGTGTTTGCTTTTTATTTTGGTGCTCGCAAAACTGTCTTGTATGCTTTGCATACATTTCAGTATCCACAGACACTGACAGGAGTGATTACTATTAGAGGCAGGCTGTACTAGTCAGCATTTTAGGTTGCATGTATGCAGCCGACATGTTCACACCTCCATGCAGCACTTGGGCACACCCCCTGCACTCACGCATGTTTCCTATGCATGTGGGCATTGCGGCAGCGTGCCTTCATTAATATGCATGTGGTGCTGCTGTGCCATCTCTACGCCACACGGTCGGCACAAGGCTAATGCAATCCTTGCGCTGAGCTTCATGAATCTCGGGGGTAATTTTATCAAGGTTGGAAATGTAAGTAAGCAGCACACAATTCACTGGTTCTGTTCATTAACATCCAACCTCCCCTTCATTTGTTGACAACTATATATTATTGCAAGTTAATATCCTCACACATTTTAAGGACAAGGGTCTAGAATGCCATTCACACTGCATGTCCCAGATTACTGCTCAGATAAGACAAGAATGAGAAACAAACACAGGGAGGTAAGTTACAGCTGCATTTATTGCAAGCAATAGTCATAAATGGTTGAGTGATCACTCAGTGCACTACATCCCCAAAAAAATGTACAAATAACTGTTATGTGGTTTCTTAGTACTGTGAATGATGTTGCAGTAAGTTGTATGCAGAATGATTTCAGTTCCCTGCTGCAAAACTGTTTGTGTGGTGAAGAGGGATAAGGTACCCTTACTGTGTTCTGAAGGTTCATTGGAGTGAGAGTTCAAATCCATACCTATGCAGAAATATTTCATGTATACTAACAAACATTTTGTAGTGTTTATTTCATAGATTGCAGTTCATTATTTCAACTACTTTTCCCTTTTTTTTTTTTGGCCAGTGTTTTCCCGATGCATGGCTTAGGACAAACAAGGGAAATAGAGAAAATGAATGTCAGGGTTGGCTGTACTTATTTCATTTGCATGATGCTTAGCAGTGCACAAACCCAGACTACTGGCCACTGCATGGTGATTAGCAAGGTTCCAAAAATGAAGCAGCTTCTGCGAATATGGCAGCTGCAGGGTCCTAAAGGGAAAGTACACAAAGCAAAAATGGACCAGCAAACAAGGCACATAGAATTAACGGAAAATACTTTAATGAAAGTATTAGGTTCTATTCAACAGACCAATTTCGGCAGTTACTTTACAGAGCCTTCTTCAGTGTTTAAATTGAATACAAAAAAGAACCTATTTATAATAAATTCCTTGAATCATGTGATTCATTACAAATGTTCATTGAGACCAGGCTTAAAGAGCCCACCAAGTTTAATAATCCATTTTTTCTCCATTGAATTCAATAAATCATGCCAGCCTAATTTATTGTTTCTGGATCTCAAAATTTTGTCAATAATGATGAAACTGAAACATGCATTATGATGATTTAAAGAATGTTTGTATAAGGCATTAATTTCCCTCTTATTCCTGATATCACTGAGATGCTCAGATATGTGTAGTTTCAATGGTCTTGAAGTTTGACCCACATAAAATGCAGAACAATTGCACTTGGCCAAATAAATGACCCAATCAGAGGAACAATTAGCAAAGAATTTTATATTATACACCTCTGAGGTATTTTGGCTTGTAAAACTTTTGGTTTTAAGTAGCTTTGTGCAATATGTGCAATTTCCGCAAGGAAAGCATCAAAGTAAAGGTTCTCCTGATAATGTACTTTGTATGGTGTGACTGGTTTTGGTATCACAGTGTTTGAAATGATTAAAGAAAGCAGATACGTTTTTGCCTTTATGAAAAGAAAATGAGCATCTATCACCAAGGATTTCCTGAAGTGTGGGTTCACATGTTAATATATTCCAATTATGTTGGACCATATTGATCAGTGCATTGGTGTTACATTCATAAGTGGTGATGAATCTGGGAGGTTTGGATTTGGATTTATTGCTGGACTTATAACGTAATAAATCTTCATGTTTCATACTATCAACAATATGTTTGGTGTGTACAAGATGACCCATTTTTTATCCACGGTCATGAAATCTGTGTATAAGATCATCCCTGAAGCATGTGTATGTGTCTTGATCAGAACAGATGCGTTTGATATGCATGAACTGAGATTTGGGAATGTTTTTCCAAATGTGTGGGGATGGAAGCTGGAGGCATGGAGTAGTGAATTGTTTTCGGGGAATTTACGGTGAATTTCTGTAGACAGAGTATGATCTTATGTACGGCAAACCAAAACATCTAAAAAATTATTTTATTTTTATCACAGCTGACAGAAAATTTGATTCCCCATTTATTATCATTCAAATAAGTGATAAATTCTGAGAGATATTCGCTATTGGACCTCCATACCAACCAGCAATCATCTAAGTACCTACGCCAGATGTCCATCTCATCAATATAAATATTGTGAGACCTGTCAGAAATGACCTGTTCTTCAAAATACGCCATGAACAGATCTGCGTATATGGGTGCGAAAGAAGCACCCATGGCTGTCCCCTTTGTTTGCAAATAACATTTTCCCTTATAGAAAAAAAACATTCTTAGTCAGTACATGTTCCGTCAAGCACACCAAAAGAGTGTTGAAACCTGGTCTATATAGTTCTGTCTTATTGAGCCAATATTCCAAAGCTTCCAAACCAGCCCAATGAGGAATGTTCATGTATAATGATTTAACATCTAAGGTGCAAAGTAACCAGTCTGGCTCAAGTTGTGTGTCTGAAATGATTTGCAAAAATTCAGTAGTGTCCCTGATCCTGGATCGTACACATTTTAAAAGGGGCTGTAAATGTTTGGTTAGAAACAAAGATAATGGCTCGGTTAATGAATTTTTGCCAGAGACAATGGGTCTGCCTAAGGAGTTGTGAAGATCCTTATGAATTTTAGGTAAAAAGTATATGTATTGTGGGCAAGGATTAGTGATGGTGAGTTGAAACTGTGTATTTTTTGTAATAATCCCAAGCAAGGTTCCCCACACACCTGCAGCCATTGAACCCTTGCAGATAGCTTCCAGATATCCAATAATTGAAAATGGATGCATTTATGTAACTCTGTTGAGCACAACACAAGCATGCTAAGCAGAGTTGGGTGATGGCTAACACAGAACTTAACAATGAGTAGGAATTTGTGGAGATCTCATGTCACTAGTCCTAAGGCAGCAGGAGTAATTGTAGGAGTGGTGTACAGATGGTCCTGGTTCTATTACAGGGTGTGCAACCTATTTTTATTATTGTGACAGTGCAGTTTATAGCAATTAACTGTAAAATATACAAGTGTCATTTCAACATTCTTGTGGCAACAGGTGCGAGTGTAAGACTGACATACACATGGTCCTGTGTTCTAATACAGGACATTTCAGACAGTTTTACTGTTGTTCCATTTCCAATTATATTAACTCTCACTTTTAACACTTTTGATAGTAAAGCTGATAAGAATTATATGTATGAGGGATATGACACCCTCATTGTGTTTTCAAATGTATGAATAAGGGTATACTGTCTACTATATTTCTGTAAGTAAAATTCTGCTATCTGGACTTGAATGGCCTTCAAAATTAAATAAGGCACATACACAACTGGATCTATATACAAGGACCTTGTCAGGTCACACACATACATGTTTAACACTTCAGACTGTCCCTGTGCAAAAATGGAAAATCAATACTGTGGAAGGAAGTGTTTTGCTCCTTATGCATAGGTTTGAATCCCACACTTTAAAAATCAAATATGTCAGTGTATAAAGCCAAAACAAATGCATGAGGTCATGACATTTATGCCCCCAGTGCATGAATGCAAATGTAACTCCCTTCCTAGTTTCAATATATATTCTCATGCTACATCAGCAGACATCCCTCAAACTAAGGTCAAGTGTCAGATTTACATTCCTATTTCAAATATTTATTTTACCCCTGCTTGGCACTCCTGGTCTGCTTAACATTGTGCAAATGAAGTTGGCATCATTGCTCCAGTTTGCACACTACCAGTAAATGCAATAACTGGAACTGGCGGGATCACATTAGTTTCCATTGCTGTAGATTGGGCATTAGATATGTCTGTAGTTAGTGAAGAAGCTGCCTAATGTAGGGTACAGAGTCAGGGGTCTAGATGTCCAGGATATTTATTGGAATCCTGGTAAAACAGCACAGCCAAAAGCTTATGCAGGGGTAATATGCTGGCTTCCAGTACAAGTCTGAGGCATGTAGTAGCTTGGCGCAGGCTGTATCCAGTGCTACTGGCATTCTGCACACTGAGAACAGTGTAGGCATCATTTTAATGACATGCACAGGCAAAAAAGGGATACCTTCAACTATTGTTTGAATTTGAGACTCTGGACATCCCACAGCTTTGTATGATAATAAGAGAGTATTTTAATACTTAGAAAGATAAATATAGGCAAGACTGGTATGCATAATGTTCTTCTGTCTTTTCTTTTCTTTCCCCAGCTAATGCTGACATAGAGCTCAATAGACATGCTCATGCTACTCAAATGAAGGATGAGGGAAGCAAGGGAAGCAAGTAATATGCATGCAGCACAACAGAGATATTATTGTAGCTTTAAAATTTAAAATAGAATTTTTTACACAGTTGTAGCATATCCTAACTGTAAAAGCAAGTATTCATGCATTAAAGAGCCAATCAAATCAAAGGGTGGGAGGTAAGTGTAGTGGTTAAGGTGTTTACCTTACAGACATGAGGTGCTGGATTTGATTCTTACATGGGGGTAATTGGCTAGGCTTAAATTAGCTCTCAAGTGTAGTTAGCCTTGTGCTAATGTATGTATAAATGTAAGACTGTATTGAGAGACTCTGTAACTATAATTCTGCTATGTGTGAGTCACAATTATACAGTACTGCATTTCTTTAATAATATTTACATTAAATTAAACTCTATACTAGTGGAATAAAAGCCGTGCTGTTAACTGTAATCTGTATAACTGGAACTCGCATATGTGCGATTTATGCACATTTCAAGGATTACTTTCAGCAGTCTCTCTGTATAATGTGTATTTGTTAGGATATATATTTAAATGTAATACTTCAGAAAAAATAATTGTATAATTGTGTTAATGATTTGTATGTGACATATGATGGTACATGTGATGACCCAGCACTATCAACCAGTAATCAAGAAGCCACAGTTTTTACCACTGGCAACAGTGGGGGAATGTTCACTGAGAATAACAGGTACACATGCAGTATTTCCAGATGCAGCTCTCTGCATAAAGTGTAATTTCCCTTAAGAGCACAATGAGACCACAGTCCAGTGCAGGGCTGGTTTCTCACTCTTTCTCCAGATCTCCAATAAGACTTCTCACTGCCACAGCTACAGAGCTGAGGTCTCAGCTATGTGTCCAAGCCAAGACCTCCAGCACCCTCTCTGTCCAACCAGAGCTTCATGTCCTTGCCCAAGTAGCTGACACACACACTCTTTGAGGTTTGATTCACACATACATACACACACACACACACACACACACCCACACACACCCACACACACCCACACACACACACACACACACACACACACACACACACACACACACACACACACAATCACACACACACACCTTGGAAAGGCTGGCACAAGTCTACTAGCTATGCCTCTCTTCTGACCTGACTATAAGGTAGTTACCACTGCCACCAATCACTCCTTATAAGCTAATTTAAGGTCGTCAACAAAGGGTGTCCAATCTTACTGTGTAATATTAATACTAATACAAACTGTAGTTTGACAAAGAGCAAAGCTATTAGCAGTGGCCCACACAGTGTCACCAAGTAACTATGCAAGTACTGTCAAGACTGAAATATCTCTACACAGGTCAGCCACAAAGAAAGGATTAAATATAATTAATAATAAATAAAAGAACAAGACAATACTAAATATATATTCACAGTGACACCAGAGTTCAAAACCACAGGAAATGTTTAAAATAACATTGCAGTACAGCCTCACACACACACACACACACACACACACACACACACACACACACACACACACACACACACACACACACACACACACACACACACGCATACACACACACACCTCAGAAAGGCTGGCATAGGTTTACTAGCTATACCCCCCTTCTTCCCAGACTATAAGGTAGTTACCACTGCCACCAGTCACTCCTTATAAGCTACAAGGTTTTTTTCTCAGATCTTTGGCAAGTACTGGATGTCATAAAACAATTGCATTCCTTCATACTTCCAAAGTAGCAATTAGTTCACCCTGAAGACAATACAGAAAGCTTCCTAGTACAGACTTTGTATCTCTGGCTGAATGGAAACATATTTATGGCCTAGCCTACAAAGTAATTTATTTTCAGATATTTTTCTAAAGTAGGCTGGACTGAGGTTAACCTCCTGTGTTTCAGTTTCCACTGTTAAGATATGTACATTTAAACAGTTACAATATTGGATGCACATTTCTGTTCTCTTCCAGTAGGGCACCCTGTGGATACATTTTAAGCACAAGCTCTTTATAGATACCTTTTCAGCACAAACATCTGTACAAAGCAGTTTGATATACACATGACATACATTCTAATACATTTGTAACACAAGCATCTTATATAAATTGGTTTGATATTCATAAATGACATATAATTATTTACAAAAATACCAGCTAGCTGTGCTGGCAGTACTTCCTTTTGTCACAGTATTAATTTTATCTCACTTTTTCTCTCAACCCGATCCTTATCTCTCTTTTTTATTTTCTATTATGTGTTGTCAAAATGTCTGCATGTCATCCATGTGTACCAGATCACTAAATGCTACATAGCACAGTGAGGTAAGCCAGGCACAGTGAATCAGCCTGCCCCCACTCCACCCGCTCCAGAACTGATGCCCAGCACATGTGGGACCCAACCTCGCTGCACTTTGTCTTCTGCCCCTGCACTACCTGCACACTCAGGTAGTACTGTCCCAGCAGGTGGTGCACTGGTACCCTCTGGTAGCAGTGGCCAAGGTGGGGATTTCATCACCTAGGGGGAGATGCTAGGGCTGATGCATAGGGTCGTGCACTACACCATTGGTGTATGTTTATACTGGGCAAAGAGACTGCTCTCCCTCATGGTACATAGGAGGAGAAGTCATCAAGCACTCCAGCCACCAGCAGAGTAAAAGGACAGTGATGACAGCCTAGTGGTAGAAGACTCAGTTCTCACTGTCTCCATGTTTGATGGGCCTGAGCCTGTGTTGTCCTCTCCCTCATCCCAGTTATGGTGTCCTCCAATGTTTTGTGTTGCTCACCATCCCTGTGTCTTGTCTTGTCTGTTTGCATTTGCTTCTTCACTTACCTAATCCAAAAATACCTACGTCCCTTACCCAGCATTTCTTTCTTACTGAGTTAAAAAGAAAAAAGAAATTGGCAATTCTCCCCAAAAAAATATTGTCCCATACATAGCTCTCCATTTCACATACGTGTCTTCTTGACTCACTTGATTTGGTCCAATTGGCAATACAACATAATCACACTGTTGACACCCCTCTCTCTGGAGGTGACAGTGCAAATTCAGCTAATATTCTGCACAAATTATCAGTTTTTACTGTTGAAGAAATTGATAGCTATGGTTCTTTCCTACCTTCCTCCTGCAAACTCCAATATTGATTTCCTTTTCGTCTTCCCCCTGCTTGTTTTTCATTTCACTACCCCATTTTAATACCTATAATCTGTCAAAAAAAATCACACACAACACACATAAGTACCAGAAAAAGCAATGGATCCCTTCACTTTTTGGTCTCTATGTTTGCATGGAGTTTGGCATTGCTCGCCAATGCCAAGTGACAATGAGCAGCTCTACAATGCTGTGATTATCTCCTGGCAATGCCACTTAACCCCACTGTGCTACATCCACACAAAATAACATGCTGAATGTACTATACATAATATCATTGCATTATCACTCTTTATTTAAAAGTATTACATCAGCCTGGATTCAAACTCAGTATCATCTGGACTCAAAACAAAATGTGTCATTGCATTTACACCTGCTGTCACAGAGTCAGCTAAGCAACAAGGGTGTTTCATAGACTGAATACAACTCTTAGACTTTTAGCAATAAGGCTTATGTTTGTGCACTGCTTAACTATATACAAACAGAGAAAGTAATGGAAATTTGTATCTTGCATGAGCAACCACTTTGCCAATTGTAGTGCAAACCCGCTGCTCACTGTTGCGCTATGCAAAGTCAATATTAGCATTCATTAGTGCTGTTTACTCTCCATTTACTCTTTATGCCATGAAACTACATGTAGAAACATAACAAACTGAAGGCCCTATCTAACAGTATGTTACATATGTACAAGTCAGCCATGTGTTGCTTCCCCCATGCAGTGCAACTGTGGTGTTTCAGTACTTTTCACACATATGTCAACTACAGTACATAAATTAATATAAAATGCTGTGTGATATGCAATGCATGTCAGTCTGGTAATATGCAGAACTAGAACTATCTTCACGGTCGAACATGCCTATACATCCATCAGATGACCCTGGGAACTATTCACCCGTAAGCCTAACCAGCCTTATCTGCAAGGCTATGGAAAGAATCATCATGGACCTTATCCACAGGGACATAGGTGACCTTCAGCACTCTTGACACAGCCCATTTTGGTTTTGTCAAGGGAAGATCTTGCTTATTAAAGCTAGTGAACTTCTTTGATAATGTCCCCAAAGCCCTGGATGATGGAAAATAGGACATTCCACCTATGTTGATTTAGCTTAGGCCTTTGACACAATCCCCCATTCAGGTATTATACAGAAGCTTTCCCATCTGGGGATTAACCCATACATTACTAGATGGATAGTCAACTGGCTCACTGAAAGAATGCACACTGTCAAAGTTGGGAGTCCACCTCCACCAGTAGACTAGTTACCAGTGAAGTACCACAAGGATCTGTGTTGGGCCCTCTATTGATTGGAAACTATTTCTCTGAAGTCCAGGCAAAGGTAGACGGCCTGTGGCTTACTAAGTCTGAAGATAACTGTCAACTGGGCATAATCATACAGAGTCCCCCAACAATGCTAGCATATTACAGAAAGGGCTGACACAGACAAATGATTGGTTCCAATCTCATGGACTGAAGCTTAACACAAAAAATGCCTCATTGTCCCCTTTGGCAAATAAGAACCCTTGCTAATTATGGCATACATAGCAATCTTCTAAGCTCAAACTCTGTGGAGATAGACTTGGGAACACAGGCTGATTGCAATCTAAACTTCAATAACTGTGTGTCCATAGTGATAAGGCACAAATTCTACATTGCACAAGACCAGGGAGGTCATAGCTCCACTGTACTTGACACTTATCAGACCACTAATTGAATACAATGCTTTCTTCTGGATGTACCTCACCAGATAATGCAGCAACTGGAGAAAAGACAGAGGTTTCTGACCAAGAGAATCCAGGGCTTCCAAAATATGACATACATGGAACCACTGAAAAAACTGTCACTGTGCTCAGAATCATAAGGCTGCTGAGAGGCAAACTATGCCTGGCCTACAGAGCAGTCTCAGATGCTACCCTAATGGAAATGTTGGACATCCACAAATCAAATGGGGGCAAGAATAACTTTCTTCAGGGATCTCAACCAAGCCTGTGACATAAACAAAACATGCTGGAGATACAGATATATCTCCCAGCAATTGCCACTCCTCTGTATAGGCCCCCACTGCATGTGAAGCAGTGCTTCTCAATGACCCTATTCAAGTGCAACCTTGACAACAGGATGGATGATTGTAAATTCATCCCAGGGTTGGCACCTGTGTCCCTAGTGGACAGTCATGCTGATCACAAAATCAATTTGCTAACAATGACAATATGCTCAATAAGGGTACTTGTTTTTTATATGGCTAGGCTTATAAAAGCCCTAGGCCCATTAGCCTAGTAACTTGCACAATCCTACATATCCATTTCATGCAGGCCTCCCAATATGCTTTCTCAAACATACACTGCTCAGTGGCAGATCCAGGAATATGCAGGGGGGGGGGTGCAGTATAAAAAGAAGACATTTAGGGCATGTATAAAGTAGATGAAAGCAGTGGGGGCTGTAGAAAGAGGACCAGCTAGAGCTGCTCTGACAGCAGGTGTGAAAATATAGCAATGTACATTCAGCTGTACATCCTTATAGTGCAGCTGTGATACTGTAAGTAGGTAACTCTTATCTAGCACCCATCAAATTTAAAGGTAGTACCAGATATTTCAAGGCATGCCTGGGAGTGATGTCTGGTCATCTATGCCAAGCCATAGCCCCTTTTCATGATGACATGGCTTTGCATATGCATTATGATAGCTAGGAAATAGTGCCGCTGAAGATGATGTGACCACAGCAAGTATTGATAATACAAGCATTGTAACCCGGTAGCCCCAGATATCCTATTAACTGGTGACTCTACTGTCTGCTAAATAAGTGTGCATATCACTGGGCAGTGTAAAGAAGCTACTGACAGTGCCATGTCTGCCTTGAGTCAAAATTAGGGACCTCAGCTATGATTAAAACTAACTATGACATGGTCATTGTTCATGATGCAGTCAAACTTAGAAAGACCTTCCTCTTACATATGTAATAGGATGGGGTATGATTATCAAACATCCTAACAAGCACAGGAAAATTACACCTGCTTAGTGAAGTCTTCTCATCACCTCATGCGACACCTGAATACTGCAATATAACACTGGTATTCAATCAGTGGCTAAGGGCATGGTGTCATAGCACAGTTTATAAACAAAGGGATTGTGTCTAGATCTAGGGATGTCATTGTCCCCTTTACTTATCCCTCATTAGGCCAGTATTTGAATATAAGGCCTCATTCAGCATGCATTTGTCCAGACACTCCTACTGGAACACACAGAAATACCGTACTAAAAGAATACAATGCCTAAACAACATGTCCTACATGGACTGGCACAAAGCCCTTTTACTGTACTTGGTATCCTACAGATTATAACGAGGTGACATTTGTCTGGCATATAAGGCATCCTTTGACCCAGTACTGATGGCTTTACTGAACATCAGCAAGTCAAATGGCATCAGAAATACTCAGTGTAGAGATCTAAACATCTTCTGCAACATCAGCAGAACAGTTTTGAAGGACAGGTATATCTTGCAGAGGATGCCACTGCTACGGAACAGACTCCACATCCACATAAAGAAAGTTCATCCCTGTCCAGTTTCAAGTGCGACTTTTATTCTGTGGATGGGAAACAGAAAATTTACCCCATGACTGCTCCCTGTGCTACTAATGGACAAAGGCAGCTCCTAAATGTTTTATCGCATGCATGGGTACCCTCAAATTATCTATGGTACAATCCTAGTTATTATGATTAGGGGTGATATATAAGTAAAGACCATGGGATGGGTAAGGCCAATCTCTAACCAAATGGGATAGGTTAGTTTGAGTACAAGAAGGGAAACTGGCTAGGCTTAAAATGGCCCACAAGGGCAGTTAGCCTTGTACTTACTTTCAGCCTATTCATCGAACAGGTAACAGCACTTGATGAAGGGCTCATGGTGCATAATGTTTATCTTCACCATGCTAAAAACTTAAGACACTATTGCTAATAAGGGAAACTGACACATTAAGGACACTAAATGTCAACCCATACATAATTCAATGTATAAAACATGATTGAGTAACGGGATATAGCAAGTTAAGCTGGAGGTTTACTTGTCTACCCCAACAGAGGTAATTAGTGGTAACCCACAAGAGCACTGTATTGATGCCATAGGAAGTTGGCTGTAGATAATCAAATGTGATAAAAAATTACAAACTGATTTACATATTTTCTTGAAGTAATTATGCTAACGTTCATTAAAGATCCAAAGGTAATAGAAGACAACAGTATAAACTATGGCCAGCATGTACTGACAGAGTCAGACAAGCATAGACCATAACTCACCTCTAAAGGGAATACAGAGTTAGAAAAACCTGTACTGTAACCAGTCAAATTATAAAAGGCATGGCTGGTCACTTCGGGAAGATCAGTATGCCACTTCATACCTTGCCAGTCTAGCACATTATTTAATGCAATGCTGTGTTTATAGCTCTTAGGCAAGCTACATTAAAAGACTTGACAAAACATACCGTTCCTTGCTAGGAGAATCACAGAGCTGCAAGAACAATTCAGAAAGGCTTTTGGAACTTTATTATATTCTGTTATCTAATGATTAGTTATATATAATCTCTACCTGATCTGTAATACATTGTCTGGTACAGTACTGTGAAAATCTGTCTGGAATTAAAATTGCAAATATGAATGCATGACTCACCTTCACTTCAGAGAGCAAGCACAATAAACGGGTATCTAATACTAAAGATGAAAAATGTTAATAGAAAAAGTAACATGTACTTTACATATTATCTCCTAAGATTATCAGTCATCAAATTCCTTCAAAAAATAATCTTGATAGGTATATAGGCAGTAGGAACAACCAGCATGGGGTCTGGGTAATCATACTACATTTTAAATGGCCAGAAGGTCATTTACTTGACAACTGAACCTATGAACCTATAAGAGTAAGGGGGTAAAGAGGCTTATAGCCACATCACATTTCAGTGTCTGTGTACTACTAAACTATGTTTGTCAGTACTTGGCTGGAAGGACAAAAAATAATTAATCTGACCTTGCTAGCTATCAATATCATAAATAAACTGCACATTGTGCATCATAAATGATAAGTGTAACTAGTGCAGAGTTGGCATTGCTGTGACAAGTAGATCACAGGTCTAGTAACTCACCCATCCAGATGTGTTCACTGACATTTCATGGGCAGAACAGCATAGACTGCCGCATTGTCAAGAGATCGAAGAAGACTGTTGCTGCAACAAATTTTCTGCACTGTGCCTTGGTCATCACCCACTCAACCATTAGGGCTACAGATAGCACCAATGTATTTTAAGTGGGTGGGCAGGATCTTTGAGTACACTATAGAATGATACAAGTGAATGGGCAGAAAGGACATTGCTACAGCAACATTCATATGGACAGAGAGAGAGAGAGAGACAGTGTGACACTGAGGTTTCTTATGGGGGGGGGGGGTCTGCTTATTTATACATAGAAGGTTTTCCACCAGTGCTGAGTTCTGAAACATACAGCATAGCCATGACAAAGGTCCGTCTGGAATAGTTGTATCTAGAATGTCAGGCAAAAATGAAGAGCTCATCATAAAAAAGGAACACCTGAACATTCCTTCTAACACATATTGACAGCAAATTTCCCTACATCCATATAAGTCTTACAAAAGTTATTAATGTTATAATGGGGAAGAGGACTGAACCATCTCCCCTAACTACATACACACACACACACACACACACACACACACACACACACACACACACACACACACACACACACACACACACACACACACACAAAGCACCTTAAACACTTGCCTGGGCAATTGCTAGACACTGACTCTTCAGTTTCATTCCTGTACCAGTACCTCCCAAACAAGCTTTAATATATTATTGGACAACTCCGGCTTGTCCATACTGCTAAGTGTAACCAAAATAGACACACACACATACATAGAGACGCACGCACACACGCACTGCTTTACTCACATTCATAAACATAATGCAAAGAGGAACTTTAGTGAAATCCATCAAAAAGTTCCTAGACAACTGACTATGTGATCTCTCTTAAGTGGGATTTATTTACATATAATGCAATGTTATACAGCTAGTGTTCCTAGTGCAGGGACAACGTTAATTACAAGCAATTTTATTTTCCCTATTTTCATTTATCATCCCCTTTCTGAAAATGTTAAATAAAACCTAGCAAAGAGGCATAAACTATACCCTAACAACCAGCAAAAAAAAGTATGCTAAAATGCATTAAAGATTCAGCGACAAAATGACCAAAATGAAACAAAACTCATCCTGTAAACATTTAAATATTCAGCATTAAACAAAATCTTATCAAATCCAATATTTACAGAGCTGTATTGTTAAGCATTCAAAAATAACTCTCTGAAGTAATAATACATTGCCTGGCTTTAAAGGGAAAAACATCACATCTGTAATGTTGCAGACTGGCACATTTTCCAGTACCAGTCATATTCCTTTTAAAATCATATCAATGAAAACCAGGAGCACCATCTCATGTACAAACAGACATGTCTTCCATCTTTGAACATTCAACAGAGAAGAAGCACAATATGATCTAAATAGACTCCTTTTACAGTTCACATGTAACTTTATGTTATTAGAAAGACTCCATTATAAATCCTATAACTTCCTTTCCATGAAACCCGCTGGATCATTGTCAAATGCGGCCCTAGGCAGGGTAACAGACCAATACATCCTGCTTTACCAGTATTCCATTATTTGGCCATTTCTCGTTGGTTACCATAAAACATTGTTCAAACCTGTCAGTGTGCACACTATTTTCTTCTTTACTTTTACAATGATCGCAGAGATTTAGATTTAAATTAAAACTTCTCTCTCTCAGATTTTACAGCAAAAAGTCTGACAGCCATTTGTTGAACTAAACAAAACAGTTTCACATTGAAAACAGACAGCACAAACAACAGTATACCTCTTTTCCCTTAACTCACATTTATCGAAATTCCATCTGGAAACTCATTAAACTATACAAGACTTTTTGGATTCTTAAGTCATCTCCAGAAACATGGTTATTTAAATCTCAGCTAGTAGAAAATGCTAAAAAAATGTTGATACTATTCTACCTTATACAAGAATCAGTGTAAAAGCCATGAAAGACTCAACTTTCAGCATTAGAAAATGTATATTTTTATTTAGTTTTGTTGAATGGGGTTGTCTGACTGATATGACCGACAATAGAAGGAGGATATGGGAAGGTAAACTGGGCATGCTGCAGCAGACAAATAAAAAAAGTTGGAAGCAGTATGTAGACAATGAGGTATATGTATAGTGATTTGGAGCAGCTACCATTCCATTTTAAGCACCTTTTATAGAAAATGGGCAAACTGTACATCAACATCTTGATTAGAGAACGAAAGGTGTCCAGCAAGGCATTAATGTACAAGTAATGCTTGCTACAAAATGAGTCTGTAGCTTCTCGGCAACATATCAAGCTATTGTGGAGCTTGAACAGAAAAAAACAAATGGCCGCCAATATTTTACACTCACTAAGCAGTGCTTTAGCTGTCTAACGAGCATAAAATAAAAAAGAAAAGAATTAAAAAAAAAAAAGAATGGGTTTGTGTTTATGTCTGTGTGTGAGACTGCATGCATGTATGAGTGAGAGAGAGAGATTGATTAACTATTATTTTACACTCACTAAATAGCACTTTTGCTGTTTAGCTAGTTTAACAAAAGAAATGAACCAGGAAAAAAGTGTGTGTGTGTGTGTGTGTGTGTGTGTGTGTGTGTGTGTGTGTGTGTGTGTGTGTGTGTGTGTGTGTGTGTGTGTGATCGACCTTTCCCCTGGCAGCATCAATTAAGAGATTTCCATATCTCTTAGCCCAAGAAATCTGGACAGAGGGACACAAAAAAGGGGGAACAAAAGACAGAAAATAGGGACAGATTTTAAATATTGCTCTTACAAACTTAGAAAGCTGCTAGAATAACAGGTTTCCCATTAGCATGCATTTTCTGAAGCAGAGGTGTGTGCGCGCACATGTGTGTGTGAGTGTGTGTGTGTGTGTGTGTGTGTGTGTGTGTGTGTGTGTGTGTGTGTGTGTGTGTGTGTGTGATCGACCTTTCCCCTGGCAGCATCAATTAAGAGATTTCCATATCTCTTAGCCCAAGAAATCTGGACAGAGGGAAACAAAAAAGGGGGAACAAAAGACAGAAAATAGGGACAGATTTTAAATATTGCTCTTACAAACTTAGAAAGCTGCTAGAATAACAGGTTTCCCATTAGCATGCATTTTCTGAAGCAGAGGTGTGTGCGCGCACATGTGTGTGTGTGAGTGTGTGTGTGTGTGTGTGTGTGTGTGTGTGTGTGTGTGTGTGTGTGTGTGTGTGTGTGTCTGTGAGAAACTGAGTGAGATGACTACTGGCAGCAGCAGTAAAGAGTACTGAAAAATCTGGATAAAGCCTAAAATAAAGGAGGAACAAAGGCTCTAAAATAGAAACAGATTTTAATTATTGCTCTCATAAAATTACAAAGTTGCTTAAGTAAAGGATTTGTGTTAGCATACACCTTCTGAATGAAATAGAAGTCTGCAACACAAATGCATGTCATTATTTAATAACTTCATTCTCCAATGACTGCAAACAAACCAAACAATTTAGGAGTAAGAGACCAAAAATTAAACTAAATACCTGGTTATTTTTCAAAGTGTTATATTTTAGATGTAAAATACTTCCTCCAACTCCATTAACATATACTGCAGCAAGTTTGGAACATTAGGCGGAGGAAGTATTTTACATCAAAAGTATATTAAAAAAAATAATAATAAAAAAGTTAGTAGAACACAGCAATTTTAGATAGCCCATTCTCTAAGTAATAATTAAAAAGTAAGTAGAACACAACAATTTTACAGATAGCCCATTCTCTAAGTAATAATAAAAAAGTAAGTAGAACACAACAATTTTACAGATAGCCCATTTTCTAAGAGCAATAATGCCCTCATGGTGTGTGTTAACATGCAATTAATGCCCTACCATTGGTGTAGAGACCCTCCACCTGTGACATCAGTCCCCATAACACACTTGGGCAGGTGTTAATTACACATTAACACAAAACCCTGTCGGGCATTATTGCTTGCTTATTGAATGATCACTTGTGATATATTTATATAAAAGTAATCAAACCATATTAGTACATTTCACATTTACAAATGTTATACATTTTATATATTGTTATACATCATATAATCAAAGCAACATTACATAAACCGTTCCTCCTCCAAAACATATTTCTGCATGTATTGTTCCCATTATTTCCATTTTTCTTTGTAATTTACTCCGACCCTTTTCTAAAGATCCCACTTCCTGTCCTTTTATCTCTATTATAATATTTACTATGTCAAGAATAGTTGATTTAGATTTTAATATCCATTTTCTACTAATTGCTTTTTTGACAGTCACCAGATAAACTTCTACATCTTTGACCAGGTATACATATCTGTATTGCCCCCAATAGCCAAATTCAACACTGACATCTGGATAGAGGCAGAACTAGCTGAGCTGTGCAGCATTGGTTGCCCTGTGCGGTTTCAACAGTCCCCATATAGTCTTAGCATTCTAGGGTACAGAAAACATGATTGATGCTTGTAGTTCTACGCATACAGTGTTGTGCAACAGAACTGCAAGGCATAATAATAATAATAGTAATAATAATAATAATAATAATGATTATTATTATTATTATTATTATTATTATTATTATTATTATTATTATGAAACCAGTAGCACCTTTAGACAAATTCTGTACAAAGACTGCAAAGCAATGTTTAGCACTGCAGTCTAAATGGTAAGAGTGAAAACATGCAGTTGCTGAATGACCTGATATAGTAATTCCTCTTCTCATGCAAGGTCTGTGTGGCAGGACAAACAGGTAGATTAGGGTCACCACCTTTTCAAATGCCCAAAGTGAGGCATTTTTTGTAGAAATGTGAGATTTTGCAGGACAAAGCAGAATACAGAACTTCACCTTTTTTGCCAAAATAAAAGCTTCTTATTGTAGAATTTGAGTTAACTTATGCTATTTCTTAAAATATTCTGGTGTTTCAGATACAAAATAACTGTTTTACACAACTATTAAAGAAAACTTATGAAATATTTTTTGTCCTAAAATTCCAGGATATTTATGCCATTTTTTCATTTTTTTTTTTTTTGCAGGACACAACCGCCCAAAGAGGGACTGTCCCTCACAAAGAAGAACAGGTAGTAACCCTAAGGTAGATGCATTGGTAAAATAAACTGGAGTTTTGCATAAACAGACCTTTTCAAAACAAAAAAAAGCATGAAACTCTCACGTACAGCATTACTGACTAACCCTTATCCCCAACGCTTTGTCACAAAATCAAACATTTTATAAGGAACATGGCAATATATCAGGGAAAGTCAGAGACATCTTGCAAAAACAGTGACAGCTGAGATGTATATTAATATTTCTGCTGCAAAAATACACAGTAAAGCACTTTCTTTTTATTCCCTTTTTGTTAGACCAAGTAGACTGATGAAAAAGTATCCATGAAATAGCAGAGTCGCGCTTCTGCAATCACAATCGACAACCAGGAACAACAATTTTACTTTAAGTTTACCTTAAAAAAATTAGATTACAAGACTCAGCACCCAATGCCAGACTTTCTTGTTTAACTGACAACTTATGGACCTCCCATGGTTCTGTTATTTCATGGAGACATTGTCATTTGCCTGATTGTTCCTTAAAGAAAATTACATTAAAAAAGAAAAAAGATTATCAGATGCATGCAGCACCAACAAGTATGTGAGACCGATCACACAAAAGCTCAGTCAGTTAATGCTTATACCAAGAATACTGCAATTCACTCTTTTATATTAAAACAATACTGCAGACACAGTGTGAAAGTATATTTACAGGTAAGAAAATTGCTACCTTGATGATTGTATTTATTTGACACAATATGCCAAAATGCCTCCACTCAATGTGAATGCAGAATACTACCGTTAGGTTTTATTCACCTGGGGAAGGAAAACAATACCAGGAATTTCAGTAATAGCATACTTAAAGTAGTGATGGTGGAGGGTGGGACAAAAAATACGAAGCATGCGTGATGAGAGATTCGTCCTGAGTAAAGTTCAAAGCAGAACCAATGCCCTGTTTATAGCAACTTGTAAAAATGCAAAGAAAATCAAAAAAAAAAAAAAAAGCAGAAAGAAAGACAGCATTCTTGTTTTTAAAAGAAAAGTTTTGCAGTGATGCAATAAAAAATGCTGCCAAAACTCTCGGACACAGCAGCAAAAAGGGGGTGGTGCACACTCTGCTCCTGAGCCTAAATCCACCATTGCTGCTGATGTCATCCACTATAAGTTTTGCTGGCCCTTGTAAAAGTTAGACTTGTGCTGTGATACATGTGTAAAGTATTGAGCTCTGTTGATTGTGTACTTAGGTAGGACTCTGTTCTCACTGCAATTAACTGTGTGTGTGTCTGTGTGTGTGTGTGTGTGTGTGTGTGTGTGTGTGTGTGTGCGCATGTGTGTGCGTGTGTGTGCGTGTGTGTGCGTGTGTGTGCGTGTGTGTGTGTGTTTGTGTGCACATGTTTGACATTAAAGAGGACCTTTTACACCAGCATGTGCTACACTATTACCATATTCTCCTCACCAGACACTGCTGATGTTATCAGCTATAAAGTGCTGTCTGAGACACAGCAAGATACTCTTGAGCTGTGGTGCTTGCTGCAGATCCAGCATTCTGTACTCTGTATACTTAGATAGGTAGTGGTTCTATTCTCATTACAGTCAACTGGTGTATATTTGTGCACTTGACTAACATTACAGACAGCCTTTTACACCAGCATGTGGGACTCTGCTATTGCCATATTCTTCCCTCCAGACATTGCTGATATCATCAGCTATATCTGATTTGTGCATGTGCACTATTCCCACCAGGGCAGGATCAGAGACTGGCCTGAAGGCCAGGCAGAAGTCACCTCATTGTATATGATCCAGATTACAGTGATGTAGCTTTCAGTCTATCCACATATGTCATAGCATGGTTCGTAGGCCCTGTGTTTTCTTGGTGAGAAACCCCTGGGGTCTTTCCAGCTGCTGCATGAGTCTGGTGAGGTACATGCAAAAGACAGCATTATACTCTATTAGTGTTCTGATGAGGTTTGAGTGCAGTGCTGTAATATAATCCCCAGATCTGAATACAATGGTGTGAATTATGACGTGCACAACATAGGCTTGGCTTTCTATACCAGTGTGGACACTTGGTGGATGAAGACCAGATTGCTATCTATGTGTGTTCCCAGTGCTTGCATCATTTGGTTCAGCATAGAGAGACTGCTGTCAATGCTGCAATTAGCAGGAAATTTTACTTTTTAGAAGGAGAAAATAAAGACACATTTTTGTATTTACTTGTAGACTGTGAAGCTTTGTCACCAATCATCTGTCTGTGTTAGCCCCGCCTGTAGTAAGTTATCATGATAGGTGGGCTCAGTGATTACACCCAGTATGCAAGAATCAGCAAATGCGGTAAGCCAAAAACCACATACTTTTGCATGAACTGTTGAGAAATAGATTCCAAATAGTAAAGGGCTAAGCACAGATCCTTTTGGTATGCCAGTGATGACAGTTCTAGTGGTACAAGTTGATTACCAGCTTTTACAGTATGTGTTCTGTCAGTGAGGCAATTGGTTACCCATCTGGTGATGTAAGGGTTAATCCCCAGCTGGGAGAGTTTCTCTAAGATACCTGCATGGGGTATTGGGTCCAAACTCTATGCCAGATCAGGATAGCCAGTATGCACTGTCTTACCTTAATCCAGGCCTATCACACAGAATCAATGGGCTCTGACAACATCACAGATTGCCTATTGCATAACTCCGCACATACACCTTCCTGACATCATTGAATACAGACCTCAACACACCCTTCACACAGACTATGTTTCTGTAGAAGGGTGCACATCAACATGCATCCATCTGATTTGGGGGGACAGCACCTGATGCATCCATGTATAGACACAGCCTGACTCTCCTCACCTGTGAGGTAGACCAACGTATAATCATGGACCTTTTACTTAATGGACACTAGTAATATCCTGGCTGTGTACAATAGACTTGTGTGAGTTGTTAATGCTAAATCATACCTGTTACATCTGTTAGAGGTTCTCAAAGATGTCATCAAGGGCATGCATGATGACACCACTATCTTTCTTTAGAACTTGACACGCCCAAGGTATTTCACACAAATCCATGCTGAGATATTCACTCAGCACTGTCAGATGTGGTCATAAACACCTATAACACCAAGAGGATAGACCACTGTATCACATACGTGGCATCAAAATATGATGAAGTGTGTGAAGTGAACTATATCAAACATCCAGTGATTCTACGGTCTGTATATCAGAGCTGTCTGCTAGACCCTTTCCTGTCCATTATTTAAGTCAAAGACATCACAAGTGACATATACAGCCTGTGTCTAAGCAGCTGTCTGAAGGACTACAGATTGTGGGCAACCATTGACTCCAACTGTGATATCAGTATAATACAGACAGTATCAGCACACACCAGAGATTGCTGCCATGGCCATGGCAACTCCTGCAATGACATAAAAAGATGGGGGATTTGTTATGTCAGGAAAACAAACACATAACCGTAGTATAATGAAGAAATCACACCCTATAATCAGACCAATAAGTATGTGACCTGTGTCCCGGGGGAGATGGCAAGTGGAACATCCACCAGCATGTGGTCACAGTGCTGACTACTCCCTTGTACAAGCCATATGTAACACAAGTACTGAGTGTGTGAAGGACATCAACATCACAGGCCGTAATACCTCCATAGTTCACACCACACCAATAACTGAGTACAATCCACCCTACTGCATGTACCTCCCTATACATCTTCCAGTGATATGCAACTAAAGTGTACCACCTTTGCCACAGTGAGCTGTCATGCATCCATACTTAGGTATTGTTTGTGGCATAAATATTATATCTGATGGTGCAGAAACCACATCAAGTTGTTACACAAGATACATGTGTGATACCTGTTCCAGTGATGCACACAGTACATACATGGCTGTCTGACAATATTAATGGTATGGGTGACATTTGTGACAGTGTGGATTGTGCTCTCTCTCTCTTTATATATATATATATATATATATATATATATATATATATATATATATATATATATATATATATGCCATGCACACCCGTCAAGGTATATCTGTGTCCCTCCTAACATTTCCAGCAGATGTTACAGTGTCAGGACAATGTGTGGGATTACCATCATAGAGTGCAGACATGTCATAATAGTTGTGCAAGTGTGTTTATGCAGAACAAACTTTGATAACTGTAAATCATATATGTTATGTCAGAGACATGGGATTACTGGTGGTATTATTCTGATATTGTCCATGATTGTGCACACTTCTTCTAATGTTGTCCATGAGCCTTTATCTGTGTCCCACTTGCTGGAGAGCTCTGTTGAAATTATGCTCATATTCAGGCAAATCAGTTTGCACAGCTTCACAAAATGCAATCTACCCCAATTGTATGTAACATTCCTGATAGATGTCCTCTGCATTGTTCATGTAAGGATGCTTATCTCACACTTTCCCATTGTTATGTCACCTTATGTGACAGTCACATAATAATGACAGTCACATAATAAAATGTTCACTGTGCAGTCTCTGCTGTACCATATTGATATATAATTGGTGTTGCTGCTACAACTTCTGTACATTACGTTGTTTCACCTGTCCACTTTCCCTGCGTTCATTACTACATTTCATCTGTGTGTCCCTATTCAATACTCACACTTCCCCTGAGTGTTTATTTTACATGAAAGTCTGGGTAGCCTTACAGATCATTTACACAACATTGATACAGAATGCCAGGACTGGGATTTCATAACACTCTGCACTTTATACGCTGTACTGAACTGTGTTTGGACCATATACTGCACATATCATACCTCTCAACCCTCCAGATTTTCACAGTATGTCCAGAATTTTACCTTATTTTATTTGGTCTGTTCCTTATAAAATTTGTGGTTTTCTGCCATATCACTGGGATGATCTCAAGGGTCTTTATCAGAACATCAAATCAGTAAATGTTGAACGCTCACATGAGCAAATATTCACTTCCTGGAAGTTGATATATTTTGTTCACGGTACAGTGAATATAAGGATTTTTGCCCTTTCCTCACTGTAGTGCGATTTCAGAGTAGGAATATATATTTAGCAGGGGAGTGGGGGGCACAGCCCCCCACAATATAGTTTTCGAGTATGTGACCATTCGCTCATTTGAGCGTTCAACATTTACTGATTCGATGTTGTGATATAGATGCGATCCCAGGACTGATGTCAATAAATAATTACATACATTTGAGTTTCAGACTTCAAATCCTTCAGAAAATGTATCTTGACACAAACTTTGTTATTCTAGCACATTTCTAAGTTTAAACATGCTAATATATAGAATCTGTCCCTATTTATGGGTCATTGTCACCCAGTTATGTTGGGCTTTGTCCAGATTTCTTGTTCTAAGAGATTGAAAGCTATAGAAACTTATATATTAATCCTTGGTGATCATTGTGCAGTCTACAAAACTTGCAAGAGATGGCAAAATGTAAGGGCCTGCACAACTGAATAATGCAGCCAATAAAGTAATCAGATCCACTTTTCTGCTCAAATTTTAGAAACTGATACATTACTTCTTGATAAATTGACTTTTTAAATATGAGAAACATGCTGAATTAGACAAGTAATGCTTAATCTATTACTCTATTACATTGCCCCTTACAATAATGCTCTCCTCTGTCCTGTATACATTTTTGTATATGTGTTTTCTCTCTCTCTTTATATTATATATATAGATAGCATTACAGTAAACACAATTTTTTATGCTATGAAACTCATACATAAATACTCAATCTCTATTCCCCAAATTAGGGCTCTAGTATAATTTCAAGGCAGGTAGATCAACATTAAGAAAAAATATCTTTATACATGCTTCTATTACTCAAAACAATTTATGCTGCTATACTTTAAGTATATTGCTTTCATAAGTTATACTATATTAACAAAAAATAATTCAGGCAAATAGAAAGTACACACTTACCATAACAGTAGATGCTTGAATGATCACTGGTGTAATGTCTTTGGCTATAGTGGCTATATCCTGCCAATGATACAACAGTTGGCCATCTTCCAAAGCTTCAGGGCACCTTTCCCATGCCAAAACTGTTGAGCTGAGCATACTAAAAGACGAGTCTGGGTGTGAAGCCCTTCAGAGCTTACCTTCCAGCAGAGAAACAGAGGCTGAGCCCTGAAAGGGCAATGCCAGGAACAACAAAATAATCTATGTCCACACTCTGGCATAATAAATACACTAAAAAACAAGGGGGGGGGTGGAATGAAGGAGGCGTGGCTACTGCAGCAGTGATCATTCAAATATCGGCTGTTATTTTAAGTTCAACACACAACTGTACTATAGTCTACAAAATGATCACTGATGCCATAATCTTAGCTATATGTGTAGATTACCATTGCTAAATATATATGGAAGGTGGAGGTATAAGGGTCAAGGTGTGCCTGGAGAATGGTCCAAGCAAAACTTGATTTCGATCTACAGAAGGAGTCAAGCTTGTTGTGCTTTGTAAAAGTATGTACAGAGGATCAAGTAGCAGCTTCTAGAATACTTCTAGAATCCAATCCATTCCAAAAAGGCATAGATGAAGCCAAGGCCCAGGTAGAGTGGTCCTAGACCCTGCCTGGAATAGATTTTTTATGGTGAGTATGACAAAGTATAATAGCCTTAGACAACCATTTGGAAATAGTCTGTTTTGACACAAGTTGTCCCTTATTCTTACCATCACAGGAAATGAACAATTGATCAGAATATCTGAAAGATTTATTTCTGTCAAGATAGTACCTGAGTTGTCTGTGGATATGCAAAGTATGCAGTATCCTTTCTCCCTCTTGTTTAGGTTCAGGAAAGAAAATGGGGAGATGGATTGTTTTGCTTAAAGAAAACTCAGATGCCACTTTAGGCATAAAAGAATGATGAGTTCTCAAAGAAACCCTGTCCCTATGGGAAATGAGATAAGGTTGACTCATCATAAGACCTTGCAACTCCCATACCCTTCTTGCAGAGGTTGCTGCAATCAGAACAATTGTTTTCAATGTTAAGAACCTCAAATCAGCCAGATTACCTGGTTTAAATGAAGCAAATGATAGCTTCCCAAAAGTAAGATCCGAAGGAGGGGCAATCAGTTTTCCAGGAGGTCTCTTATGCAAAAAACCTTTCAATAACATTTTGACATAAGAATCCATTGAAACAGGAGGACCCATGAGTAGACATGCTCAAATGGCTGATAAATTAAGCTTGACAGAGGAGTAAGAAAGACCACAGGATATTAACTCACATAAATATTGTAAAATGAGAGAAAAGCTAACCCTGAATGGGTGCTGGTTATGTTGTTGGCACCACCTAGAAAACCTTTTCCATTTGCTGCCATATGATTTTCTACTAACATGCTTTCTTACCTCCATTAGTACCTGCTGCATGTCCCATGAAAACAGGTGCTAAAAGGAATTAAGACTGTATCATCAAGGCAGTCAGTTTAAGATGATTGACGTCAGAGTGCATCAAACATCCCTGGTCTTGTGTGAGTAGATCCAGACTGTGATGAGGCTTATGGTAATTGCTCCTGGCCATTTTCACAAGAAGGAGGGACCACAGTTACCTGGGGGCAGAAAGGAGTCACTAAAATGAACTTGGTGAAATCTGTCTGAATCTTCAGAAGTACCCTGGATATCAGTGGAAATGGTGCAAAGACATACATGAACATTCCTGTGCAAAGAAAAGAAAAGTCATCTAGCTTTCAGGCCTTCTTGGATGGAGTCTTGGAACAGAATGCTACTAGTTGATTGTTCATAGAGGAAGCAAAATGTCTGCTCGAGGAATTACCCACAGATGGATCAAATCTTGGTCCACTCCCTAATCTAGTTGACATTCTTGTGGGTCTGCCATTGTCCTTTTAAGCTTGTCTGCCACACCTTTGCTCTGACAGAATGTAAGATGCCTGCAGAGTGAGATTGTGCTGTGGAGCTATATACCAAGTTAACATGGCTAGTCTGCAAAGGGGGTATGAATGGTTCTGTCTTGTTTGTTGATGTACCCCATGACTGTAACTACTTGAAGAGGTCTCAGGGACCAGAGATGGTTCAGAGAGTTGAGTGCCTTCATCAGGGCAAGCATCTCCTTGATAGTTATGTGCTTACATTTGTCCTTGGTGTCACAGCCCTGCACTTTTATCCCTCCCGAAACTGCTCCCTGACCAAAGAACAAAGCATCTGTAGTGCACCACAGTTTCTGAACAGGGAGTGAGAAGGGGAGACCAGGATTAAAGGATACCTGCTGCCTCCACCAAAAGATCTCTCTTTTGACAAACCCTAGCACTGGGTTCTGAAATGATAAGGGGTGTTGATGCTGGGACCACGGAGAAATCAGATGCCACTGCATCTTTCTCATGTGGAGATGTGTCAAAAGTATAATAAGAATTATAGATTCAACAAAATTTAAAATCGAGTTGTCTTCCCCAGAGGGAACTTATTTGCCCAGCAAAGAAAAGCATACACTGACCATTGATCCTCAAAAGCCTCAGAGTAGGATACTCATCAATGGCAGTGATGCTCTGAAGGGCTTCATGCCCAAACTTGTCTTTTAGTAAGATCACCTTGAGCTGCTTGACAGTTTGAATACATGGAAGGTGCCCTGAAGCTTTGGAAACTGGCCATCTGTTACATCATTGGCCGGATAACCCAGATAGCTAAAGCTACTGCAGCAGTGATTAGTATGAAGAATGGCAAAGGATTAAGCAACGTTCTGAATGGTTAATGAGGTCTTTTCTGTAACACAGGGTAGAGGGCTTGATTCACTCTACTTCCATTTCCTTACTGTGTCACTTACCCAGGCAGTGCTCCACGATTGACCCTTAAAAGGAATAGTTGTATCCAGTGACCTTACCTTGTCAAGAAATGAATAAAGTGCAAAGCATAGACAAATGAACATATATTGATCATTAATTATGAAATTCTATAAGCACAGAAATACTGAATTTACAAAACATTTCCTAAATAGCAGGAGAAATGAGCATGATATGATACTACTAATTATAAAAAAATAATAACACTGGAATATCACAATCCCAGTGTTCAGCAAATGCAAAGTATGCACTGTGAAATAAACTGAACATTATGAATCAGAACCCCACACAAGCAATGCTCACCTTTGCCAAGTGCATATATGTTCTACAGGAGGCTTTGACACAGTGCATCTTCCAAATTTAGGAGCCTGTGCCACCCTTCCATGCTCAACGTACCTCACAGTGATGATAATACATACTTTACTGGAAAATCAATAATTGTCTAATCCTTGACTCATTTTAACTTCTAATACAGAATATGATCAAGCCACTTAAACCATCATCATCATCAACCCTCTTTTTTCCATTTTCTACATGGGGTGTCAGGAGTCATGCCACTTGTCTCATTCTCTCCCTGTTCAGTGTCACTCTCTTACCTTCTTCAACATGTATGCCTAATTTTCACTGTCTCTCACACAATCCATCCACCTCTTTGTTGGATTCATTTATTTCTTCTTGCATTCTTCCTGTCTGTCCCAACTTTTCTTCATCAGACTGCCTTCTGCTTTCCCGCAGATGTGCCCAAACTACCATAATCTGTTCTCTTTGACATTTTGCTGTAATTAGAGCTACTTTGCCTTCTGCTCTTATGTCTTCATTTCTTTCTCTGTCCCACAGTGTGCATCCTACCTCCTCTGTCAGGCACTTCATCGCCATTGCACCTAGCTTCTTCAACTGCTCTGCCTTTACTGCCCAGTTTTTGCACCATTCAGTAGTACTGGTCACACCACTGTTTTGTACACCTTACTTTTCAGCTTCTGTAGCATTATTCTGTCATACACTACCCCCTGACATTCTGTGCTAGTTGGCGGCAGCCCTTCTGATTCAAGCTGCGACCTCATTCAGACTTCCCTTCTCCTCAACCACCCCTCCCAGATACTTGAAACTGTTAACCTGTTCCACTGTTTTCCCTTTTATCTCAATTTTCAGTTTCTTCTGATTTCCCTCATTTGCTGACATTACAACTGTCTTATCTGCACTCAGTTTCATTCCACGTACCTTCAGATTTGCATTCCGTTCACCGACATATTGCTGAAGTTCTTAGTGTCTGCCTGGTTGAACAGCAGTAAGATCAGAGCTGAAACCTAATGCACATCCACACCCACTGGGAACCCCTCTGTAAGACTGAACACTGTTTGTACTTGAGTCACTTGATCTTTATACATAGCTTGCATTAATTCGACCAATGTTTCTGGGACTTCAAACCACCACAGGACAGCCCAAATCAGCTTTACTGAGATCTTGCCATATGCTTTCTTCAACTCTAGCAATGCACATTAGACTCTTTCCTCATTTCTAGCTTCTTCTCAAGTATCGGTCTCATGCAAACATCAGGTCAGTTGTGCTGTATCCTGATCTGAATCCAGGCTGCTCATTTTCCATCTTAGTTTCAACTACTCTGTGTATTCATTTATCAATCAACCTCTCCAGGACATTCAAGCAGTGTGATTGTAGTTTGATACCTCTATACTGGCAACAGTTCTGAATGTCCCCTTTGTTCTTGAACACTGGCACTAGTATGCTTATTCTCCAACCATCTGGGATATGCCATTTGTTCCATACTGCTGGAAGTACTCTCAAGAGGTATTTCTCCTCTGTCTTACCTAACATCTTGACAAGCTCTGCTGTGGCATCATCTGAGCCTGCTGCTTTCTCTGATTCATTTTCCATAGTGCTGTTCTTGCTTTTTTTAGGGTGGGGTCCTCCTCTTCTCTTGTCATAGGCTGTGTCTAGAGCAATTCAGCTTCTCTGAAGATTTCTTCATTTAGAAGCTGCTAGAAGTAGTCTTTCCATCTGCCTTTGATGTCCTGTGGACCGGTGAGCAGGTTATTGCTGGCATCCCTTATGAAGAGTGTCTGACTATCTTCTTTATCTTTCTGTCTTTATCTTGCGACCTGATAGAGTTACTTTGTGCTGCCCACCAAGTCACTTTCCATGAGTTCATAGAGTGCCTCGGATGCCTTGTTTTTTGTTATTGCAGCTCCTCTCTTAGCCTCTCTGTTAGCCAACCAGTATTCCTTCCTAGCCTGGCTTATCTTTTCTATCACCCATTTTTTCCTGTAGTCCTTTATTTTTATGACTTACTGGCTTCTGTATTCCACCACTAGCTTTCCTTATGTACCATTTGTCCATACCTAACTCAGCCATATAATACACATGCTGTTTTGAGGGGTTGCAATTCTTCTTCTTCAACTCCACCTATTTTCTCTTCTTCTTGAGGGACGAGAGCCCTGAATAATTCTTTGAACTGTTGTGCTTTCTCCACGATCAACTTCCAGGTCTTCAACCTGGTATCTGTTGAACTTAATGTCTTTTCTGTCCATGACTTGCAGCTGATTGTGACAGCTAGTGGTTTATGCTGCAGGCTGTCAGTTTCACTTGGAATGACTTTGCAATCATTGATTCTACCCCAGTGCCCTTTCCTTACTAGGAAGAATTGAATTGCATGTTAGCCACTTTTGTATGTGATCTTGTGACTGTCCCTCTTTCTGAACCATGTGTTGGTTATCATCAAGCCATTTATCAGACATAATCTAGAATGGCCTCTCCTTCTTTATTCCTGTTGCCTCACCCATGTGGACCCAGGAAGTCCTCATATCATGTTCTGTTGGTCCTGATTTGTGCTTTCAACTCACCTATTATCAACAGTATTTCATGTTATCCTGATTTAGCTAGTAGGTCCTGAACTGCTGCTTCAGTACCCTCTTTTCCTCACTATAACAACACTCTTAGTGTAATCATATGATCCCTTCAATAATAAATGCACACAAATACATTTTATCTTGCACACCTGTTTTGTAAGACAATACTTTTTGATTAAATTGAGTCAAAATGTACTTAAAGGGTAACTATCTGACTTGGTTTAAATTTTTCTGATTAAACAGGACTCACAATTTCAACTATTGTTCAAATAATCAGAATGCCACATGGCAGCAAAATGTGTGATGTTTCAGGGATGTCTTTCAGGATGAATGCTTGCCAGGTGTGCTCTGGTAGTAAGGAATACGTGGAATCATTGTAATTGTTGCTTTTTTTTACACAAGTACTTTGGTTATCTGTATCTATATTTTCTGTCCTTTACCTACTTATCATTGGGGTCCTCTATTTTTTGACTTCTCAGACAGAAACTGTGATTAAAAGTAGCCATCAGAGGTTTCTGCTCAGGTCCCTTGATTGTCCTGTTACACAGTCCCAGTGAGGCAGAGAACTGCAATGTCAAGTCAAGCTGGTGCATACATGCTTCAGTGCCATCTTGACTCCAATACCAAGCAACTTCTTGGCAAAACTTAAATGCTGACGACTGTAATGTTCCTAGTATAGTCTCTCAGCCTATGGTAACAGTCACTGACAACAGAAGATTCCAAATTTGTCCAATCATCGAGTATAGTGCTCCATTTGGCATGTACCTTACTAGACACATGCTACAGCTGGAAAGGCCACAAAAGTACCTCATGAAGAGGATCCTAGGCCTTAAATACATGTCGTACATGGACAGACTCAAAAAACTCCAGCTATTCTCTGTCTCATATCTTCTACTAAGAGGCAATCTCTGCTTGACTTACAAAGCCATGTGTGACCCAGCTCTGTTAGAAATGCTACATCTAAAGAAATCCCAATCCCTCCACACCACATGCTCCAGAGACCTCAACCTCATTACCACAATCAACAGAACATGCTGGAGGGACAGGTTCATAACCCAGAGACAGACTGCCTGTGCTCTGGAATAGACTTCCCATACATGTCAAGCAGAGCACCTCACTGCCCCTCTTCAAATGAAATCTTGATGAATGGATGGGAAATAGAAAGTTCACGCCGGGGATCACTTCAGTAGCTCTACTTGATAGAGGCACTGGGAACTAAAGTCGGGCAGCACAATGCCAGGGCACTTCTATGGGCTAGGCTTGTAAAAGCTCTAGGCCCATTAACCTAGTACACACCTATGAACTTATGAACCTATAAGATTAGGCAACATGGCTCTGCAGAAAACACAAGTCCATGTCATCCAGTCACTTTCATTCTCTCCACCAGGTTATCCAATGTCTAGGCCATTATCTCCCACTTCAGAATACACAAGCCTGTGTCAGACAATCACTTCTATTCTCCACAGGCAGCTCTGGATGTGGCCAGGCCATTAATCCTTCCTGAATCACAAGGGCTACATACATACCTTTATCTCTCTGTTTCACAGAACTTGCTAATGTGTGATTTTCTACTTTCTCATATTAACCTTCTGTTAGTGACCTCTTCTCATTCATTCTCACTTTAAATAATACAGTTTCTTATAGAACTAATCTAGAACTGACCAATAACCTCATTAATGCTAAACCTCCAAGACCCAGGGTTTAACAACATTCTTTAAACCAAAAGCACTTTAACTGCAAACAATTCCATGACTATGAGCCATAAAAAGCTAACTAAAGTAAAGTAGAACTTCTATCACACTGTAAACACTTAATATTAAAACTTGAATTTTGAATGTATAAGACACTTGTGATTAATAACTAGCCACATTATTCATAATCATGGTGCACAGTTCTTTAAATAGGTTTGCACAGAACATTACACACTTCTGAAAGAAGCAAGGTTCATGAAAGGATGGTGCTGGTGGTATGTTCTCTGTACATGTGCAGTATCACAAATAAATGTATTTTTCAATAGCAATACATACACCATCCCCAGGATTCATGAAGCTTGGCGCAAGGATAGTTTTAGCCTTGCACCGAGTGTCCCCATTACAGATGGTGCAGCAGTGCCATATCAATAAATATGAGGGCACGCTGCCACACCCTCAACGTGCACAGGAAACATGTGCAAGTGCAGGGGGTGTGTTCAAGTGCTCTAAGGAGGCAGAACCATGCCCCACAGTTGCACAACCTACTATGCTTACTATTAGAGCCCGCCTCTAATAGTAAGCAAGTAATTCAGTGTCCGTGGATACTGAAATGTATGCTAAGCTTACAAGAGTGTCCACGAAAACTGAAATAAAATCAAAGTAGTAAACACACAAGCATGTAGTGGAATGTTGAGCCCCGTCCCAAGAACTTTCACAATTAGATTCCCCGTCTCCTTATTTTACATTTGTATTGCTTCAATATCAAAAGTGTAAGCGAAGAGCAGCATGTTTGAGTGTCGCTGCCCCCTGCTTAGCGTAGCTTACACATCAAAATCAACCAAATAGAGAAAAACATGTGGAATTAATGTTAATGTTAATGTCAACAGTGTAATGGTTAGAACATCCGCCTAATGAGCAAGCATGCACGGTTCAAGACCGACTATAGCACATATCATTTTCCATGTGGAATGTCGTTTTGCTGTATAACCTACATAATAACATGTAAATGTGAACTGGAGTACCGCATGAAATGTTTAACTAATGTCATGCAAAGTGGTAGTGTCATAATGAATAAGGCACTAGTAAGCAGGTGTAAGCACAAATAAGCAGTAGAAAACATATATAAGTACCAGTAAGCAAGTCTGAGTATGCTTGCGTGAGTGGAAGCAGTGCCCAGCATAGGAAATGTATATAATTATGTAGATGTATGTGCATGTGTATGTACAGATATATAATGTATATATATCTATATATATATATATATATATATATATATATATATATATATATATATATATATATATATACGAAGAATGAACATCGTAACAATAACATACAAAAAGAATGAGAAGGGAATCAACAGCAACTCCTGTATTATTTAGTGCTGTCAGTGTATGTCATACCCAGCTGGGCAGGGGTGAGCAGAGCACTGCTACTCACACCATAGGCAGGATACTACCAGTGTGAATAACATTGCCGATCTGCTAAGTCTATTTTATAAACAATCAGAGGGTAGTCCCTGGTGGGACTACCCAAAAATTGCTAGGATGGTTGGACTTCCGATATTACACAAGAAAGGGCAGGTATGTTCAAGGACTAAATGGTGGGACAGCCTGATAATACATGGGTTGGAACAACATACGTGTATTGCCCCTAATGCTGTGGAGAGGCCAATGTGTGGAGGTGTGTCATGGCTGTGATAGCAAATGAGAAAATGTATGGTTTGCATGTATGTCGAACTCGGGTGGGGTGGAGGAACTATGGGTATGAAATTATGGATCCAGGCGTGTCAAGGTTGGATGGCCTGGGTCTAACTGGCCCACCTCATGGAGGTCAGCGAGTTTGTTATAAGTATATATGCATACACACATGCATACATCTATATGTAGAAGTACATTCCCTGTAACACATTCATTCCTTTCGCAGACATAAATAACATGAAAGTGCCCCTACAAACCTCGACAGAAGATAGAATAATAGTATGTGCATAAGAGGGAAGGGACGAAACAGCTAAAATGCAGAAGTGTGTACAACGCCCGAAGTCAGTGCTGTTCTCAAAAAATCAAATTTGAGGACTTTCTCACACATGGAATCATTTCTGTGATCTGCCTGCTACGGCAACGACAATCACTAAACCGGTCCTAATTATAAAATAATTTTGCCGAACCCGTACATTATTAGCTCTCAAGTGTAACGTGTGCATTACCACATAGTCATACCTATTAATTTATTGTAGTGTCATGTTGACAGGAGTAATGATGTAATGAACTATAGAGTCTAATCTTGAAATAAAGACATGTGTGTCCCAGGTGGGACAACCCAAAAATTGTAAATAGTGTCCTATTGGTCACTCATTTCACCAATGTTTGCGAACTAAAAGTTTGGGATGTCTGAGAATACGTGGAGTGAGTCAGCCCATGGGATGGGTCTACAGGAGTAGGGAGTGACCAATGTGTACTGGTGTGAATACACCATGTATCCAACTGGAGAATGGATGACTGCTTTGTTAGTGTAGTGTTGAGGTGGGTGGTTGGGGAACTAGGAGTCATGGGTATATTGGTATATATGCAAATGAAGCAGCACAGCAATAGTGTAGTGGTTAGAGCATCCACCTAACAAACAGCCATTCCCGATCCCAATTCCACTGCAGCACATGCCAATTTCCATTGGTAATCTGTAAATGAACATATTTCGACATCTGTCTGCCATAACACCTGCATAATAACAATTAAAAGTGAACTGGAGCGAAGTGTCAGTGACATAATGAATAAGGCACTAGTAAGCAGGTTTAAGCATAAATAAGCACCAGTAAGCATGTTTAAGTGCGTCTGTGCAGGGGTATGCATTGCCTTACAGACATAGATATATATATATGTGTGTGTGTGTGTGTGTGTGTGTGTGTGTGTGTGTGTGTGCGTGCGTGCGTGTGTGTGTGTGTGTGTGTGTGTGTGTGTGTCTGCGTAGATATACACAGATATACAGCTATGATAGGAAACAGCACACAAGAATGACATATGTTCACAGGCTATGCCAATAGAAGTGAGGGTCCCAAGCAAGAAACATGTAACACGTAGCATGACCCCCTCCCCCCCCAAGCTGGACAGAGGAAACATACACACAAACCTGTAAACAATGTAATTAGTCCACTGCTCCCCAGACCACAGGCAGGATACAACCGGGTGGGGGGTACCCAGTGCACCTGTGAAATCTAATTTTGGAGCGCAGACAGGAGCGTCCCTTGCAGGACGCCTCAAAAATTGACATATAACCAACAGAAGGTGATACGCCACCCATTTTGGCTGGGGTGTGTACATACCTGAAAAACAAGGGTGGGAAAGCCTGATGACCCATAGGTCAAGACAATGTATGACATGGGTCCCGTGAAGTGGAGAGTGGGCAGCGTGTAGTGGTGTGTTTAGACCCAACCAGCACCCAGAGTAAGGATGGGTGCTGTAGAGGAGGTGTGGGTGGGGAAACTATGTGTAGCTAGTTATGGGTCTAAGTGTGCAGGTGTTGGCTGATGTGGGTCTATATGGACAGCCCCAGGGAAGGAAGCAAAAGCGTTCATTTGGCAGAGGCATCACCCAACGAGCAGCCACATCCACTACGAGTCCCACTGCAGCAAAGTGTAATCTACATGGCAAGGAACGGAATATCCAGATGTAGATGTATATATGTAGAGGTATGTGTGCGCATATCTACCCATAGCTACATGGAGATATACCTCTCCCCTCTCTGTAGTACAAATGTATACATACAGAGACAGAAGACGTATACCTACCCAAATATAGATATATACATATGCAGACACCCATACACCCATATGTCGTTAGATATATATATAGACAGCATATATAGATATATATAAATATATACATGTATGCATACATATACAGATATATCTGTATATAGTAATGTATACATATATATATATATATATATATATATATATATATATATATATATATATATATATATATATATATATATATATATATATATTGTGTGTGTGTCTAGGTGTGTGTAAATATAATGTCTATAGCTAGGATATGATACAGCAGTTATGAATTACATATGTTCACAGGACGTGCATATGGGGGTGAGGGGTCCAATCAACAAACGTGTAACACGTAGCATCAACCCCCCCCCCCAAAAAAAGCTAGACCAGTAAAACATACAGACACACAATAAAAGTAAACACACCACTGCTTCCCAGACCACAGGCAGGATACTACCAGTGGGAGAGACCTGACAGGTCTAATCTTGAAACAAAGACATCAATGTCCATTGTGGGACACTGCAAAATTTACTGATCATTGGAGTCAGTTCCTGTCATGAGTCATCTAACCAGGCTGTAGACGTACACGGACCAGTAGGTTGTGCAAGCCTGATAACCCATGGGCCGACACAACGTACGACATGGGTCCTGACATGCAGAGAGTGGACAGTGTGTAGTGGTGTGGTTAGACTCCACCTGCACCAACAGTAAGGATGAGTGCTATAGAGGAGGGGCAGGTGGGGGAACTATGGGTATGCAATTATGGGCCTAGCCATGCAGGTGTTGGCTGGCACAGTTGTATTAGGACCGCCCCGGGGATATAAGTAATATTCCGAAATGGGCAGAGCTTACGCCCATACCTCTCAACCCCTAAGAGCAAATCCACTGGACAGGACATAAATCATTGGGGGAACAAATATGGACCATACCTCTCAACTGTCTGTGATTTTCAGGGATGTCCGTGATTTTGACTCAATTTTTAACTCTGTCCCGCTTAATCCCTCCTAAAACTAGTGACTTTTGGAGGAAAGGTGGTGAATTACACTTACTGAATAATGACAATAATTATGTGTTATAAACTCCTTTTACTTCAGAAAATGTGCATTAATTCACATGCTCTGATTTTGTCAATGTTTCAGGTTAATAGCACTAATATTTTAAAAGTGTCTCTGATTGTCCCTGAGTGTTTCTTGACTTGCCCCTGATTCAGTTGAAATTTGTCCCCTCTTGTTTGAGAGGTCTTATAGGGACATAAAGCACAAATTCCACTTACAACCTTAGAAAGCTGATAGAATAATAGGTATGCATTAGCATGACTCGGCTGAAGGATGTGGGGTCCTAAACACAATTACTTGCCTGTATTTAATGGTGTCATTTCCCATGTATTTGGCAGACAGGTGCAGATTGTAAGAGGAACACACCAATAGTATGAAGCAAACTCTGGCCAGGCCATGGATTCCGTACAGTCGACCGGCATGCTTACGCCTAATGGGCAGCCATTCCCGATATGGGTTCCACAGCAGCACAGTCTAGTTTAAATGGCTAAGAATGGTATGACCATATGTGTCGTTGCATAACCCACTACACAACACCTACGATAACATGGTCACAACACCCCACTGTAGGCATGTAAGCCGATGTAATAGGCATCAAAAGGTATTATCATAGTCCTCACCCCCATCCAGGGGTGTGAGTGTCAGATGCAAACACCAAATGCAGTGCATTTGCAAGTGCAGGAGCAAGTGGGTATAAGCCTGTTTGGGAGCTGGTATGCAAGTATCACACTGGTGAACCAATGTAGAGGCTGAGTGTAAGAAACTGTATCTGGAGGTTAGCATTGCTTAGCTCCATGCAAAGCCATGCACAGCCGCACACAACTGCTTTAAAGTGCCTTAATCACTCTGTGCCCAACAGCTCATGTTCTGGCCAGCAACAAAATAATCAGCCATTGCAAGGCTAAAACTCTGCACTCTGTACATCATAGTCATAGTAGTAAGCCACTATGCTATGATAGCAATACATATAAAGGAGGTATCAGCAAACTAATCCTCACAACAGGGAAATCAAATCAAATATGTGAACTGAATCTGTGAACAGTGTAATGTGCTATAACCTGCCACAGACCATAAATATGTGAATTGGAGTACTGCAGTAAACATAGAGTTGAGGTGTCACTGTAATAAAGATATAAAGTCTGCAGGACCCCATTCAGTGTATGTACACATGAATGACGGATACCAGACACATATATAACCTGTAATGAGTAAGACGTCATTGACGAAAGGCAAATATAATGAAAGATAACCAATAAGCAATGCTAACTGCAGCACAGCCCAACTAAGTAATTGTAAGCAATGTGTAGGGAAACCAATACAATATGCCCACAGGTACACTTCAAGTATTGCCAACCTGAAGTAAGCAGGTGTGACCATAGCTTAGCCTTTTCGAAACTGACCAATTACAGAAAAGTGTGGGAATCTGGCCCTACTTAAACCGAAGAGGCGGGAATATGGCTCATAACTGGTTGTAGCATCCCCCTACAGGCAGAATGGCTGGAGTGGGAGAAGGCACATGCTTTATAGCACAGCACTGGGGCATCCAGGAGTCCAAATTCATGGTATTGCTCCTGGTAAAGCACCATGACAGGAGACTACTACAGGGCCAGTACTAGGGCTTGCAGTACAAAATGGAGGCCTGGGACAGTCTCGCCCATAATCTCACTAGTGCCACAGATATCCTGCGGACTGGTGAGCAGGTCAGGCACCACCATGCAGACTTGAAGCAGTGGAGGGCGGATGTCCTGGAACAGTTGATCCAGGAAGCAAGGCAGATGCAGAATGTTCCAGAACTGAGTAAGTACTCCTTCCACTATGTAGTTAATAATTGCCTAGCTTGTTTATGCTATGGATAGGTATGGCTTAATATCACTGTACTTCTCTGACAGCTGCTGATGAGCATGCTGTGAACCAGCAAGCCTATGATGCTAGGCTGCAAAGGATGTGTCACAAGGCAGGTTAGTAAATAGCCTGCATGTACTGTCATAACAAATAAATGTAAGAGCCTCAGAAAGTGTTGTACCAGTATACATAATTGTGTAATATGCTGCGAATAAAAGTGTAATCCCTGCATTGCTTCTGTTTACTCTGCAGTCATATGTTGTTGTACTGTTGCAGTTATTAAACAGTACTGTTGTAGTAAGTAGTGTTACCCACACTGTGGTATGTAGATAAAATGTGTATAAAATGCTGTATGACATTGTTGGAAATGCAAACAGGTCAGTGATATTAGACAAAATACATTGAAAAGCCTCACAACAATTGCCGGATAGCATAGTGTAAAGTGATCTTAACTGTAATGCTGTTGTCACACACAGCAGGGCTTTTTATCCCAGGAGCGCTAGTAAGTTGTATGCATAATCATTCCACACAGCTGCACACAGTTTGTTAGAATGTTCAGAGAGAAAGCTGTATGCATATTTACATTAACAACTGTACAGATTTTGCTAGAAAGCTCAGAGAGTGGTATGCATATTCATACCCCTCAACTGTTCCAATCTGCCCAGTATGTGCTGATAAATGGCCCACATCACCTACCTTTTGCCGTGTTCCCCTGACAAATTAGTGTGATGATCCAAGAAATGTAGGCAGCTGTTAATGACATATAACCGATAGTCAGAGAATGTACATGCAAACATACCTGTCATCCTATCATCTCATCCAAAGCGTATGAGAGCAGTCTCAAAACATGTTGCATTAACACCTGCATCTTGTCAAGCCTGTACGTAAGACACAGGTTCCATACATACTACTCTACAAACCTACCATTCTACAATATAACACCATTGGGTAGTGTAATAATACATGTAAGGGACAGACCACTGCAGTGACTACGAATGTTGTGAAAACTACAAGGATTTATTAGTTGTTAATTGAACTCTCTCTCTCTCTCTCACCCCTACCATATATCTAAAAATAACCGATTTACACAACTAATTTGGTATGTCTACACTCCTAACCTTTGTTGGGACATATGTCCTATTGTTTTATAAATATTCACATCTGTTTTTATGCATGAGCCATGTTAAAATACACCCATATTGGTGGCCTTTTGCCATCAGTGAAACTTGCATGTTGTTGTAATGGCCACTGTTTACCCATATATGCATGTGTTCTGCCTGCTCTGCAACTATTTATATCTGGTGCCCTGGGTAATGGGAATACCTATGCATGCTGTTATAACTAATCGTGAATGCTGTTGACTATTACTAACCCATATCTGCCTTAAACATGCAACAACATAACTCGTATGGGAAGGCCAGTCCCAGAGGACCCACTTGTCCCACCTCAGCTGGCCATGGCACCGGGCACCAGCACATCTGGGGCCCAGCCTGGGACCGTCTCGTCCATTGGCTCTGCACCACCTTCAGGTGGAACCGCCACAGGGGATGGGGCTCGCTCCCCCCTTGGGAGCGGGAGCGGACAGGAACCTGTCACCCATGGTATGGTCAGGGCTGTGGTGTGTAGGGAGCTCAACAGGGAGATACGAGACCACCTACGCCAGCTTGAGGGCTGAGTGGTGCAACTAGTGGGTGAGCCTGCCCTTCCTAAACAGCCACCAGCACAGCCAGTTTCTGGGCTGTGAAGGTGCAGTGGTGACTGCCCATGGATGGGGACCACAGTCCTACTGTATCCATTTGTGGGCTCATGGGCTTGCGACTTCCAAATACCCCACCCCGTCCAAGGTGTTCCCCCCACATGTGTCATATACTGCCCCTGTACACATCTTGTTTGTCTTGTCTGTAATCCTACCCAACCTATCCTCGCTGATCATACCTACTCTCCTTCCCAACATCCCACTCTCACCTAAAAATAAAAGAAAAAAAGGGCAATCTGTTCCCGCAAAAAAAGCACGCCCCATACATAGCTGTCCATTTCGCGCACGTGTCCACTGGACATATGTAAATGTTTCTAATTGGCAGCACAACATACTATTGTTGTCCTCACCCTCTCTCAGGGTTGTGAGTGTCCAAATGTAACGCCAAATTTATTGCATATGCACAGCCGTTGCTTTAGAAGAAATGGACAGCTATGGACCTTCCCTACACGCTTCCTGCACATACCTAGCTACCTTGCCTACTGTCTTTCCCTCTTTGTGCCCCTTTTTCACCACTTTCCTATCACCCCTTTTTTCTTTTCTTTTAAAGAAATTAGCACTGAGGTAAGTGGGAGTAAGCACATTTAAGCAGCAGTGAGCGGGTTTCAGCCTGTTTGCGCAGGGGTAAGCACTGCTTACACAGGTTAAGCAATCAGGAAGGTAACTGAGTGTAAGGAACTGTAGCCAAAAGTAACCACTGCTTACCATCATGCAAACCTGTGCACACCCGCTCACAACTGCTTAAAAGTGCCTTAATCACTCCATATCCAACGGACCTTTTTCTGCACAGCAACAAAATAAACGGCCTCTGTAAGGCTCAAAACCAGAACCTTGCACACCACAACTAATGTGATTTACCACTAAGCCATGGAAGATATACAGACATCTGATGTTATCACAAACATATCATCCAGCACAGTCATTCAACAGTATAGGACATGTATTTCATTATGTACATGTATGTTTGTGTGTGTTTATGTCCAGATATATCTACATACATAGATATAGCTATATATAGATATAGCAAGAACAAACCACGTGATAACAAAGCATTAAAAAAGAATGAAAAGGAAAACACCAGCAACTCCTGTATTATTCTGTGTTGTCCTATGTAATATCAAGACTCCCTCAGACAGACATGTGTCATTAATACATGCAAACATTTGTACATTGCCCAAATACATTACTTTGAGCATTTTATTTACATTAACAAAACAGTTCCTGTCCAGTCATAATGTGAGAACAGTACTCTTGCAAGGTGCTGTGTACAACATCATCACCGTCATTAAAAAGTTAAATGGGGTAACCATAAAGGGACTGGCCGTGTCTTGTGTACACTGGGGTTGTCTGCATCATGTGTACCTGGAACCTTTAGGAGTCATTTGCATACCAGGATCGTGTGCCTGAGAGAGGGGTGAGGACAACAGTAGTATGTCGTGATGCAAATTAAAAAGGTTACGTGTGTCCAGTGGACACGTGTGTGAAATGGACAGCTATGTCTAGGGCGACAGTTGTTCTGGGAACAGATTGGCCTTTTGTTTCCATTTTTGTAAGGTGAGAGTGGGATGTTGGGGAAGGAGAGTAGGTATGTTCATGGAGGATATGTTGGGTAGGATGACAGACAAGACAGCATACAGGGGTGGTATATGAAACATGTGGGGGGAAAACCTTGGATGTGGATGGGTGTTTGGCAGTCACAAGACCATGAGCCCCTAAATGGAAACAGTGGGATGGAGGTCCACACCCATAGGCAGCCACCACTGCACCTTCACAGCCCCAAAGGTGGCTGTGCTGGGGGCTGTCTAGGAGGGGCAGGCTCACCCTCTAATATTGCCACTCTGCCCTCGAGCTGGAGTATCTGGCCTCAAAACTCCTTACTGAGCTCCCTATGTACCACGGCTTGGACCGTAAGATGGCTGACAAGTTACTGTCTGGACCTGCTCCCAGGGGGGGCAAGCCCCATCCTCAGTGGTGGTTCCACCTGAAGGTGGTGCAGAGCCAACAGAGGTGGAGGTCCAAGGCTGGGCCTGTGCCATGGCCAGTTGAAGTGAGACAGGTGGTTCCGCTGGGACCTGCAATCCCATACAGCCTATGGTGTCGCAGTTTTAACACAGATAAGGCTTAGTAATACCCAACAGCATTCAGGATTACTTATAACAGCATGCATAGATATTACCATTAACCCAAGACAACAGATATCCTACATTTGCAGAGGGAGCACAACACATGCAAATATACTGCATGACATCTGTCCAAAGAGTAGATGACTTGTGACTGCAGCTATGAACAGTGGCCCATTATTGGCATGTCACTGTGATAACCTCAGACAGTGACTGTCATACCACTGTTTCATGTGATGTATGTCCAATCAGGGATGTGATGTCAGTAACTCTCATTGCTGTCACCATGTACTGACTGCAGTCTTCACACTATGCTTTTGCAGTTGACAGATGTGTGTTCTGTGAGTAACACAAAATACAAATGGTTCCACACACTGACCAGTCCACAGATGACCCTACAGATTGGGGTTTCCTCACAAACAGAACACTGTGTTGTTCAGTTATTAAAACATGCAGACTAGCTATTACCACACACAACAGCGACTGTCATGGGCAAACACCAACATGATGTTCCTAGATATTGTACTGTGTTTCCATGCAATTGGCTATGGGAATGTCACCACAGCTGTTCCACATGCAATCAGCTAGAGGAGGACTGCAATAGATGCAGAGGCCATCACCTGATCATGACCATCACTTACAAAACACAAGGTGCTGCTGAGCAGCTGTATAGCTCCACATCCACTTGAGGGTGTGTGGGAGGTACAGACAGAGGCAAAGTACATCAGAGAAGGGCTAGGAGACTAGAACCTAAGCATTTTCTGTCAAACACCTATCATACAGGGGATCAAACCCCTGACTGACTAGCCATTCCTATTGCAAGTGCATGCAGTTACTCCATATGCCACATAGCTGACATGTTTGTGTGCTGTAAGAACATATATGTGTGCTGGTGAGCGACATCTGCAACAAAGATATAGTAGACATACAATAGGAGTAGCACACATGGCTGTCCACATGACAAAATGTCATTGTCAACACAACCACACTCTCTAAGGGACCCAGACATATTAACACACTTTGGCAGGCTCACAAATACACATCCTAACTACTAAGTATTCCAAACTGAAGAAATGCACAGGTGTTACATGCACCACAGGGGATATCCTGAGGTTTTACAGGCTAGGACATGTGAACCTGTTTGACATCAGTTAGTATGCCAGTGGTAGTTATACTGGGTGTGACTGTAGTTGGGAACATCATACCCCACACGCAGACACAAGGTGCCAGTACTGACATGCATGTGTGCATTGCTTCATGGGTGAGTAGTGGTTGGCTGTGCAAGATGGCTGTACAAGGCTGGGTGAGGGATAATCCTTGGCATCAGGCCACGTGACAATGGTCTGCAGTGTGGTTCAGGGGTGTAGTGTCTGCAATGTCCCACACAGATGGGTATTGTATGACCTGTCCTGTCATCCTGGTTACCATTGTGTGTGGCCATTGCTTTGCAATGCATGCCATGTCTGTGCTTGATAGTCCTTGACATGGACAATGCCGGGGATGTGCACGTCCCACAATAATGTACAGTGACGTGTTTATGTGTACCTGGTTTGCCTGGCACATGTTGTGTACACTGACTGTTATCATCAGATGTGTCAATACTGGCCTGTGCCGATACTGGCCTGGTGTGGCAGGACCTGCTAACAGGCAGCAGGTTGACCCTACTCCTGCAATGATAGCATGATACAGGTATTCCCTGGTGCCAGTGGTATCTGTTCATATAGGGCATGTGTGTAAGGCATTGTATGTCCTTTGTGGATCACATTTGATGGTGCCACATATGTTGCAGGTGTCCAGTGGGGAACATAGTGAAGGCACATTGTACGCATTTATGTGCCTATTGTACTGTTGGACAGGGTGCCATGCCCTCTGCCACCCACTGCAATCACACCATGCTTACTATCTGTCAACAATGTGCAGGGTACTAGCAATATAGCATGATATTCTAGGCAAGTGTGTTTGTGTATGACACATGGATTCAGACCGTAGTCTAGGTAATAGTAGGGTTGCTTACTGTGTTCACCAGGCCTTTTGCCAGATGTAGGGGTATGGCTTACTAACCCAGTCTCTTGGCTGATTAAAATCTGTAAACCTCGTGAGGTGGACATTGTGACATATAATATGGCCACCATATAGGAAAACTACAAACCCGCTCCTCAACATGTCCAGTGGTTAGAAATTCACAGCCATCTCCCCACAGGCTCTGACTGTCAAACACACACAAACACACCTGCCATGACTTGAAATAGAACTCCTACCTAACTAGTTCATCACACTACAGCATTACGCAGTTATAGCATGCACGGCGGAGATTACTGACCTATTCCATCCCCAATGATGTATTTCACAAGGAATGACATCAGCAGGTTTACCAAAGTAGGGCAACTCAGATTTCCTGCAAGTGAATTGCCCAAAATGCATTGCTCACAAAACAAACAGTGAGACACACACACACCACGTCCACAACTGACATGTCTGGGCATAGAACCCATGACCAAGATCTATATCACACTACTGCATGGAGATGTTATAGGATGCACCATGAGGATTACTAGGGACCTTGTTCCCCAGAGGTGTATTTTACAGGGTATGACATCAGCAGGAGTACCAAAGTAGGGCATTATGAATGTCCTGCAAGTGAGTAGGGTATAATGCATTGCTCCCTACACAGACATTGAAACACACCGAAAACATACATAACTGCCATGATTGTGGATGGATCCATACCACAGTTCTAAATCACACTGTAGCGGTACACAGTTACAGGATATGTTACAGAGATTACTGGGTTGCAGCAGTCCTATAGGTGTATTTCTAGGTGGGTGACATCAGCAGGGTTGCCAAAAGTGAGTATGTGAATCGTAAGGAGTGTGCATACTCTAAAAATCATTGTTTCCTTGTTAGGCAGACAGATACACACACAGTTAGCATGTCTGGTATTAGAGCACCTACCAAAGTAGTTTACCACATTACAGTATTATGCAGTTACAGGACACGCTACAGAGATTACTGGATTACAGCACTCACAGAGGTGTATTCCTAGGTGGGTGACATCAGCAAGATTGCCAAACGTGAGTATGTAAATCATAAGGAGTGTGTAAAAAGCATTGCTCCCTTCTCAGGCAGACAGACACACCCACAATTAGCATGTCTGGAATTAGAACACCTATCAAATTAGTTTATCATACTACAGCATTACGCAGTTACATGATGCGCTACACAGATTACTGGGTTACAATAGTCACAGAGGTGTATTTCTAGGTGGGTGACATCAGCAGGATTGCCAAAGGTGAGTATGTGAATCATAAGGAGTGTGCATACTCTAAAAAGCATTGTTTTCTTCTCAGGCAGGCAAGCCACACACAGTTAGCGTGTCTGGGATTAGAACACCTACCAACCTTGTTTATTACACTACAGCATTATGCATTTATAGGACACGCTACAGAGATTATTGGGTTGCAACAGTCACAGAGATGTATTTCTAGGTGGGTGGCATCAGCAGGATTGACAAAGTAGGGTATTTCTAGTGTACTGCAAGTTGTACATGTCTTGTACCTGTGTATACCCACTGCTTACTGTCACGAAAACACGTTTACACCCCCTTACAACTGCATAAAAGTACCTTATTCAGTCCTAAATGACATTTGCAACAGGCCTTGCAGGTCTTTAACCCTGGACCATGTACACTGAGGTCACTGGACTTACCACTAAGCCATCTGGGTTGCATACATGTTTCATGTTTTTTATAATACACATCTTACTACAGGTATTCTACAGTACTAAAACCAAATGGGACAGTCACTTTGTGTACATATGTACAGTACCCTTGAATGTACTGTACTCTGTGAAACAACATAGATAAGTCTACATCTGTACAACTGTCATAACTAAATACATATATGCACCTACGGGATGTGTGCACACATATTTATATATGCATATACACAGACACAGCTATAGCCATATATATATATATATATATATATATATATATATATATATATATATATATATATATATATATATATATTATATATATACACGTCTGAACACCCTTTGTGCACAGAAGGGATCCAAAGGAACTGACGTGTACAGAAAACAGAGGCATCTCTTGTTTTATAACATTTAAATCGTAATCTGTTCACCAGAGAAGGAAGTATTCTTGTGTATGTGGAGTTTGGGGTGGGGAATGATGGCTAAGGAAATATATCCTGGGGATTGTGGAGTTTGGGTGGGGGAATGATGGGTATGGACATACACCCCTGTGACCACTTCTGTGTCACTGCTCGACAGTGGAACAGGAAATCAACATACCCAGCTGTAGTCGTTCTTGACTGTCTATTCTTTTCTATTCCTAACTATGTAATAATTTGTAGACTCCACTCACCACAGATGTGCAGCATGTTAAAAGACATAACACATGTGTATGCCTGGTTACAGGGTAGTCACACACACACAGAAACACACACACACTTGCCAGTATTGTGCATACATGTCTGGCCTATGTAAAGGTATCTAGTAGAGTGGTGTGCAGTTGGGGTATGTGCCACAGACACCATACACTTATTCTGATTCTGCTTCTGAGCTGGGTGACATCACAGGACTGATTACTTGCAGTGAGGTGGGGGGAAAAGGGTGGTTTAGCAGATGACAAGGATAAAAGCCAGTGCAAAAGGTGGTTTCTCTTTGGAAAGCATCAAAACCCACTGTCATGACAGGATGCAGACACAAACACAACTACCCTCAGCCATTTGCTGACACACACACACATACACACACACACACACACACACACACACACACACACACACACACACACACACACACACACACACACACACACAGTTGCCAGTGGTGGGATCAGAACTCTGACCTATCAGTGGTGGGATCAGAACTCTGACCTATCTACAGATCACTATTACAATACTACACAGTTACAAAAAACACCACAGAAATTACACATTTCAAGGCAGTCAGAATGCCCTTCTAAGAGTGAGGAAACAACAGGGATACTGACAGTTAAGATGTACAGAGCTGTAAACCTGCGTGTTTAAAGTAGGAGTCCATTACAACCTGTATGCACAAACATGACACATCATCTGCAGGTAAGACATAGGTAGGCCTGACAGGTATAGTTGTAGCACAACAAGCCCTGAACTGGAGTATGCCCATCTGTGGAATGGACAACTACTATCACTATACAGGGTTACAGATGAACCCCCCAACCCGCATTCACTCACTGCAATCTAGTATCCTTGTTGATGTCCTCGATCTTAGGCAATTCCGACCACCTGTACATGTGTAATCTCTGTGGCGCGTCTTGTAATTGCATAGTACTATAATGATGATTTGTACATAGGCAGGAGTTCTCATCCCAACACTGGCAACTGTGTGTGTGTGTGTGTGTGTGTGTGTGTGTGTGTGTGTGTGTGTGTGTGATATTGTTTGTGAATCCCTGAGTGTGTGGGTGTGTTACTCTGTCTGTGAATCCATGTTTGTGTTTGTATCCTGTCATGTGAGTGGGTATTACTGCTTCCCAATGAGAAGCCACTTTTTCCACTGGCCTTTACCCTTGTCATCTGCTATACCACTCTTTTACCTCCTCTCCACTCCAGGTAACTATACCTGTGATGCCACCCACTATGGATGTGATGGTTCTGAACACAGTAGCTTACTACACAGCTATCATGCTCTTGGATCATTAGATCAGTAAACATAATTGAAACTTGGGAGATTAAAACTGCCATGTGAAAGCTATAAAGTGCATGCAGGTATTGTCATACAGACCTGTGAGTAGTCAACATTTACATATGGGGCACTAACCGCAAACACTGACATCCCCTGGCACATGCAATTACACCTGAAAGAGGATGGCAGAACATCAAGATCAACATGCAGTTACTGTTACACATGATACATACTGTCAAACATACCAAATGCATTCTAAAACTGTACTACATGGTATGTCCGTTGCCTGTCAAACACTACTCAACAATATTAATCTACAATTGTCATCCTAGTATGTTCACCCTGTGGATCAGACCATATGAGCATGTCTCTGCACCGATGATGTGGATGACAGGGATGTGGCACAGGCATCATCATATGCACAGGGTGATAATGTTTGCCAGAGGCCTAGGCTGCAACATTGGTTGACATCATGTGTGTGGTTTAGGGCCTTTGATATCAGTGGGTGTGTGTGGATGTTATGCGTGTGTGTGTTGAGGTGCCCTGCATTTGTTTCTGGTGTGTGTGTGTATGTATGCACATAGGTCTGGCATGTGGCTGACCTACACTGGGGTATTATTGACAGTTTCAGACTGTACAGGGCAGGTTCTACAGTTCACGGTGTCCGGCCACGGCCAGGTGACCTGCGCCTGCCAGGGGTTGCATGGGCACTACCAGGCAGAGGTCCAGATTGGGTACTGTCTGATGAAACATGTCCACTGGAACTGTGTCCCTGTTGGGACCATCCAGGACCATGTGCACATGGCCTGCTGTGTTCTGGTGTGGACAGCACAGCACCAGCTGCACTGCTGCTGCTACCTCCACTATGGGAGTGGGTATGTGAAGTAGCATGTTCACGTAGACGTTCAACAGGTGATGTAGCTGGCCTACGTCCATGTGCCTGATGCCTCACTCCCACCAGATGTTCCAGCACAGACATCCCACACTCAAGGATTGACATGCCACAGTCAAGGACTCCCACCATGTCACCCAATCGTCTTTCCAAGACATCTGCAAGATGATAGTGAGCATTTGCAATTACCTGGATGTTGTCAGTTAAAGAATGGAAAGCAGCCCTCTGAAGCCTCAGACCTTCTCTGTTGTGCCATTCAGCACGTGCCTATGCCTCCATTACAGCCGGAAACATGCGTCTGGTGACACCAGTTGATGTGCTTTGTCTTGCAGGGGCATGTTGGCCAGTGGTCCTCCTAAGAGCAGCACTGGGCACATGCCTGTGTGGGACATCACCATTCAGTTGGCTGGGATCATGGTGTGCAGGCACACCTTCCATGTTCTCCACACTTCCCTGTTCCATGCTACCATCCACCAACTGTCCTTCCTCTATGGCCACTGGTGATGCGGTATGTGTAGGCAGGAGATCTGTGTGTGAGGATGATGGGGATATAGGTGGAATGTCAACAAATGGCACAGATTCAGCCCCTGACAACCCTGCCTGTGCCTCAATCGTACTTTCATCATCACTGCTAGAGTCTATGGGACACTAACATCAGGTGGACCGCAAGAGGGCAACACACCTACATCAACACCTGTGGGGCAGGCAAGAACTGTACATTACAAGTTATACAGCACAGCACACACACAGACACACACACACACACACACACACACACACACACACACACACACACACACACACACACACACACACACACACACACACACACACACACACACACACACACACACACACACAGACACACACACAAACATACACACAAAGACAGACACACAGACACATGCTATGGCACCCAACGGCATGCAACATGCATGTGATATGGCAGATGGCATTCAGCTTAGACAATTATAGTGGTAGTTATCATACATCCCTGAGTTGCACACAACAGCATGCATGCATGTGTTAGAGCAGAAGGCATGCACCTTACACATTTATAGTAGTAGTTAGCATATATCCCTGGGTTGCACCATTTGTCTTAGTAGCTTATGCCCCATACCTGCAACACAATGCATGCACTATACACCACACTGCCATGTTTTGTGCAACATACCCCACATGTTAACAGACCTTTGCTGACCTTTGTTCATCTGCCACTGATGCTTTGTGTTGACCACTGTCCCTATGTGTGAGGAGAACATGTGCAGAAGGGAATGTGCAGTGAATACTATGTTTGCCTGGACCCTAGTTTGCATATCTCCCCCAGAGCAGTGCATGTCTGTTCAACATTATTTTGCCTACCCCTGAGCTGAGTCTACAGACAATGTGTATGTTGCTGTACACACATGTTTGACATGGCTGTCCCTACTTTGCAGTGGTGCCACAGGCCAGCAAAGGTTAACAGTACACCAGCCTGATGTGTAGCATATGACCTTGCCAATCACATGTAGTATGAAATGTCTTCTGCTGATGTGTTGAATGACATGCATACATGTGTAACACAATGGTGTCCTTTCAAATATACATTAAGGTAATGGTGTCCCAATGCAGGGACGTGTTATATTAACATGGACCTTCAGCTGATGCCATGTTGTCAGTCCATCCTACAAATATGATGTGCATAGCCATTGCAGGGCATCATGTGGCTTCACTATTGCTATACAGTGTGAGTTACAGACACAGTTCATAGCCATGACTGTGTTCAGATACAATACATATCTAATGTGGAATGTGACCCATGTCACTGCAGGGTATACAGATGACATCCCTGCACATCTGCAACCATATTACAGATGCCTGGCAACTATGCCCAGACATGGCTAACTTAGCAGTACTCCATGTCCCACATGCCATCTGTGTACCTCACACACATGAGTAGCAAGCATGACAGTGATGTCTGACACCAGCAAGGTGAATGTACTGTATCTGTGGCCTGCTGTGGTTGTATGTGTATGTTGTGCAACACATATATGTATTTGGATACTGTATAAGTGAATGTTTTCATGTCGCAACACACTCAAGATGTTTAAGACATGTTATGTGGTGTTTTTGATGTCATGCCTACACAAGCTGTACACAGGCCTGTATGATGTTTAGTGTTTCAAATGTGCAATATCATCATTACACACAGGCCATAGTTGTATTGTGTCAAGCCAATGTACAACAGGGTGTACACACATGTACATCACTTCTACTGTGTGTGTTGCTTCATGCCTCTGGCCATTCTCCATGGCCATGTTTACAGATGTTTTGTCCAATGGTTGTAATGGGCATCTATGTCACATGTCAGTGTTATCCCATAAGACATACACCCATAGATGTCATATGCTCCACTGAGGACATGGTTATGCAGACAAAGGGTGGAATGTTTGGGATGTGAGATACGTTTTGCAGGATAGCTGAGCAGTGTTGCAGTCAGCCCACTACATGTCATGGACATGTCAGATAGCACATCACATTGTGTGACATTTATAGCACGGGTATAATCCACAAACCTGAATCCTGTGGGCTGGTCATACTCCAGCTCCAACACATTTAGAGTGTCTGCACACATATGCTCTCAGTATAGTACTGTCTGTATTCCCCACATGTGTAATGCTGATCTGAAATACCTGTCCCTACAGTGAACCACACCTGCACCATTGTAATCACAGCTGTCCATACATCCTGCAATGACAGTATGTAAGGTTTAGTGTAGGTGTTTCATATAGTCTTCAGTCATTCCACATGGGTAACCACTGTGATGCATTTAACAGGACCACCATACATTATGTGTACGTGTGTTAAATAGCCACATGGCAGATAGCATGCAATTAATACGATCTGTGCATTATCAAGCCTGGTAAATAACAATCTCACCTGCACAGGCTGGTGCCACTGTGAAACACCAGAGGTACCTAAATAGGAGTGTCACAGCAGTGAGATCATTATCCACACCTGTGTGATAGCTACAGGGTGCACTGTCCATGTTAGCACATAATCCAGTACAATAGACTATACTATGGAGTATGCACATCTGTGCATACATAGAGTAGCAGACTATAGTATGAGGCATGTGTGCATACATGCCTTGCATATGATGTTACATTACATATTTTACAGTAACACAAGTAACTATATGAAATATAGGTGTGTTATATGTGCAGTAGTGACTTACCAGGCAACTCCAGGATTTGTGGTTGAGTGACACCCACCTCCAGAATACCAGCTAAAGCTTGTGGATGGAGGTCTGCAGGTGTCCCCAGGTTGGCCAGTAGCTCTTTGGTACATGTGAGTGGGGGCTGGGTGAGTGGCCCCCCACCTGTTGCACCTTGTTCTCTGGCTATTGCATTAGCATGCTGTTTCGCCCATCTTATGAGGTCTGTGCAGTGTCGGTGCACCTGCTGATAGGTGCAGTTGTGGCCGCCAACATCATTTACCCTCCTGCGGAATTCCTGCCACTGGGCATCCCGCTGCTGTGTATCCTGTGGAACATGGCTGAAGAGTGTTACATGGTTGTCGAGGAGGTATGGGATGAGGACCTCATCCTCCAAGTGGGTGTACGGTGGCAGCCTGGCATGCGGCATACCTGGAAGACATAATGATGGAGACAGTTCACAGTAACTCACAGAGAAGTACAGAAGTACAGCTAAATATACATGTGTATTACATTTATTAAGATTACAAATATGTTTTTGCAAATCTACATGACACTAACACCACTGACATGTTTAACTCAGACACATTTGACACTTACTGGTGATTTGATGTTATCACCATATATGTGTGTGTCAAGTGATGACATTGCTCATACTCTATGTGAATGTCTTGATATGGGCATATCTGTTTGCCTCTGCTGGTGCCTTTACCTATCAGCACATGCCTGGATGTGTTCACATTAATGCAATAGACCTTAATGATGTGTATATGTCACATATATAGTCATACACAGCCTTAAGGGATGTGATCTGTGACCCTGCAGACTTGCTTACAGAAAGTTTTACATGTATGTGTGTTGCCATCTACAGCTACATGGTACTGTACAGCTGTTTAGCATTCTGCCATGTATTGCCCATGTTGCACATGTGAAACACATGGGAAAATGGCTAGCCTGATGATATTTGCAGGGTTGGATATCAACTATAGCATGTATGGGCATAGTGAACTAGTAGGCAATATGCTCTGGGCCATTTATGAGCCTAGGCTGAAAGGTTACCTAGCTGTAGCCAACAGACAAGTAGGTTTCAGTGGCCAGTTCAGGCAGTGCCACAGAACTGATCCACAGGGGTACTGATATATTTGCCATGTGGTCCTCACACCATGTCACAAAGAGGGGCAATGTGCAGCTTCGCTGGACAGGGATGCATAGTATGGCAGGAGTATGTAAAGTGTATGGGACAGAGATCTGTCAGGCATGTTGTGATCCTTGTACTAGAAAGGTGGATGTCCATGTAGTATGTGTTTATTTGAAATCAGAATGCATAAGTGTAGCATGTCCAAAATCTCTGGGTTGGACATGGCTTTATTCAGGGTAGGCATCATGCTACATAGTGGAGCTAGGGATTGGAAAGGCCAGTGTAGGCCATCTGAACATAGTCAATAACCCTTAAAGGAGATATGTGATCTATTATGGGTCACATGAGTGTTGAGTATGGCTGAACAATGATCTCTATATTCATGGATGGCACACTGTCATAATTAGGGGTGCCACATATGACTACGTGTCTGGTGTGGTAAAGTAACTATCAAAGGAAAGACTACTGTCCAGCTGCATCCCATACACACACAGTTTCCATTATGTTGGCCACTGCCTAGGGGGTAGTTCATAGGTACAGTGTGTTTAACATAGGGGATAACAATGCAATACTTAGCTGTCAGAGTGTGGCCATTCATCACACACCACACATCGACCCACAAAGGCCCTTCTGTATGTTGACCGCAGCACACGTTGAGTCAACTATTGCTCTTAGTGCAAAAGCATTTGCAAACATCAATAGGCAGATGCCTTCTATGTTAGTCTGTGTAGTATAGATAACAAAGAGGGGGAATACCAGGAATTAACCCCGTATTACTCTAGGTGGCAGTGGTTTGATGTGCGTGTATTAGTCAGACACCTTCTGTAGTGTTGGTTCTGCCAGCAGTCCAGTTGCCAACCACTCCTGTGGCATAGGAATATACATCTAGTATACTGAGTGTAGCTGGAACACAGTATGGGTGATGGTGTTTTAAGACCTGGCAAGGTCATGATATGCTGTGTGAATCAACCTTACTGTCATCTACATCTGTACTGACTACATCAAATAAGTTGATCACGGTTCATGGCCTTACAGACCAGACTCAGCAGGTTTGTAGTGCACTATTTCCCATTATCAGTGGTGTCTACCCCTTTGCGGGATGTGATAACTGTTGCTGTGCACCATTCAGTGTGTACACAGCCTGACATGGAGCTATTATTGAACATGATGTGTATGTGGAGAACAAATTGTTCTGACATTTCTGTAGGATACACTCTGAGATCTTGGCAGGTCCCAGGAAAGCTGTATGTATGGCTTTAGAGAGTGCAGCTTGTACCTGCATAGTTGTTTTTGCAGAGGCTCTGTAGTGTACATGGATACATAAATATGTGTACCTGTTGGGGGGGAGGTGGGAGTGGGTTTAGGTTCTCCAAGACCCGATCTGGATGAACAGGTGCTATTTCTGTAGCTGCAGTACTTCCCATGCCATAGTGCTGTGAAGCATGGCAGGTCTTGTTGTTGCCATTGCAATTCATGACACAGCTATGGAATGCTCTGTGGTTGGCCTCATAATATGTGGCTGATTAGTTTCACAGTAGCTTTGTGTGGTTTTATATGGTGTATCTGCATCTTACTGAGGCTGACTAGGGATCACCACCACTCATGTATATTCACTCTTGCAACAGTTACTACCTTCTGTGGTACTCTTTAAGGCAGGGTACCACCAGTTTGCCTTCTTGTTTGTGTTTGGTTGAATCTTGGTTCTGTTTCAATGGCACAATCACTGCGCTTATGTGAGTGCTTAAAGTTCATTTGTATAGGATTCAGCATTTGCACATGCATTGTCCATCTGCATGGGTGCCATTACAGTCACCACTTTGCTTTGAGAAGCATAGCATTGGCTTTGGAGACTGACTATGCGTAGCATACTGTTAGCCGTGTTTGTGTGACTATGGTGATCCAGGTTATTGGGGTTGATGAAATCTAACATGCATTGAGTGCAGGTGTTGGTACATGAGAGGTCTTCCCAATTCATAATGGAATAGTTGAGAGTAGCCATTGTTATGGTTTTCTGTCTCAAACCTAATATTCCCCATTACAGCACAATATGACAGTTGGGAATTCTGAGGCATGGTGGGTGATCTGTTGCAAGGTGCAATTTTGATTCCACTTTGGCACAAAGGTAGTTGCTCAGAATAATGCATCTGAAGTTATGCAAGTGCAACTAGCGCGGGGGTGTACATATTCTTCAGGAATATGGACACACATGTGGCCTGTGTGTTCCAATAAAGGATAATGGGCAAGAGGTGAGGTATTTGTTATAACATGGTCATACAGGTGTGCTCTCTGGAGCATTGAACCATATTTCACTGCACAGATATGTTCTCCATGTTAAGGACTGACATAAGTGAGTCCATATTGAGTTTCTGAAATGTATCATTGAGTAGCGAGACCCACAGTTTATTGCTTGGCTGTCCCTGTTACAGCAGTGGACTTCCACTTGAACTTTGCATGATGAAGGCACTATAGAGGAAGCTTGAGTCCTAGCCAGTATCCAGATTCCCAGGGGTGACAGGTGCAGGCCCTGTCTGGCAAAGCATCCTGGCCTGCCAACCATGTTATCCCAGGCAGAGAGATACTGGATACCCTTTGCATTGCACCAGTACATTAGACAATTGTGGAATACAATCATTTTGTCCCTGTACTGCAGTATCATTCTGGCCAATGGCAGAATGCTACCCAGGCCTTGGGACATACCTGCATGGACTACAAGACCTGACAGTTCCTACATGTGTGTTTCCATGCAGTCCAAGCTACTGCATCACAGGTCCTGCACAACAACATGGAATATGCCAGGGCCATGTGTATAGTTCAAAAGGTGGTCTGAGTGTATGGGTATGTGGCTAATCATGGCAGACAGGCAGCTGACATTATGTTTGCCCTCGTATAGCTTGGTGTGTAACATAGTGCTAGAGTTTGCATTCACAAATGAGTACTGTTGGGCATGTTTACAGCCACGTGTTCTGAGGTGTGGCACAATTATGCAAACTATGTCATACAGTTTGTGTATTTTGTTTTCTGTCTATTCCAGCTTGGGAGGTCACTTGCTTGGCCAGATACTTAGAAGACTCTGTGAATGTGTGTGATTTCTGGTAGTATGTGTGGGAGTCCTTACTGTGTTCTGGTAAGGGTATGTGTTGGTTGTGATGATGAGATGCATGTGTTAACCTACACCTCATGACTGTCCAGTTCAGTCATGGCTGTAGACTGGACTGCCTTCCAGCTTACCCTCATAGCGTCATCCCAGACAATGTGTGGGGTGTGGTGTTAGGTGGGTTTGGCAGTGTACATGGCATAGAGATTACATTCCCCCAGGATGGCCACATACACAAAGCTGACATTAGTAAACACCAGTAGCTGACTAGTGGACATGCCTGTATGAGCATTCAGTACTACAAGTACCAAGTACTGTATTTAGTGTACTTATTGCTTATGAAGATGTTTTAGACAGTGATGCTCACAAGTAATTACTTGTGTTATGGACGTGACAACACTGGCTATTACAGAAACATAGTAGCTACCTTTAACAGCAATCCTCCTCTGAGGAGCACATCACATCCTGATAGTTGATTACAGATGATGCAAGTGTCTATAGGTCTGTTTCCTTTTCTGGGTATATACTCACATATCCACCAGAACCATGAGATCTGTTGGGCACAGACACCCACTCCCCAGGGTCATGTATCAATAGACTCTGCTGCCACTATCAACATGATCAGGATATAATCAGATAGTGTAAGCCATCACCGATGAAGCAGCTATTACACTTGGGCAGCAGTTTCCTACATCTTACACTCCTACTGCAGATGTTACACTGGATTTAAAGATGATATGCAACCTGTTTCATTACCAGTACTGTGCACTACCTTACATACAGTATTTGCAAGCAGCTGTTAGGTTGGCAATGAGAGGTTAGGCTACACAAACCTAAAAGTTCGACCAGTGTGTCTCTACTCTCAATATCCATTCTATGTAGGTGTGCACATAGCCATTTGGCCAAGCCCTGTAACAAGGGTCACTACACATTTGCATAACATGTACACATGCATAGCTGTTATTGCTTGCAAATGATACTAGAGAGGTGGCTATTACATGTGCTATGTGCATGGATAGTTACCTAGCTCTTCCAATTATCTTTGCTATCATGCTGCTAAACTGTCAGATGAATACAAGTCATATGTAACCTGTTATTAAGTATTGTAATTGCCAATAGACATAACTAATGTTTGCATAACATAACAGAAATGCTATGTAAAATGGAATACAAATCTGCCTAAAATACTGTACATTACACAGTTATTGGTACAATATCCCACAATGCAAACCATATTTGCACAGTAAGTCCCCCCTTGGGTATGTTCATCTTACTTATACACCCATACATATGTCTACTGTTGCAATATATTGACATATACTATCACCTGTTATAGCACATACTTGTTGGACCAACCCTGACACTGACAGTGGCTGGAAGAGAAATGGTGAGTTTCAAGCCCATATATATCATCCCTTGTGGTGTATGAGGAGTTTGCCTTGTGACCTACAGCAGTACACGCATAGAATACTACAAGCATTACTACTGCTCAAGAATATATCATTGCAAGATAGATATTTCCACTATATGCATTGATTACACTGTAATTCTTACAGAACAGGTACTACATACACAGACATACTAAATGTTATACATACCTTCTTAGTAATTGGAGGTGTTATTGACAGGTATATTACTCGTTTTCGGTTTGTGTTTCAGTATTTTGTACTGTTCTACATGTAGATACAGATGGTTTGAATGTGTGACAAGGCATTCATTTATAGTTAGAGATCAGTAACGTGCTATCCTGATAACCAGTTGGTGTTCCTAAGTAGTTAATTACATGCACATCAGCTGTGCAGCTACTGCCTTAGCCAATAACATGGCAACAGTGGAGTATAACTGAGTTCTCCACTTGGGCATTGTCCCTTTGCCTTACTTGTGAGGAAGACAGCCTGGAAGTGTTGATTGAAATCTATAGCAACAGCTGTATGGAGACAAGCACTACTATATTATGTGTAATGCCTTGAGGATTTGGTCTAAATGTGAGTGCTGCTGTTATATTTCTGAACATTGCTACTTGTACAGGGTTTGTCTGTACCTAATACTTCTGCGTATGTTTCAGTCTGGCCAGGATGTTTGACCAGATCAAGGCTGCATGGCTATGCATATAATTTTAGGGGGTTTATAGTGTGCTTACCAGACATCTTTAGTTTGGTGTTAATGTGTATCATGCTGTGTTGATAATCAGTACTCGGTAACACTTCCTGATGTAATTACTTTTCAACCCTCTGAAACAGGAATAGTTCAAACAAACCCTGTAACATCAGCAGCTGTTCCATTGTATAACAGCAACTATTTCACATAGGGGCATGTTAGTGTGTCTGCGTCCAGATATGTTAATGTTTCAGCAGATGTTGTACAGTGGGTGAATAATCGGTTATGGTATGACAGCATGTATTGTTGTAATTAGTTTGGGTGTGGGGGAGATGTTGGTGGGTGTACATAGCAGATGCAGGTGTATAGGAACCACTTTTATACATCTTCTATATGTGTATGGGGGGTTCTTTCCCTATGTGAACACCTATCCCTTAGTGGACTAATACTATGGTAATTGCAGGCTGATTCAGTAAGGCACTGTTAAATACTTCCTGTATAGCATGCAGGTACTGTTAGTCCTTGAATCCTTTTGGCAATACATCGGAATGTAATAAAGTTTTGTTAATGAAAGCTGTCTGTGTATTTCTGTCATGGATATTTGCAGTCATTGTAGTTGTGTTGGTGACTGTGTCCATAGAACATATTTGTAATAGTGTATTGGCATATACTCTTCATATGTTATGTTCATATTGTTTGGGGGGGGCAGAATGTGTGATTGCTATGGTCCATGTTATACTCAGATATGAACACTTCAGATGCTGTATACACACATGTATGTTTGTATGTGTATATATATATATATATATATATATATATATATATATAATATATATATATATATATATATATATATATATATATATATATATATATATATATATATATATATATATATATAGATGGTTTACTATCATATTTTCAAAGCGAACTCCGTCGACTGCACTTTTGTCGAACACGGAAATTCGAAAACGGTAATGTCGAATACCAAAAGCCAACCTAGGAACGGGTTTTAACATGGGTCGAGATAGGGGAGAGGTTTGTAGTTTGGCAATAACAGTGACCATATATCTTGACCCATGTTAAAACCATTCTTAGCTTGGCTTTTGCTGTTCGACATCACCATTTTTTAATTTCAGTGTTCGACAAAAGTGCAGTCGATGGAGTTCGCTTCGAAAATATGACAGTAAACCATACACACACACACACATATATATATATATATATATATATATATATATATATATATAGGTATATGTATATAGATATAGATATATAACATATATTATTGCATATGTTTATCTGTACCTCCATAGATGTGTAGATGTTTTTAACCTATCTATATATCTGCATATATATGTATATCTCTATATATCGACATATATCTATGTATCTCTCTCTCTCTCTTTTTATATATATATATATATATATATATATATATATATAGCATACACCTTTCATTGGGTACATGGTGGTTTGTCCTATTTCCGCACACAATCCTCCCTTTTGTATTTTAACCTGCCTGGAAACACAACTGGCATAGGTGCATCTCAGGTAGCTTAGTGTTAGGTTACTCTGAGGATGGTGTACAGGGTTATGGGTTCTAATTCCTGGAAGGGGTTATTATTTTAACTCTCAGAGTAGGCACTTGTAGGGAAAGAGTGAATAACGCACATTTAAGCGGTTGTAAGCAAGTTTGCCCATGGACAGTGCGACGTTAAGCAAAGGTTAAACCTGCAAAGTGCTTATCCATTTAACCGTGTTTAAGTGCCACTTACCATCGCGCAAACCCGTGCAAACCCGCTTACAACTGCTTAAAAGTGCTTTAATCCACCTGCATTCAACAGCCCTTATTCTGGACCTCAAAATAAACAGCTCTTGAACTACCATAAACATCACAGTCACAGACTTTACCACTAAGGCATCTGAGATATGTACAAATGATATGGTGTTTAGAATATACATTTTACTACAGGCATTCCTCACTACTGAAAACAAATGTGACAGTCAGTTGGTGTACATATGTATGATACATGTTAATGTTCATATGTTTGTGGAATTAGGTGTTGCAAAGTGACATGACAGGGTGCATTATGGATGAGAATGGTTCTTGTTTTGTGTCCTTTTTATATTGTCCCCATACTCTATATATACTCCTCCAGTTCACTTATTGATCATCCAACACCGGCTCTCCTTGATGCATGATTTCATTACCCATCATTCCTCCCCCACCCCAATCTTCACATACACAACAACCATCCCTTCTATGGTGAATTAAGTTAATACTAATAGTTATAATACCAGAGCTGCATGTGTTTTGTGTACACTTCAATTCCTTTGGATTGCTTCTGTGTCACGCATTGTGTTCATAGATGTTTATATATATATGGCTATCGATGTAACTGTATATATATATATATATATATATATATATATATATATATATATATATATATATATATATGTTTTTTTATTTATGTGCAGACATCACTAACGTATATATATATATATATATATATATATATATATATATATATATATTTAGTATTAATTTGTAACAGTTATACATATGTAGACTTGTATATGTTGATTCACAAACTACAGTACATTACAATGTACTGTACATATGTACACAAAGTGACTGTCCCATTTGTGGTCACTACTGTTAAATGCCTATAGTATAAGGTGTAGTCTAAAGACCAAGAAACATGAATACAGCACATATGGCTTAGTAAGTCCCATGACAATGGTGTGCATGGTCCAGGGTTCAACACCTGCAATGCTTTAAAAAGGTTTTTACTCCAGAATAAGGCACGTTTAAGCAGTTGTAAGCATGTTTAAAAGTGTTTGTGTGACATTAAAACAGCAGTTAAACAGTTAACCAAACTTTAAAATGTATAACCTGTGCACGCAAACACAGCCACATCTGCTAACTACTCAAGATATATACATTTCAGTGAAGTAACATCTCACTATGTGCTTACATAACATTACATTCTCTGTTAACTGTACTCTCCAGCACACATGGATTTATAAGGGTGTTTCAAATGTTTATTATACTGATGAATACTACCTATATATGCAAGCTGTGGTTAAGGCATACTTTTTAACATGATAAACATCCCTGACTTTATTGGGATTTGAACCTCGAATGCACAGATACTATGCAAATGCTGTAACAATTACACTATTGACATTAATGTTGCTTCAGCCGATTTCCTGTTTAGATGATTTCTATGTGTAAGCTAGGCCAAGCAAAGGGCGGAGTGGCTCAAACCACTGAGCTTCACTTACTTTTGAAATAAAAACATATAGCAAATGAAGTGAGAGACTATAAATTACATTCCTAACTACATTAGGCATAGCCCCTCACTGACACACTTCAAGGGAAACCTTGATGTGTGAATGGGTAACAGAATATACACCCCTGGGATCATGTGTCTCAGAACCATACATCCAGGGGGTGGGGGTGCCCCTCCAGTTTTATAGCTGCAAGACCTGTTGGGGAAATTGAATGGTGTTGATTTTTCACATTAACATGCCCGCTTTAGATCAGTAAGTGCCCCTATCACCATCTACCACCCCAGTTTTCAACAGCTTCTGGGAAATCTGCCTGGAATTACTTCCTTGGCTATGCTTGACAGAGGCTCAGTTACTTCATCAATGGTGCAGAGAAAGCCAACACACTGTAGCAATGCTTCTAATTGCCCTTAGGCAGATAGCCTACTACCTATCTGTGGACCTCTAAAGTGCAGGCCATCACAGCCATAATATGTGAATAAACAGAGCTTTCAGATCACAATATACAGTGAAATATCACCATGTAGTCAGAAAACTGTTAAGTACAGCAAGAACATACAGAACATTGATACTTAATCACTCCAAAAGCCTTTCTTGGAAGCTAGAAGACTAGTATAGGTTTAAGGCTTTCTAATGCCTACCAGTAGGTTACCTACAGGAAAGATGAGAAACAAGCACAGATTGGAAACATGCATGCAGCACTACCATACCGGCTTATGTATCAGCCTTAGGCTTTGGAATACTGGCCAAGGCTATTTGCGCCCCCATGGTGCCTTTTTTAGGGAAGTCTCAAAGGTGAATCCCACCTCCATAAACAGCACAATACCAGAATCAATGAGGGTTATGCTACTCAACTCCAGAGGTTGTGATCACAACATGCACGCACTCACAGCACTCCTCAGTATGGACAACGTTAACATCTGTGCAGTAGCAGACCTGTTTTAAGGCTCCTGAGAGCACACCAGCACTACCAGACTACAACCCATGCCACACATTTCAGACACAGAACATGGACTGACACAGACATTGAGGGGGTGTATCCATATTCATCAGGGATACCTACACATCCAGGTGAGTGGGGTAGCATGATACCTCTGAGATCATCCATGTACAGCTAACATCACCCACAACTGCAATGCAAACTGTGGCCTGCTACAGATCATCCTCTATGACCCAGGACCACCACTTCACTTACCTGGAGACAGTGGAAAACATGACAGTCCTACCACACACACTGGTATTGGTCAATGTCAAATACCCTATCATTAACTGGGAAACTTACTCTAGTACTAACTTCTAGGCCCAGCGCTTCCTGGAATTTATCACCTCATATGCCCTGTAACTTATGGTAAACTCCCTAACAATGGGGTGGAAACATACTAGAAGTGGTAATCACCAACCTGGGTGACAGGTGCACCACAGCGGAGGTAAACTGGTCACTGGTCAAATCTGACCATGAACTATTCACTGTTTCCACACCAAAACATCTCCCCCACCCACAGTAACCACAGTGTATACCTTTCCTACAGCTAAATTCACAATACTAGAGACAGGGGTGGGGGTGGGGGGTTGCAGCCCCCACGCTAAGGGAAAACACTGCTCAAGATACAGACAGATTTACAAATGCACTCTATAAGCACCTACAAGGATGTATGGATCATGCCATCACTGGTAAACCAAGACTCACTCCTCCTATACAAGGACACCAGTCTGGTGGACCCCTGCAATAAATAGGCTATAACAGAAGTAGGACAGTAGTCCAGAAAAACAGCAAATCCCAAGAAGGGCAGACATCCATGACCAGTATTAGTAAGGAATGTAGGTCCCTCATGAAATCATCCAAGGCTAACATCAACAGGAAAATATGCAAGGATTCGAAAGATAACCACCAAGCCTTTTTTGACTATGTCAAGGATCTAAGTGGTAACACACAGATTTGCACTGTGCCGGTGCAATATAGCTCAAAATATACTGACCCTACTGATATCGCCGACATCCTTGCAGATAAATTCAGTGCAAACATCACCCCTAAAGAGCCCACAATAACCGAGAAGTACAGTATCCCAGAGAGCAGAGACACACAGGTGGAAATGGCCCTCTCTAACAGCAATACACAGCATCAATGGAGGCAGATGGTGTTCCAGACTGCATCTTGCAAACACTACAAGACAAATTGACCACCCACCTAATTAAGCTTTTCAACCTCAGCCTCTCCACAGGCTACATGCCCATACAATGACACGTGGCAACGGTTATTCCACTCCACCAAGGTGGAAACACAACTGACCATGGTAACTACCACCCCATAAGCCTGACTAGCCTAGTTTGCAAAGCTATGGAGCGCACCCTCATGGCACTCATTAACAAAGGCATTGGTAACCCCCAAACACTTGACCCAACCCAGGTCAGCTTGGTTGAGTGCAGTTCATGCCTACTGAACCTGTTTGACGTCTTACAGACAGTCACCAAGACATTAGATGAGGGGAGAGATGGTTCAGAAATACTACCGGGACCTCGCCAAGGCTTTTGACACCATTCCCCACTCAGGTATTATTGATAAACTCACCAGCTTGTACATACACTCATACATCACAGGATGGGTTGCCAACAGGCTTACAGACAGAACCCACATGGTACGACTAGACTTCTCCAAGTCCAACTCTTAACCAGTCATGACTGGTATCCCACAGGAATCAGTCCTGGGACCCCTATTGTTTGGCATATACTTCTCAGAGGTACAGGCAAACACAGATGGACTACGGCAGACCATGTTTGGCAAGGACTGCAAACTGGGAGCCATACTTGACAGTCCAGCTGACACAGACATCCTAAAAGGGGCCTCACATAGACCAGCACAGGGTGTCAAAGTCATGGCCACCAGCTAAGTGCCACAACTGCATGGTCATTCCACTGTGGAATAATAAGCACCCACATATTAACACATAAGTGGCAGCCACTTTAATACAGATGAGGTAAAAGGATATCTGGGGACTAAGGTAGATAGTGATCTCTCCTTTGACAATCATATCTCCAAAGTAGTTAGGACATCCTTCTGTGCAGTCAATCTGATTATTAAAGGGTTTGCATCTAGACATACTGAGGTTATAGTGCCCCTTTACTCATCAGTCATCAGTCCCATCATAGAGTATAGTAACCCATTTGGGATGTACCTCAGAAGACACATCCAACAGCTGAAAGGTCCATGAATGTACCTCGCCAAGAAGATTACTGGCCTCAAACATATGTCCTATGCAGCCAGACTGAATAAACTCCTACTTTACTCAGTGGCATCTTGTTTACTCGGAGATGATCACTGTTGGCCAACAAAGCCCTGTCAAACTCAGGCTTAATGGATATGATCCACCTATGGGAATCCATGTCACAGTGAGCCACCCGCTGTAGTGAGCAGAAGCTTGCCACAACAATAACTGGAAGATGCTGGAGGGATGGATTCCTGTCACAGAAACTCCCCATACTTTGGAACAACATCCCTAATTACATTATACAGAGCCCCTCACTAACACTCTTCAAGAGAAACCTTGAAGAGTGGATGGGGAACAGTAGATACACCCCAGGGATGCTGCCATTGGCTCTGCTCCACAAAGGGACAGTTAATGAATTAATGGGGTGGCAAAAGCTGACACATTTTGGCTAGGCTTATGAATGCACTCAGGCAGTTAACCAAGTACCTACCTATGAACCTATGAGCCTATACATACAGTATCAGCACATGCTGATAACTTAATTTACTGTTCAGGTGTTGACTTACCTTGTGCCAATAGCTGTTGTGTGTGCAATAGTTGAGGGCTGCTTATGTTGGATGCACACAGTAGACTGCCTATACATGACAATTTACAGATAGTCTTTTGTGTGTGCCATCCATTTTTACCGTGTGTGCAGGTGGAGAAAGATGTCAGTCCCTAGGTGCCTACACTGTCACTGTGTGTGCTATACGTTCCCTCCTTGCCAAGGCATGGGCATACAGGGCATGCCTCTGTTTGCCTATGGGGCTGGCTCAGGGTGTTTGTGGTCTAAGTACCTCTGTACCTGTGAGGCCCTGGGCAATGGTGGTGGGCTGTGAAGTCCTTCACCATTCTGTCCCTGCTGCAGCTGTTTCCGCAGGATCATATTGTGTAGCATGGCACATACTATGAAGATGTGGGCACACATGCCTGGAGAGTACTGCAAGGCTCCACCAGATATGTCCAAGCAATGGAACTGCGATTTAAGCATCCCAAACACACGGTCTGTGATGATTCTGGCTTGTGCTTGTGCCTCATTATGGCATTCCTGTATGGGTGTGTGTGTATTTCTGATGGGAGTCATCATCCACGGTTCCAGTGCATAGCCAGCATCCCCCACCAGGTGGCCATATGGGATGTCCCTCCTGGCAAATACCTGATACAGCTGTGAGGCATGCCAGATGTGGGAGTTGTGATAGCTTCCAGGGCTGCCAGCACATGCATCCATGATAATGCCCTGGGCATTGCACATGACCTGGCAGTTGAAGGAGGGGTATCCCTTGTGGTTTATGTAGCAGCTACCCTGCTCACCGGCTGGTGACTTGATGATTATGTGCATGCAATCTATTGCACCCAGTACCTCCGGATATTCTGCCACATGGTGGAAGAGACGCATATTGCTGGCCAACTCCTCCTGTGTTTGGGGGAAGTAAATGTGCTCATTGGCATGTGGTAACATAGCATCCAGGAACTGGTAAAGTACCCTGGATGCTGATGCCTGTGAGATCCCCATGATATCCCCAGTTGGCCTTTGAAAGGTACCTGTAGCTAGTATTCTCAGGCTTACACATACCTTCATATCCACTGGAATGGGTTCCCCTCTGTTTGTTCTGGCTCTGAGGCGTGGCCGTCACAGCACCACAAGTTGCTGTAGGGTGTCCCTGTCCACCCTGTAATGCTCTACTATCTCCAGATCATGTAACCTCTGGTAGGTTACCCTGGGTCTGAACACTCTTCTCCTCCTCTGGTGCCTGAGGTGGTTGTGTGCATTATCCTTCACACCACCTTCAGTCTCCAACACATGCTGGTGGATCAAAGCTATGGCAGCCCCTAACATGTACATAGTAAAAGTTCCCTGTCTGTATACACCAATGGTGCAGAGTGTATGGGAATACACAAGTGTGTGTGAGGTGCTTTCACATTTTATACTATTTTGCTATGGATGCTGCTGATGTCATTGGGTGTGTATCAGCAATTCCAGCTGCAGGGTATCTTAATTATGGGTTTTACAGTGAGTACTGTAAGTCTGGGGCCTTTAGTGTGGAGTTATGCTTGCCTGCTTTGATAAATCTGTTGCCCTTTAATTCACGTTTAAACCTGGATACCCTCCCATTATCAGGCATGCATCTACCTGCCATCTTTCTTGTTTTGTACTTTCCCTACACAGTCATGTGTTGCAAAATGTGTCTTGTATCTGATATACTGCAAATCCACTTTGTTCTGCTGTGACACTTTACTCTTTTCTTTGCAGTACAGCCTCTCCCCTTTCCTGTTCTGCAGGTAGCTGCTTGCAGCCTTGTTAGCTGTTGTCAGTGGCCCACTGTAGATTCCTAGGTGTTAATTAGTCATTTGTACTCCAATTTCCCTGCTGCAGCATTTCCTTATTTCTTTCCTATATCATTCCTGTTTCAGTTCTGGTGCACGCCGCGCAAACCTGTTTACTGGGTTTAAGCGCGTTTTTATCTCAGTTCACATGCATACTCGGTTACCTTGTGTACTCTCAGCTAAGCAAAGCTATTGCCAGTTCGACACACCCCTATCCAGCAGCTTTGCTTAGCTACGGGCAAACCGGATTAGCAATGCTCCAATGTGCTTACAGCAAAGGTGACACACCCCTCTCTTGATGTCATCTTTATCTCAAGGGCACACCTCGGTGTTATAACGCTATGCTGTGAGGTGCATCCTTACACCAGCGGGGAATCTGTGATTCACTATTACTTTTCTCATTTGCTTGGCATTGCCTACTAATTCCTAGCTACCACGCAAAACACTGTCACAGCCCCTTAGCAATCCTTGCACCACGGTGTGGTGTAACATGCCTGCAATTGACTATTATGGGATATCATGATATGTGTAACATTGCAGTTTTATTCTATATGTTTCTATTTTTCTTGCGATCTGGTTTGCGTGCTGCTGCCATGAGCTTCCACTTCACGATACTGCGAAAAATGAAATTGCATGTTCTTTTTATATTTTGTACATTTGTTTATGCCAATGGCTATATATTTAGTCATTGGCATATATTAACGATATAATACATGTGTTTGGCTGGCTGTCATGGCTCCAATTTTATGTTTGCAAAAATGTAAACCATTTTTTTACAGTTTACATTTCTGCATGCTTACATTACGCCTGCACCACTTCCTGGATCACTAAATACCTTCATTTGCATGCTACACTACTGCAACTGAGGTAATTAGCATACAGGGGCCGGGAGCTGTGCAGGTGTAGCGTACGGAGGCAGTGCATGAGGAAACAGCTCATAAGATCACTCGCCAGCCATATTTGGTGTTGGAACTCCACTGCTATGCCTGATCTGGCACAAGCTTCATGAATCCCTGGGCATATCATATTAATGTTTGAGAAGGGCATAGTCTTTTTTGTATATAATATTGTCTATGTCCAGGAAAAGATGTTAGGGATGTAACTATACAGCATTTTTTATATGTATTGGAATCCAGACAAGGGGAACAAAATGGAAACTGTCAATTGCTCTTAACATAGTTCTGGTGTTCATTTGTTAATGATGCAATACTTTCATATTTCAATTCTTTTTTGCACCTGAAAAATGCTGTTAACTTATTTGTGACTGACATCTCCAGCAGATCCTAGTAAGGCATATCTCTATTTTGGTTGAGATTCTACTTCACTGAACATTTTAGTGGGCTTTCTAATGCGAGTTTGCAGTCAAAAATCACAGAAGTGTCAAATAATCTGTAAGAAGTATGATCAGGCAAAGAATGTCATTCACAAAATAAGGTAGATATGGACATGTATTAAAACATTCAGGAAGTGTGCCAGGAGTGGGGCACACAGCACAGGAATGGCATATAGTTCTGTCTATCCAGCTCAAGTCAAGCAATAACAGTCAGCTGGAATTCTAGCATTTACGAACCATGGAAAAATAAATTCAATAGTAGAAGTACCACACCCTCTTATCCCCACAGTGATTCCCAAGCATGGCACAGAGAACTAAACAGGATTGTATATCAGAGCACTGCATCATTAATAGGCAGTCACTGTCAGCAGGATCTGTGGAAGATGCAGGAAACAGCTACATATTAGCACAAGCACAACACCACCCCTGTCTCACACAGACTCCCAAGAAAGGCAGCAGTAGCCTCAGGCATAGCCTAGAGAAAATACAAAGACATGGCTACTGATCACATCCCTTGCATACAGTATATATATATATATATATATATATATATATATATATATATATATACGGGAACCTATCAGTTCCACGAAAACATACTTAACCGACAACCAGATCATCAAGACCACATCGCCAACAGAGCAGATCACCGACAATGGTAAGTAGTGCAGAATGGGATGTATTCTCATTTCTGCAATGTGGTGTGATCTTGGAGTTATTATTTGAAGTAAGGGGGTGCAGGGGGCTTTCCCTCCTGCTATACACTTGTTTCTTTTCGTTTTTTAATAATATTGCAGAAACAGGAATACATTCCATTCCGTAATACTTATACTTAACTTTGTCAGGGATGTGTTGTGTTGGCGATGTGGTCTTGGTGATCTGGTCATTGATTAAGTGTGTTTTCGTGTATATGATATGGATCCATATATACACACATACATATATATATATATATATATATATATATATATATATATATATATATATATATAAACACACACACACACACACACACACACACACACTCATATATATATTTATATGTACAAGACAATTACAGAAAGACAGTATTAAAGTTCATGTGAGGTTAATGTGACACAGCTCTTCTTCATACCTGCATATGCCGCCTATCTTTTGTTGCACCTGACAAGCCCTATACTTTCTTGGTATATTCACCATCATCTATTTTTTTTCATTCTTTCACGTCATTCTCGCTTATCATTACGGTTGTGCAATGTCTGTGGCCTTCATCTGCAATACATCCTTCTAACAGTGTCTGTATATGCTGGATGCAGTGCTTTGATATACAACATTGGCCTGTGCTCTGTGACATGTTTGAGAGTCACTGTGGACATGACAGAGCGTGGTACTTTTATTAATTATTACAGTGGGTTGATTGCTACATGTCTTACAGATCATTTTCAGTTAACACTAATAATTATAGCTCAGACCTTGTCAGTACCAAAGATATCTGAACTTGGACCATGTTTACTCACTCATGAACTGCAGCTGTGATGGTACCATGCCCAATCCAGAGTTGTGGCTGACTGGGCCACTAAGGGAAGTGCAGTTCATGTGTGACCTTCATACAGGTCTTGTTCTATTAGTTCTGCCACATGCTGGCGTGGAACATCTGTGACTGCACTGCCTTTTCAGTGCCAGGGATTTTCTGGATGGTTCTATCCTGTCCTTTCTATTTCACTAGATAACCACCATCTATCTGCTTTATCAGGTACTGAAGGAGATTACATTTTACACCCTAACTACCCTTATTCTTTGCCCCCATCTCCATCTCTGTTGCTCTGTGTTCCCCCTCCACTACCCTTGCTTCTGTGGCTACTGCTGGTTGTCTGTTTCTATCCTTGTTATTGATGCTGGATGTGGTCTTGATAGCAATGATTCTTTCTGTTTTGATGGTAGAAGATCCAGGGGATTATGGGTGTCCTACCAGATTTTGTAGGGTGATATTATTGAACATTTATGTTGTTACAATCATCTGGAAGGCTATAATAAGGAATACTGCATTTCTTTTGCAGTTTTGTCTAGTCAACAGAACCGGGACAGGCAAGCTGAACATACACTCTCTACTACATTTAATCATTTGGGCATTGGTGATGTTGCACTAATGTTGTCATGTTCTATTTGCATCATATAGAGGTATCCTGCATTACATGTAACAAATTAGGGACAAGAGTGAGAGAAATGGAGAAAATGGGTTTTGTGCACGTTATCTATATGGTTGTGTGCCTACAGTTATTTATTAGGCAGACCTATGAGATGTTTTCATACAGAAATAAATGATACAGATGACTTATATTCTAACTGTGAGAATAATGGGCACTGACAAGGTGCTGTGCAGAATGTGGATTATTATTCTCTTTGAGTTGCACGCCACCTGGTAGCTCAATGAATAGTAGTACATCCTATCAATGTAACACTGTTCATGAGCAACAGGTGGGCCTTTATTTCCACATGGGTGCAGTGTATGGTTCCCAGTGCTTTGGAGATGGACAATACTTTAGAAGCCACGATGGTGTTGTCTGTCTCTCATGGAATTTTGGGAAAGCAGATGTGCTCCGCCATATGTGTCAGTAATGCATCATGCAATGTCTTGAGTAGTCATAGGTTCATTGGTACTTACTATGCTATTTATATATGAGGATCTTAAGAAGACTAGCCTTGTAGTTATGGTAGTTTTTAGCTCTTATATATCATATATGAAGAAGCCAGGGATGGATTGAACAAGGATAAGTTGGAATCTGTATGTGTTTCTGCAATGTATGAGGGACAGGGGTACTAAACCCAGCAGTGAATTTGGGTTTATTCTTCCTTTCATCCAAATTATGTTTGAGTAAGAGAAATATTTTGTTTTATGTGGCAAGGAAGACGGTTCCATAGAAGCAGTAATCTGTATGATACAATCCTGCCCCTCCAACAAATTCTATTTATTTTGCTAAAGTGACTGAGAACCCTTGAGCAGGTATTTATGATATCAGTGGATTTGTGAATGTGCAATAGTTCTGACAAAATACGGTCTCATGAAGCTCCATATGCAAGGTAGAGGTTGCCTTTCAGTAGCCTGTATGATACTGAGAAGAGGGACAAGACTTTGAGATGGTTTGCACAGTTTTTATAATTTAAGCCCTTGATTTTTTTTTGTTTGTTTTTAATGAGGGAGTGTTGTGGTCATTCAAGCTGGGACTAGTGTTTTGACAGGTACCTTTCCAAAGTGGCATTACACTCAGTTATTGGTCTAATAAGTACAGAGTTCAATGGAATGTTTATATCCCTGGATTTTGATACAATACTATTTAGATGTAGACTGTGCACTGAAAAGGAGCTCCTTACTATAGTGGATATGTGATTATCAAAGGATAGTTCATTGTCAGCATAGGTTCCTAGATCCCTAACTATAGGATTAGTTTTCAAGGGTGTGTTGTCAATGTAAAAGTTCTGAGTCATTCCTCTCAAAGATTATTATTATAAATTTCCTGACAATTAGTTCTTGCCATGGTTTCTGACACCAGCTATTTGTTTGGGACATGCCCTCTTGCAGGATCTTGGTATCCTCTGGGGAGTTTATGATGGCACAAAGTTTGTAGTCATCTGCACACTTGGCCAGCCACAAACCCATAACATTAGCCTTGACCTCTGAGAGGTAAATGCCAAAGGGTAGTGGCCCCAAGGACATAACCATGGGGTACGCTACTAGTGATGGGTCTTTTGGATGGTGATCCCAGAGACTGACACTTGCAATATGCTAAAATTGTCCCCATACTCTATCTGAAATGCAGTTGTAGTTAGTCATGTGGTAAGAACTACATTATGCCTTGGCACCCACAGTTGAGGGAAGTCTATGCATTTCTCCATTTCCCGTCTATTGGCCACACTTGTCAACAAATGCCCATATGATGTCTTTGTTCATGAAAAGGCAATACCATATCTGTTAGTCTATGCACTGATAGGAAATGATACTCTGCTTGTACCATTTTTGGTGGTGGGCATACATGATTCATTCCAGAGGAAGACTACGAGTTGAGTTTACAAGGCACTGTTGAACAAAACTTGATGCTGATGCTACAGTTTGCAGTTTGCCTTTATACTCAGACATAGCTATCTGCATGACTTTGTGCCTGATGACTATGCATCTCAACCTGCTTACCCCTTACACATTTCTCCATCATGAAGTCATTATACTGTTATTTGCATTCCACCTATGTGGTTGTATGAATCAAGACTGTGTGGCAGACTTAGCTGGTTGTCTCTTCATACCCCCCCCCCCCACACAATGTATTTTATTTAACATTTGTTTACTGGGAAAGTCCGACTTGGAATTAAGCCAATTTTCAGCAGAGATCTGGAGAGAAATGCTTCAGATGCATGTCTTTAAAATGTGGAAGGAAACCAGAACACCCAGAGGATACCTACACAAAAGCAGAGAGGACATGCAGACTCTGCACAGAAGGCACTCCAGCCAGGTCTATATTAAAAGCTCGGCTTCCTATCACTTGATCGAAAATTGTAAATGGCGAACACGTATTGAGCAAACCCAATTGGTCGAAACGTCAAAATGTCATGTGTGTAACATCACTGTAGGGAATATTTTCCCTTTACTTCAGTGCAGTCCAATCTCGGAGTAAGAATATTAAAATAGCAGGGGTATGGGGGTGCAGCCCCCCACATGGGGGGGTGCAGGGAGACTTGCCCCCCTGCCTACAGTGTTTAGGTAAGTATGTTTTTTTTGTTTTTATTTTTTTATTACATTTTTGAAATTTCAAACATCGCTCATATGGTGTTGACCATATGGTGTTCGATGTTTGAAACTTTCAAAAATATAATATAGACCCAAAAGCTTGAAGAGGCATTACATCGAATGCCTCTTCAGTGACACATAAACACCGACCGCAATAAACTGCAAACATTCAAAACAGTGATTTCTTGCAATTTTAAACATAACTAAGTGGGAAAAAAATCGCTGACATGAGCCTTCACAGTTTTCGGATTTCAATCTATATGTGTCGGTGAAACAGCATTTGCTGTATTGCCATTTTGCCAATCTAATATAGGCCCCTCTAGCTGAGAATGAAACCAGAAAACCTCTTGCTGTGAGGCAACAATGCTACCGCTGCACCATTGTGCCATCCAAATTAAATAGTGAGAGGGTGGTCTTCAATGGATAGTACTACTTTTTATTTATGGAAGGTAATATCAAAAAATGTATCGCTCAAGAATTCGTCTGACAGTGCACACCTCTTCTCTGATATGAATGAAAGTATCTTAATCAGCCACTACTATGCTATACAGTTTGAAGCTATTGTATATATAATATTTTTTTCTTATAAATGTTTGGGATTTTTCACAAAAAGATTGACAAACACATGTAGGCAGCCTGAGATACAGTCTTTGGAAGGCTAGAGAGAGAGAAGGAGGGATTGAAATGAGATAGATACAGAGACATAGACAGACAGATACATTGTTCCCGTGTGAGACAGCAAATATAACTGTGAAAACCTTTACTGTTTCTATGTATTTATATTTTACCAATATATGACAGTTATCAAAGTTGATGATTTGGCTGGCATAATGTACTTCATACATATAATGCTTTCACTTATGTTTAATGGGAATGAAAAATACAAGAACATCAATAATGTAATCCAAAGGCCATATCTTCACGTATTTTTTTTTTTTTTTACTTTGGACAAAAATCTGGTCTTTTTTATAATACAGCAAATGTGCTTATTAAAATAGACAATCAGCCTGACCTTTTATGCTTCTGTCACAGGGACATCTTTAGAATGCATAACGCTTACAATTATCTTGAAATTCATGAGGTAGTATGCTTTAAATCTCTCCACAAACACATTGTAATCTCCATTACAGTATGCAAAAATGCTTAATAAGTCACAATAGTGTCATTCCTCTTTAAGGTCTCAGTACATTTTTCATCAAGGTAATTGATTCCCTTAATCAAAATCTTAAATAATCTCTTCTGCTTTTGTAATTCGTACTTTGTATGTATTCTGGTGTGTTATTAGGTCTGCATGGCAGGCTGTCTAGAATAGCATTATTTTAGGACAAGAAATGTTCAACAAATAACAGTGGACCAGCAGATAATCTGTAATGAGTGTGCAGTTCTTTTTCAAACACCATTATTTAGCCATCAATGTTGTTTTGTCTTTTCACTGACTTTTTCTAAATTGGCCAGAGCCTTGCAACTTAATATGTTCTTTCAAGTGCTCTACTCATTAAAATATCATGCATGTCAGTTATAATTAAAATAACCTTTCTAATATACACTATTTCTCTCTCTCCCTTGTTCAGAACTGCCTCTTTTTAGCAAAATGCTCAGTTTCACAAAGTGGCATTTTGCAAAGCAGACTGAATTTTTTCATCCGGCTGTTTTTTCTTTCTCCATCTCATCTTTCTCTCTGTCTCTGTCTCTCTTTCACACACACACACACACACACACACACACACACACACACACACACACACACACACACACACACACACACACACATACATGCACACAATTGCAAGACATGCACACACACTCACACATACACACATGGATGCACATGAATGCGTACTGACAGAAATACAGGAACACAAAAATTAAAATCCGAGTCTGATTTAGTGTTATGACAGAACAATGATGTCAACACAGCCTTTCATAATACCACCCTGTATGTTCAGGAATGATGGCTTTGTTTTCCTTCACTTTCACAGTGATTCTACCATGAAAAGACATAAGATTGTAACACAGGTGTTTGAAACTCAAAATTGAGAAACCTAATGTGTGAACTATACCCAACCAAGCAAAAAATCTAAACTCATTGAATTTTTCAAGGGACTTCATCACTGCACTCTCTGTTGTTGGGGATGGGGACTAAGCTTACCATGCTCCTTCATCTGCCTATCTATCTATCTATCTATCTATCTATCTATCTATCTATCTATCTATCTATCTATCTATCTATCTTCAGAAGCAGTACGCAGCTTTTCATATGGGATCCCCAAATACTCACAGGCCAACTAAGAAATATAACCTCTGCAGCATGTCCTGTGTCTGTCCTAGGGCCATCTGTAGTATTCTTCCTCCTAAGCACACCCTGGGATTGCACAAAGTATGAAAATCACCATACTTCACTCCTGCTAACTCAGAGGAGCAGTGTATAGGTTCATAGGTTTATACTAGGCTAATGACTGCCAAGGTCTTTTAGCCATGCAACTCTACCCAGTTTTGTCACTGAGTTCCATGGAAGCTAATATGGTGGGTTATATTAAAAAAAAGAGTTAGCTAAGGGTAATGGTTGGGGATATGTTTATTGAGGATTATTTTACCTACTGTTGATCTGTGCCCATCAGAGAAATGTGAGCCAGACTGGGGGTGAATTTGTGATTATAGATGATTATAAGTTCTTCTACAAGAACATCTGTGTTGCTGCACTTTTGACTTTAAAATGGAGACTGAGTCCTTTAGCTCTGTGAAGTGATCTGATTTCTTTATGTTTAATCCATTAATTCATTCTCATGGACATTAGACAAAGCTTATTAACATAGCTGAGGAAAGCAGCATAGACTGTACAGTAAACTGAGAGCTATGATATCTCTCAACCTGCAGACATTGAAAATGGGATCAGAAGCTCTTGAAAAGTAAGTATGTCTAGCCAAAAATATGGGCATCTAATTTTCATAAAATTTAAATAACAAATAGCTTATAATGCTTCCTGTTTTCAGTAGGAATGTGGGATGCTACTCAAAAACACATTTTAAACACAGAGGGTGACAAAAATTATGAAAAAATATAAGCACATAATGAAAAGGACATTGTAAAATGTGTAGACTTTAATGAAATACATTGCCAAATTTGACCACACGAGGTAATTTATTTTTGCTTCAGAAAAAAAAGAAAATGTAAGATGTGTGTCCTCTTTCTTTCTATTATTGTTACCATTGGTATGTTGTTCATACACTGTGGTTTTCTGTGTTCTAGACAGCTTAAAACATGACATGTGATGACAGGATTCAGAAAACTGTCCAAAAGGATAAATCAATCTGAAAATAGGAACGAAACTCCTAAACAATAAGGACATCCTGTGTAGGAATTAATCAGGCCTTAAAATAGGAACATTCCTCCTAAATCTGGATATTTGAGAGGTTTGCTATGATGTTGCTCTTAATTCTCTGGGGTATTCCTTTGCAAAGCCTGCAGTACTGTGTCTGGTTTACAGATACACAGCTTAGTCTTCTGACTCAGTTTATCTTCACTGATGAACAAGTACCCAAGATACTTAAACCATTCCACATGGAATTGTTGCTGTCTTCTCACCTGCAGAGAACAAGACTCTCCCATGCAAAACAGAACCATGATCCCTGATCCAAAAGTGCTTATTTTCATCCAAACCATTTCATTCTGAGCAAAGTACCACTCTGCTGCAGGACAGAAATCACAGTTACTCTGCTACAGGATAGAGATCATAGTTACTTGCGTCTAAGAAGACAATATTATCTGCAAAAGGAAAAGAAGCAATCTATTGTAGTATTTTACTAGATATTTGCCAGATATCAGCTGTGCCGAGAAATCATGTCCATGGAAATCAAAAACAACACAGGCAATAAAATACACCCTTTCAGATATCCTTTTCTTACCTGAGCATATCCGACTTAACACTGCAAATGTGGATACAAATCTTGCTTTAAAGATATAGGAATTTGAGTGAAATAGTGTACCATCCCTGGAACCATACACTGTTGTAGCACCCTGAACAAGGTATTTCTGGGTGCACAGTCATGTTCCTTCTGTACAGCCACAAATAATATGTTGACTGTAGTGGCCAGCTCTAACAATCCCTTTGATATTGACGTAAGGGCAAGGAGCTGATCCACTTTTATACAGTTCTGCAGAATCAACTCCTTTTTTTGAATCAGAGGTTCACCAGTTGGATGCTGGCTCCTTTATATAATCATTAAAATAGGTTTTACTGTGGCTGAGGAGCATAATATAGCTGTAAATGGAATACTTCTCTTCACATTCGTCATTATTTGGCTTTTATAAAATGGAAAGCAATCCAGTAAGGTGTTGTGACCATAGTATAGCATGGAAGTAAAAACTTTATCATGTTGTGTCTTTTGGCTTTTCCTGGTCAGGGGTTGCCACAGCGGAACTCCAGTCCGCTAATGATTGGCAGTAGATTTTTACATGTTGGCTTGCCGGGCCTAATGCACAACCTACAATGAAGGAACACCCATTCACGCATGTCGCCACACAGAAGATGCTCTAACTGAGAATCGAACGGGCAATGTCTAATTGTGAGGCGACAACACTACCGCAGCACCACCACCGCAGTTGAAGTAAAAACTTTATCATAATGTGTAAAAAAATATCATGCAGAGAAATAAACCTCAATTCAGTTGCCAGTTCAAAACTGCTCTTAAGATCTTATTTCAGCTAAACAGCTGATTCACAAGCAACAGCAATTATAGCACATGCCTCACAACTTGCTCACCCCCTCTTACACTCACCAGCATCACCCAGAATTCAAGTAGAATATACCTACCCAGAGAGATGTAAGTAAACAGCTTGCCATTTTCTGTTCCATGCTCTGACCCCCTCCATATTATTGTACAGTTAAGGACACAAGCCTGGGGCCAGAAAAGGCCACAGACCTTGAGCTAATTCTGTCTTGTTTTCTGTGAATAATTCCATTCTGCTTTGTCTTCCTGCATTAAACCAAAGTTGCAGCATGCTTACTTTTCTATGTTTTTTGAAAATGGTGACCATGCCTCCACACTTACCAGCTCTGAGGTACAGCTACCCACCATTCTTATCAAAGAGTTGCTTCCAGCACTGTTTCTTTAAAAGATGGAATTTCCACTGGTTTCAAGCAAGTACTTGTCAAAACCTCAGCTAAGGTATTGAACAGCATCCATTTGGCATCCACAATGTTGGCATCCAAGCGTTTACATCAGCTATTCTTCTAGAGGTGAGAGTTGAATTTATTTATTTAATGATTCTTACATACAAAAACCATTTAGGAATAAGAACAAAGAAGGATGATTGAGAGTAAACATACAAGACAACATACAAAAAATGTGAACAAAGCAATATGTCAAATGTTTAACCAGCAAAGAGATGCCACTACCAAGGACTAAATAAACTGTTCTAATGAGCCAAAATTTAAGTTTTTCAATTCACTCACAGAAATCAGGGGTAGTTGCTAACCCCACAGGAACACATCCAAATATCCTGCACAAAAGAAAAATTCCAAAATGTTGCCCTCATATATTATTATGGATGAAAATAGTAGAAGACTTGATTGGTGAATTGTAGCATGAATTGGCAGTCTTTATTTTTTTCAGTCTTTCTAGGATGGGCTTGAGGTAATATAATCTCAAACAGTGAGCAATCAAACCCAAGCATTTCTCAAGCATAGTAAAGTCAGACACTAGATCCTGTGATATGAGATATATAGCTGAATATTGTTACCATAAAATTGACAGTAAAGAGCTTTACCACAGTAACCTCCATTAATCATACCATGTACCAGTGATGTTAGCTTCTGACACTGCTCTCTGGAGGTGACTAGAGAGGTAAGCAAGCGGGTAACTGTCAGTAAAGTGCCTGGAACAATTAAATAGTGATTCCCATCCCTATAAGAGTATAGACAAATAAAAGAGGATAGGGGAATCTTAAATGAAAGACCTGCACTGGTTAAGTTTTTTTAATTGAATCTAGAACAGAATCTGCTGTTTAAAAAAGGATAATTAATATTCCATATAAAATATTGCATAATAAGTATAGGACTCAATCAGAAATGGTCAGAAAAATTGAGAAGAGAGATTAGATATGCAATTCACAAAGAAACAATGGGAGGACATATGTATGCTTCCCAAATATGCAACACAGTCTGTAAGATTTAGGATTTTTGCCTGGAAGTGTTTGTATAAATACTTTTATACCCCAAGCAGACAACAAAATATGTTTTCCTGAGGTAGATGGCAAGTGCTGAAAATGTAATGAGGAAGAAAGAGGTAACTGGGGACATATGTTTTGGGAGTGTAATGAGTTGGCAGACTTTTAAAAATTCCCTTCAGGGTACTTTGTATACTGGGTGAACACAGGAGTAACTAAGGAAATTATTTTTGAGCTGGAATATAGGATCTGAATTGCCTAGACATAGAAAGGCCTTGTTATGTTTAATTCTGGTGGCTGCCAAAAAAAGTAATAACTAGAAAATGGAAATCAAAATCTAACCAACTATATCTGAAGTAGTGAGTATTATAACAGAGATAAAAGAAGAGGAAGTGGGATCTTTAGACATGAGTATGACTAAATTACATAGAAGAAAATAAAATTGTGGAAACAATACACACAGAAAAATATTTTGGAGGTGGAATGAGATTTAAGAAAAAGCAGGGACTAAATAATTTATATAATGTTGCTTAGATTATTCATCACATGCATTGTTATATATCCTATAATGTTTCTAAATGTAAACTTGGTAATGTGGTTTGATTACTTTTATATAAATGTAAGTTTGCCTGTGTCACAAGTGATAATACAGTAAAGGTGTTTAAAAAATCTAAAGGCACTGATAAGTATCCCTTGGTCTGCTGTACCAAAGTTAGCTGGTAGATCCTGTAGACCAAAACCGAATGCATTCCTCAATCTCTCACAACAAGGAACTCATTAACCACTCATATATAGGGTCAGTACTGTACCTCATTGTAACTACGGCCTGACAAAGGTCTATGTGGTCATAAGAAATAATAAAAAAGAATACATCTGTGTGTATGCAACTTTCACAATAAATGCTTCAGTAAAAGGGGAGATTAGAAACTGGGCAGTAGTTCTTCAGACAGTTAAGATCTAAGACTGGTTTCTTAATTAGAGATGTGATCAATGTCTCCTGAAGGGAACCAAAGAGCAGTCCCAGTCTCAAAGAATATATTGCAATCTAGAATATAAATGGGCCCATTGATTTAATGTAGACCAGAGCCAGTCTCACTGAGTTTGGATTTATTTATTTCCAGTTTGATGACTGGGGAGGTCCACTGGGCTCAAAGAGCCCATTTTCAGTGGAGGCCCGGGTAGAAAATCTCCAATAATACATAGTACAAGCTCCATAATATGAAGTACAATACATAGTGGAAACAGAAACAAACTAAGCGAATTTTACATGCAAAATAGCACAAACTAAACAAAAGTTAAACAGCAGCTTGGAGAAGGATGTATAGCATATTTACATGTTTAGTGGTTGAGAACAATAGTACAAGGTTAAATTAATACAGAGGTATAAATCATCTGAGAATGAGGTTCTTTATGCATGAATATTAGCATGAGTTAAATTAATACAGAAGTTTAAATCCTCTCAGAGTGGTATAGAGGTAGCATTAGCATTAAGGAAGTACATAGGGTTAATCAATAGTGTGTAAGGAAGAACAAACTTTGTGTGTTATAAAGTATTTATGTATTAAGCAGGTTAGGTAGGTGGAGTGCAATTGCATTTCCATTTTTGGGAGAGGTAAGAATGCAGCTGGGTTTTAAAGTGTTCAGAGTTCTCAGAAATTCTTAGAGATAGAGGGAGAGAATTCCATTTTTTGGCAACAGAAAAGGATAGAAGAAGCTGACCAGTGGGACGGTTTGGTTTATAAACAAAGATTAGATTTTGGTGGGTAGATCTTAGAGTTCTGTTTGGGGTGTATAATGTTAAGATGTTTGTTAGTGCTGGGCATATAGTTGGTTTGAAAATAAACTTATGAGTGGTGATGAGTTGGAGGTAGTCAAGGTAGTTTGGGATTTCTAGCCATTGCAGCTGGTAGAGAGGTTTACAGTGGTGAGTGGAGTATTTGGAAGTGGTGGCGAACTTTAAGATTTTATTGTAACAGGATTCTAGTTTAGAAGAGATGGTGGACAATAGGATCAAGTCGATAGTTAATATTATGCCAAAAAACCCCCACAATTTTCATGACCTCTTCATCTCTACATAGTGCAGCTCAGTCAATGTGAATTCAGATAATCCATACCTCAATCAATGCAAGACACAAAGTTGGATTGTTTCGTAATGTTGATGCAACTCTGGACTTGAAGACCTTATCTGAATGCTTGATCTGCATTCTGCCTAGAGGTATTCATCACTGGATGTCCTAACTGCTTGTCATTTGACTGTTCCATGTAACCAGACTGAAGTTGTCTACCTTTTCTATTTCTTCTGCATTAAGAAGAAATTTAATAATTTTACAGTCCTTGAGATTTTTCTCATCTTCATTTTGAGTAGCAAATCCATTTAAGACTATATTGTTTAATCTTGGTAACTACATATTTCAGATTATCTTCACTTTCAGAAAGAAATGTAGTCATATCAAAATTGCGAAGGTTGCTGATAATTCTTACACAGATTTTCCTGTATCGATTTTCTACACACAGCCCTGCATCTATGATTATTTATTCTCTGTGTAATGTAAAAACTTATGGGGAAAGCTTGCAGTATTTTCATACACTTGATAATCCTAAATCATTGTGTTTCTGGTTGCGTTGTATAAACTGTTGCTTCTTCACTGATATAAAGACATGATACCTGTCAGGGGTTCGATTATGCCATGCTTCTCAGTGCAGTGCAGAGTTTTTTTCAGTCCATCTCCTTGCTATAATCAAAGAAACACACATAGATATCCTTTTGACATTATATTGCCTTTTCAAGGATATACTTTGCATGCTCAGTGATGTCTCATGTTCCTTGCTATTTCATGAATTTGGCTTGCACTGTCAAAAACCTACTTTCCAAATATGACTGTAATAACTACTGAGTAATCCTGAAAAGAATCTTACTGTTTTATGAAATCAGAGTGATTGTGAAATAATTTATCAAACTCATCTGGATTGTCTTTCTTCAAAAGTGGTATAAGTGCAGATCTTTTCTACTTATTTGGTCAAGAAGTTTTCTTCCAAATTTCCTGGCAGAGCCTTTTGAGTATTGAAACAGCTGCATATGAATGCTTCAGTACTACTGAGGGAATGACATTGATGTCTGGTGCTTTCTTCTTTGGCAAGGTCCTTACTGCTTCTTCTGTCACTACAGGTCCCAGATATACAAGTAGCAGGTTGAGTCTGTTGTTGATCTGTTTGATCTTTGTAGTATAATAACTTGGTGTTGTCTTTCTTCCTGTTCAGGATTTTCCGAGCATCACTCAGCATTTACTCTGCTTAATGATTTCCATATCATAGAGGAGGAAATATTACTTCTATATTTAAAATACATAAAGAACAAGTATACCTCTGTCCCTTATTCTGAGGGTTACCTCTAAAATAAATTGATACATTCCATCTGTATTAAAACATATGATAAAATATATGTTACCTACATTATTTTGCACTGCGGAGAAGGAACATTTCATACACAGAACTCAGCATTACTGTTACTTACAGGTTTTATGCTTGACATCTACGATTATTTTACTCTGTTGTAGATAAATGCTAAACTAAACAAATGATTTCTCTGGCTGTCAAACAAGTATAATACAAACATCAGAAACCATAACCATCAGCATTACTAAGTATGACTAGGTTTATTGGTACTACATTGCATTAAATTAATAGCAATTATGCTTCTGAGAATGTAAACACAATGTTAAAATCACAAAAGAGAATTTACCTAATTGTTTTAGCTTTATTTCCTAAAACTTTTATTGCCAATGATACTTCATTCAACACAAGTTAAACCAGAGTAATTGGACTTTCTTCAAGAATACAAAGACATGAAGTTACTAATGTACTATAATGGGGCACAGGGGGTAAAGTCCCTTAAAAAAATCATTGTATATTCAATAAGTTTGCAAATTTCTCTAGTCGAGTATTATTGAAACACTGGCACATAATTCATTTACAGCAAGAGATTCTCAAAGAACAAATATATAAGATAAAAATGCACTAGAACTATCAGGTTTACACTTGCTTCTTATTCCTGCATAATGTTTATGGAGCAACTGAATTTGTATATGTTTTGCATTGGCCTACATGAAAACTATACATATATTTATACGTTCACAGGTCTGACAGTCAATTTTATATATCATGATAATTTTGAAAAAAGTTAATGACTGGATTCTCATTCTAAGTGGTTGCTTATTCCACAGTCTTGGAAGATATTCTGCACATCTGTAAAATTATTTTCTATTATTGATATTTATTTTTGTATTATGTTCACTGAGCTAGTATTAGCATATTTCAGTCACAGACCTTCCATCAGAGCTGGTTCTGACATTGATTTATAGATAAGGCCACTTCTGTAAAGTAAATAAAAAGAATGTAGTGCTTTCTGAAAGCTTTATACATAGTTCAAGTATTACAGTCCTACATCTTTCCAGTAAGGTGTTATTCTAGATATACAAGTTGTTTCAGGTGGCTTTTTCATACACTACATGCTTAGGGTTACTATTAAATGATCGAAGACACATTCTTTCAAATGCGTCTTGATCGACCTTGAAAGCAAGAAAAGGCAAAATAGCAAAATGGCATATAAGCAAATTCTTTCCCTGGGAAAGAAATCACTTGGCCACTTCCATTACTTTGCCATTTTCATGACTGTAGTGCGATCTCGGAGTTGGTATATTTAAGTGGGGGGATGGGATGGCACAGCCGCCTACATTGGAGGGTGTGGGGGGTGAAGCCCCCACTTTATGTAATGTTTAACTTTTTTTTTTTGTGGAAAAAAATCACTATTCTAAGCATTCAAGATTGTAACCTTTCACTTACATGGGTTCGATAAATCATCATTCACTTTTTTAAATGATTGATGATTTAACATAGACCCACATACTTATAGGCTCATAGGATGATACTAGACTGTTGGTCCAAAGGCCCTTATAAGCCTAGGCAAAACTTTTGCCCATGTTCCCACAAAGTTAGCACCCGAGCATTGTGTTCAATAATGCATTCAATAGTGATTTAGATCTGCATGTTAGAAATGGCATAGTTACAGGTGATCACTGCACAGGAAGTCAAGTGGCATTAATTTAAAAATGTTATATCATTGAGCATGTTGTGTGAGACAATAGAATGCTTTTGCAGGCCTTTGGCTTTTTGTACAATGTGGTAGAATCATGGGCTTGGCATATATAATTTATATGGTTGGAGGGGAGTCACCCCCAAACATAGTTGGGTGCAGAGGGGGCCTGCTTCCCTTCAAAAAATATGTTTTGCATTTCTTCATGTGCCTTGGCTCACAGTTTTTGATATTTAGGTTTCGATAAGTGGTGAGCCGAAAAAGTGTGCCGGGATGGTTAGCAGGTAAGCCTTTATGAACTGACACAATTGTTTACTAGAAGTGACAAGACATGTTGTACAAAATATACCCTTCTGACTTTGCTAAAAAAAAAATAGTCTATTTCTTAAATTGTAGACAGCACTGCTCATCACCTTTGATCAAGTTTTATGGATTAAGCATACCATAAGTAGTGTTCACTATTCCACTATTCATGATATAACAGTTACCGATATTAAACATGCTGTTATTAGTACTGTATCAAACAGTATTTCAGACCATCTTGAAGAACATCAGTACCTTTATCTGAAGTAACTATGTTATCCAGTTTTTAAACATCAGCATAATTAATTATCCATAGTGCACTCCCCACTTTTTTGTCTGAGAATAATAAAAAATGAAGCTTTTTTAGAGCAGACACCTGTGTTACCCCAGTAGATACTCACATTGGTTTAGCCCTATCATGTTGAGTCTCATGGTTTAAATACCATTTCATCTATAGAATTATGTATAAGTTGACAATAAATGGCTTTAATTTGTCAGTTTTTCCCTTATATAGATTAGTGTGAATATGATAGACATATCTATATTCATCAAGTGCTGTTTTACCTTGTCAAATAATAACACAATTCAGAATGCAAGATAATTTTTTACCAAACTCATATTGTCCCATATTTAAATAAAACTGGTAAGATCTGCTATAATGTCTCCACCAATTTGCACAGACTGCTAGCCAGGCTGATAGGTCTAAAAAACATGCCAGTATAGATTGTTGCCACAAGCGAGTGACATGCCTTGTGTTTTAACAGGATGGATAGTGGTTTTCTTTGTTTCTGTATCAGAAAGTACTAGGTGGCTTATTTGGTCCTATAGATGTTAAGTTTTTAATTTTAATTGAGGGTGAAGTTATCATGAATCTTACTGCATAAAGGTTTTGCCTCTTGTGTTTATAGTACTCATATATATATATTTGCTTATTGAGATACCTGCAGAAAATTGTGCAAGTGCATTCACTATCTACTGAGGCCAGATGATAACCACACTGTTTATATCATGATACATATACTGCTCTTAGTTTCAGTTTTCTTAGGGAAATAAGAACTTTCTTCTTATTGTTTGCAGCCTTTGAAATTAAACTAAATTCATGCCAAATGTGGGAGATTTATGAGAAAAATAAGTAGACTGTATACTTATCAGATATTGTTTATGACTATTTTTAATAACAGATGACCCTTTCTTTTAATGCGTATCTTATTAATTTTTATAATTCCACCAAAGTGCTTTTGTTGAATTTCTATGTGGATGCATCATAGCAGTGTGTGTTTATAAATACAAATGGCAGTGATATCCTGAAACTTGTTGCTAATATCCTGCACAGAATAATTTGAGTCACTTAGTATAGAATCCAGTCTGCTTTCATAAGTTAATTATTTACTACATTATGGTTTCCATTAACAAAACCTAAAAGTGATAATTTCTTTCTATCCAGCAAAAGTAATGTAGTAAAATTGTATTTTTTACCTGGCTTCATATGTATCTAGGGACGTTCCAATCCCTTATGTCTTAAAAAAATTATCAAAGACCATGTTGTAATAGATAATTCAGTACTGGAAAATAAATGGAGACATATAGTTAAACAGAAGGCACAGAGAACATTAATGTGTGGGTACTGAGGCTTACCAAATTTTACATCATATGGACTGACCTTTAATCTAACCCACTAAATTAGACTTGTGTAGGATTGCATCTAAGGCAGGACCAAGATACTCTGAAATATTGAAGAATTATCTAAATCACTAGAAGCCTGGATATGTGTATTATTTTTTTTAAAATGGAAGATACTTTAATTGATGATAATAGTTTAAAACTCAAATACAGAAAAAGTGAAGTTGATACAATCATCACAGAAAATGATAATGAGGTTTAGAAAAAAGTACAAATTATGGAGTGGATAAAAATATTATCAGGAGAAAGTGAGACAGAAATGTGGTACCCCAGAATCAAGATAGTCAAAACATTCTGACAGAATTTGAAGTCCCCACACAACATTGATATTAGTGTACTTGTCTCTGTGTATTCTGGCTTTTGCAACATAACAGACTTGATCATCAAGCCCTATGGTATAAAGTGTAGACTTGGCATAATTTATTTATACTTTTGGGAAAACAAGGCAATATTAAATATAAAGTACTAGCAATTTAGGTAGAAGAGCAAAAAAAGAAAAGTTTAGAAATAGACAATAAACAATGTCAATTTTAAAGGTACAGTTAGAATCCCAATACTTTGCATTTTTTGGGGAACCAATATAAAAATCTGTTTAATGTTGATATTTGACCCCAGTAAGATCATTTGATAAAGGAAGTAATATGGATTCTTCCTCTTGGAGGTCTAACCAAATGAAAGCAGATCTACACATTGGTGGAATGAAGTCAGGGAAGTTTAAGATAAATCCTTCAAGAAAGAATTCAGTTCACAAAGGGTTACTATGTATTTGGTTTAAATTATAAGCAAGGAAGACTTTCAGACAAACATACACATAGAGCAAATGTTGTTAAATGCATCATCACCAAAAATGGAATACGGATATATATTCAAATAATAATACCCAATACTGAGAAGAATTCTGTACTCATTGAAGGGTGAGGAACTGAACAAGGCTTCCTGCCAGTATTGAACTTCAGTGTTAGTAAGCTTTGTGTTTACTTTTGAATAGAAAATAACATAAATCAGAAACTATCATAAGTGTGTCCTTGCAACACTAAGGATGTACAGTACATATGTAACAATCAGTCCTGTGTTATATTTTATGTTTTGTTTATGGCTAATATGATGAAATGTATTTCTCTGTTTCTGTCCTAAAAATGTTAGTAAAAATTATTCAATTAAGAAAAAAAGAAAGGTTAGATGGCCTGCATCTGTCACCCCTGGGCTTCCAGATACTGACCAAGGCTCTTGCCACCACTATAGGGCCTTTTTAGGTGGTGTTCCAAAGACCAAATTACCACCATATCAGCTACAAACAAATGCAATCTGAGGGTCATGCCACTCAACGCTAGAAGTCTAAATCTCAAAATGTACTCACTTGAAGCACTCCTTAAAATGGAGAACATCAACATTTGTGCTGTAACAGAGACCTGATTCAAGGCAGCAGAAAGCACCCCTGCACAACCAGGCTATAACTCATTCAACACCTTTCGCCCCAGAACCTGGACTGAAGCTCCAAAAGTGGTGGTGTTTCCATATTCATAAATGATGTGCACACCTCCAGACTGGTAGCTCAACATAATGCATTTGAGATACTTAAGGTGCAGACAGTGATTCAGGTCATAGCCTGCTATAGGTCCCCAATCATGTCCCAAGAATCACACTCCACACTCCAAAGCACCCTGGAGAATATTAGGGTCCAACCTAACACTCTCTTACTGGGCAATTTCAACTATCCCTCCATTAACCGGGAAAACTACTCATGTATCAATACACTTGCCCAACGTTTCCTGGAATTCATTAATTCCAATGCCCTGGACCAGTTTCCTCTTACCCCCCACTTGAGGTAGCAACATCCTTGACCATGTCATTATTAACATGGGTGACCATTGCTCCACACAACCAGTCAACTCCTCCCTGTTTAGATCCGACCACAAGCTAATCACCTTGGAAATCCACATCCCTCCCACTCCCTGCACCCACAAAAGTAACCACCATGAAAAACTTCTCCAAAGCTAACTTTAGGCTCCTAAAAACAGAGGTGGCTAACTTCACAGTACCTATGCAAATGGAGAATAATTGTATGACCACCGAATCATACACTGATGCACTGTACGAACAAGTACACAAATGCAGGAATCTCACCATACCCAATAGAACCAAGACGCTCTCCTCCAAAAAAAGGAAGCCAATCTGGTGGTCCCCTGCCATAAACTCTACAACAGAAGGAGGAAACTGATGCAGAATAAGGTGAAGTCCCAAGACTGGAAAAACTCCCTTATCTGTCTCAACAAAAAGTTGAGACCCCCCCATCAAATCCTCTAAAGCTAGCCATGAAAACAGAATTGCAGCATATAGTAAGGACAACCACAAGGCCTTCTATAGTTATGTAAAGAATCTCCACAGCAATAGCCATATTTGCTCTGAGCTACTGCACAATGGTACCTCCTATACTGAACCAACAGATATTGCCAATATACTGACCGACAGATTTAGTGTCAACTTTACCACACTCCCCTCACAAAAAGGACCAATCAGAATACCAGTAGATTGCCAGGCACACAGTATTACTGCTGCACAGGTTAAAACAGCACTCTCCAAGGCCAAGAATACAGCTTCTGTGGGACCTGACAATATCCCTGGCTGTGTTCTACATGAACTACAGAGTAAACTGACACCCCACCTGTGTGCCCTGTTCAATCACAGCCTCACCTCAGGCTTTGTCCTTACCGAATGATGCACTGCTACAGTCATCCCTCTCCACAAAGGAGGAGCAGCTACAGACCCATGGAACTTTGGCTCCATTAGGCTGATGAGTCTGATATGCAAAGTTATATCAAGCATCATTATGGACCTAATAAACAAGGATATAGGGAATCTCCAAACTCTGGATCCCACACAGTTTGGTTTTGTGAAGGGTAGATCATGCCTGCTCAACTTCTTTGAGTCAGTCAACAGAGCTGTGGATGAAGGCAAGGTGATTCATAAAGCCTACCTTGATCTGGCCAAGGCCTTTGATACCATTCCCCACTCTGGATTCAAAGAAAAACTCACTAAGCTAGGCATCAACCCCTATAAAACTAGGTGGGTTGCAAACTGGCTGACAGATAGAACCCACAATGTGAAAGTAGCTGACTCCAAGTCAGACTGGCGACCAGTCATGAATGGAGTCCCACAGGGTTCGGTTCTGGGTCCTCTCCTGTTTGGTATCTACTTCTCTGAAGTCCAGGCCAACAAGAAGGGACTCTGGCTGACAAAGTTCACAGATGATTGCAAGTTGGGAGCTATTATTAACTTCTCAAGTGATGTTGACATCCTACAGAAAGGCCTCACTGAGACCAATGACTGGTGTCAGAGCCATGACCTTAAGCTCAATGCCAAAAAATATGTCATCATCCCCTTTGATAAAAACCCAGTTCCCATGAATTACATCGATGGTAGTCCACTGAACACAGAAGGTGTTATAAGAGATCTGGGAACACAGGTTGACAGCAACTTCTCTTTTGACCACCACACTGCCACTGTGGTCAGAAAGTCCTTTTTTTGTGGCACATCTCATTACTAAGGGTTTTGCATCCAGGAAGAAAGAGGTCGTTGTCTCTCTCTCTCTACTCTTCCCTCATTAGGCCAAGCATTGAGTACAATGTCCCATTTGGCATGTACCTCACTAGACACCTGCAACAACTAGAGAGGCCAAAAAAGTACCCCACAAAGAGGATCCTAGGCCTTAAACACTTGCCCTATATGGACAGACTCAAAAACACTCCATCTATTCTCTGTCTCATATCACCTATTTTCAGGTGATCTGTGGTTGACTTACAAAGCCATGTATGACCCAGCTCTTTTAGAAATGCTACATCTAAAGAAATCCCAATCCCTCTGGACCACACATTACAGAGACCTCAACTTCATTACTACAATCAACAGAAAATGCTGGAGGGACATTTTCATAACCCAGAGACTGCCCATGCTATGGAATAGACTTCCCATACATGCCAAGCAGAGCACCTCACTGGCCCTCTTCAAGAGAAATCTTGATGAGTGGATGGGAAATAGAAAATTCAGTCCAGGTATCACTCCAGTGGATCTACTCGACAGAGGCACTGGGAACTAAGATCAGGTGGCATGATGCCAGGGTGATCCTATGGGCTAGGCTTGTAAAGGCTCCAGGGCCATTAGCCTAGTACACACCTATGAACCTATGAACCTATGACATATTCTTAGAATGGCAGAGAAGTATATATTTACTACGGGGAATTCTTAATTTTTCACAGTACAACTGCATTTTTAACTTTTAAAATGACTTACTTATTAACATAGATTATTTAAGATGTTTTAATTTATTTTTAAAACAATAGTCTTAACACATTTGTTTATGAAAGATGTGCATATCAATAAGTATATTCATAAACGTAGTATACATCTGAAACATATATTCAATAGAATTGTTTGTAACCAATTTTAAAATCAAGCGGTTTAAATTATCAGTGTTGACAATTGTGCAGAACTAGTTAAAATGGCAAATGATTTTTTTGCCCAGAGGTTATAAATGAGAAATTTTGAATGTTACTAGAGAAAAAAATATGTCATAAAATGACACATTGGTGATGCCATATTACTAAGAACACATACACATGTTAATATAGATAGACCCTCAATTAGATATTTAGTAAAATACAATAGAAGGGCAACACAGATAACTAACATTAATAGGAGGAATTGGTCTACTATACAAAGTCTCCCAGAATTAAAAGAGATTATAGGTTGTGCTCCAAGATATGTATATAAAAGAATCAAGAATTTCAAACAGTTATATTATAAGGAAACGAATACGCAACAAAAAATACTACAAGGACAAGTTATACTGTACCTGTCATTATCTCTTTTGCTCACATAATTACATGGATAATTTATTTGTACTCTCATTAAGTTAGATGGATTGTACCTTTAAATGTTTTGCTACAGATACATCTGTGAATATAATCTACCTAGCTACTTATAAATGTATATAGTTTTATGAAGTGAAAATTAATATAAAATTGAAAGAATAGCTTTTATTTGATATACTTCGGAACATAACAATAGATGCATTAGCTAAACATGTTATTGAAACTAATATTGTGTAGGAACTCAGCTTTAGAATGATCAAAAAAATTATTTAAACTGGCACTAAAGATGAAGTACTTAAATTCATAGCAGATAAGGGAACAGAAAAAAAATACAACAGCATAAAGAAGATGTTATAGTAGTATATTATATGGGCATTTAAAAGAGTGTGTCATAACAACAAATTGATCAATGGCAGTGGGTAAGGATTTTAACTACACTGCTCAGGGGTAAGGCAATGCATGTAGTATCCAAGCATAGTGATACTCGTTATTAATCAATGCTACAATTAATGAATACCTCCTTTTATGTATTAAACTGGTGCCTGAAATGTATTGAAAGAAATTCAGTGAGCACTGATGAAATGCATTTGACAGCATGAATAAACATGTTGCAGAAATCTTGTTTATTTTCATACATGGATGAATGGATGTAAGGTCATCTCATTTGAAATGTTTGCAGATCTTTTAGTGAGGGAACATGCCATCTGTACTTCCCTAATGGCAAAATAACTGTTTGGCAGACTGAGAGTATAACACTGCTAAGTACGTAGGAAGTAAGGGCTGTTCTCTATCAAGCTAGCAGATTGTAATGGCATAAGAAGGGTGACAGAACTGCACATTGGTATAAGAGACACATGAGAGACAGAAAAGGCCATCAGAGCAGATGCCACAGGCACTGGTAAATGACTGAGTCTTGGTTTAGATGCTTTATGCATAACAAAAACAGGCATATATGCTCACGTTGCCCAATGAGGTAGGATTAGTAGTGAACAACATTCCCAGGATGCAACAAGCAGGATATGCAGTGTGCCAGTAGTGAGTCTGGTTACAACAGCAGTACTAAACTACCAGAGGTGTACAGTATTTATCCTGTCCTGGTGGAGGGGAAGAAGACCATTGCCAGGAGACACATAGCTTCAGACTTCACCATTATTAAGCCTGCAGTGGTCAGAAAGGAGCATCACTTGCCTGGACATTCCACTCCATTAGAACCTTAACAGTTTAGTTATCCTTTCAGGTACCTTTGGACAAAGGTTATTGTGATTTTGAAAGAGGGTAGTGATCAAGTAGATGGCTTTGCTTAAGGATATCTCAGCTGTCATCCTAAAAGGAAATAACTTTGACAATGCTATAACTTGTGTGCCAGCAAAAGCAATTAGCCATGTATAGAAGCAAGCATGTGGGGACAGAAACAGGTGGGAGACCCAGCTGGGGCCAACACATCCAGTGGGGTTGATAATAAGGTTACTCTAGAGAGGAAGCTGGTCGGTATCAGTGAGTTTGAAATGGAGTCAGAGCAGTTGAAATGTACTGGGCTTCATTTGGTATGATATACTTTAAGGGAGAGTGAAGTGGTAGTGGTTTGCTTAAAATCAAGGCACCAATGTCAGTAACTATGAAACTTCCTTTAGACGGGGAGCTGAGGAGGTTCAAAAATAAGGAGTTGAGACAAGTTCATCTCACATACTCTGCCTTGCAAGAGTTGAGGAGGGTAGCTAATGAGGCTATTCCTTAATGACAGGGGATTCTTTATGCTTGGACAAAGTGATGCTGTAGAAAGAATGAAGTTCTAAAGAAGTACTTGAGGAAAAAAAGTAATACAGCAGTTGATACTTCTAGGCCCTGCCAACAGGCACTTATTCCATTTGCCCACATTATTCCCTTTGCTGACCGAATGTGCATACAGTATACTAAAAGATATCCTGTACAGAATTTTTATTGTACATGTATAGCAAAAGATGTGTCAGAGTGCTGCTAGACCTGGGAGCAATACTGAAGAGTTACCAAGGCTAGAAGAAAAAACCCAAAGCTAATTTGATTGCTTTGCTGTTATGAATGAACTGTTTCAGAAGGTTCCTATGGGTATTTCATATCCTCTTCATGCCCCAAACTTTAGAAGCAGAAAACATATCCTGACGGCGGTGGATTATGCTGCATGGTAACCTGAGGCAGTGGCTGCATACCTCTCAAGCGTACCTCATTATGAGGAACTTTCCTCATTTTGGGTGTTAAAAAGTTCATGCTCTTTGAAGTTTCACATCGAAAGGGTCTGTCATACACACTATGTTAGGAATTTTTTTTAAATTATATCCATGGTAAATAGAATTGAGCAATATTACTTCATAAAAAGAACGTTTTGTAAGTAAAAAGTAGCACATTTTAACCATCCTCCTGTAAGCTTCCTAGTTAAAATTGTTAGCAAGCTGTTATTAAATGTTTCACACTTTGCCCATTTCTTTCACATTAAGATCATGTTCCCCATTTTGCAGATGGAAAGTTGAGAGCTATTTGTGACTCCATCTTCCACTGAGGCTGAGATGGTAGTAAATGCTCCACTAGACATGTTCTGTAGAGTAGGTTTTTCTGGAGAAATATTGACAGACAGGGGAATCAGCTTCATGCCAGACCTGCTTTTGGAACTGCTGTAAGGTAAGTCATTTGAAAGCTTAGCATCACTATCCCCAGATAAATGTTTTGGTGAAGTGGTGAGCATTTTCAGACCAGTTTTAGAGACAGTGAGACAGGTACTCTTCTAATCTGCTCTTTAAATGCAGGAATGTTTCTCAAGAATTCACAATGTTTTTTCTACTTTTGAGCTGCTCAGTAGCCAGAGCTGTGAGTGGGAAGATGAGTGTGATCCCCGAAGAAGTCGACTGTGGCATACTTTATAAATTTTGGGACTAGGATAAGGAGCTCATGGAGATATTCTGGGGCATCTGTTTCAAGCACTACAGTTGCAAACAAGTATAGTATGACAGGAATGTCAGGAAACAAGAGTATTCTGCTGGACAGCAGGTGATGTGGCTTAGTCCTGTAAGACACATTAAACTGCAGACATCATCTGAGAGTACTTTAGTGTTTGTCAAAAAGTTGATTTTTTTAAAACTACATGGTGGAGTTGTCCAGCAGGCAGCAGAAGGAAAAAAGTGTGCCATGTTACTGTAATAAAGTTCTAGCGTGATAGAGTTGCCCTGGCACTCAGCATCTGAAGTGTGTCTGAGGAAGTATCAGATGGATCTGGTGGTAGAGATCCTCAGTTAGAGTCATTTAGACACCTTAGTGGATCAGGTAGCCCTGTCACAGAAACTATCTCCTATCTTGCTGAAGAAAGCCAGTCATTGCTACAGGAATTTGGGGTATGTTAATTGTAACCAAGGGTAACCCAAACTAATGTAACACTATTTGGTGCAAAATCCTAGCAACCCAAGAAATTAGATTCTTACAGGATTCCAGAAAGAGGTAAGCAAACTCTAACAGAGGAACCACAGGAAATGTTAGAACTGGTGGTAATCCAGGAGTACAACAGGCTGGGCCTCATCAGTGGTGCTGGGGTCAATGAAAATTGTCATCACCAGGTTCTGTGAGGAATATAGAAAACTACACTGTCACACAGAGTCATAAGCTTACCCCACATCCAGGACAAATGAACACTTAGAGCTGATGGACAGAGCTGAATATCTAACCACTATTGGCTTGACCAAGGGTTATTGGCAGGAACTCTTGATAATGGTAACAAGAGAGATGTCAGAATGTGGGACCCCTCTTGGTTATACCAGTTTAATAAAATGACCTTTGAGATGTTGAATGCCCCGGAATCAAATTTCCAGAGACTGGTAGATGAAATCCTAGCAGAAGTAGGAGATAATGCCCTTGACTCACCTGAATGATCTTTCAGTCCACAGCTAATCTTCTACAAAACATGTTCAACATGACAAGAAGGTACTGGGCAGACTGCAAAGGGTAGCACTGACTATTAAGTCCTATAAATATCAGATGGGGATGGCAGAGTTATCTTATCTGGCTCATAGAGTGGGTGCTGATAATAAAAATCCAGAGCCTGCCACACTAGAAACCATTTTGATTTGGCCTAAACCTGCTACAAAGATGCTGGTGATGAGGTCAATCTTATGGACAGCAGAGTACTATAGTAACTTTGTTCCCCACTGTAGTGTCATAGTTATTCCTCTTACAGACTTTGTTAGAAAGAATAGACCAGAAAGGGTCACTTTGTATCCAGACTATGAACATTTATAATAAACACATAAAGGCTTTGTGTGGACCCCCTGTATTGGTCAGCACTGCTAAAAACAAAAATCCATTGTGCGGGTATGTGCTTGCAGCTGTGGAGTGGGGTATACATGTGGACAAGTTTTCTCAGAGAAAGCTGGAGACATCATCCCAAAAAGGAATCATATACAGCAATAAAAAGGAAATACCTGGGTATAGTCTGCACTCTGTAAAGCTCAAAAAGCAGACATGCAGCTAGGTATTCTTGCATTCAGTGCCAACCCTGGTCGGGCAACTAGCATCTCCTGAGCAGTAAAAAAAAATTCTCTGTCATTTTAAGCTGTAGAAAACTGTTTATGGCTGCTACTGTTTATACCTCACACTGTGCAAGTACAGTACTTCAGTTCTAACCACAAATAAAATATTGGCATTCATTTCTGAATGCCTGTAATTCACTCAAGACAGATTGGGTTCTGCCAATTGCAGCCCCTAAAACTTTGTACCTGAGGAAGCAGTCCCCTTTGTCCCACCCTAGCCAAACCTCTGTCATAAAGGTCACCAAGTTATACAACTTCACTCTTTCAGTAGTTTGCTTAGGGTAAGTGGGTAGAATGAAAAGCTTTTTGGAGTTTAGTCTTGCAGTCCTGTATCATGAGTATTTAGCTTGACAGTGGCAGCTGCAATGATAATGTACCAAAAGATTGCACCCACATATCAAGCTCTGTTTCTTGAGGGATACCTCCAGAGAAGCTGCTTGATGTTTTATGTAGGAAGAAATTGTGATACTGTGTGAGAGAATGTGATTTAAAATGTGATGTCTTCATTCATACTGTAATACATTTTTAAGCTACATCGAATCTTTGCAAAATCTGCAACACAAACTGTACTGCAAATTTGTACTTGAAAGACGCATATAGAGTGAGAAGAGAATTGATTTGAACCATTATTTAATGTAGAGAAATATGTTTAAAGCCTTTAACTTTATTTTACAGGAATCTAGAGATTAGTCTTCATCGTCATGGTTGCTACCTGATGCATTACAATGTATGGTGAATTCACACTCATGGGACTGATGAGTAAAAAAGGGAGTCTATATTGCATTTTGGATTAGCTGAACATAAGTATCAAGATAAAATTTATTTATTCTTCAGAGTTTTAAGAATGTTTGCACTTAATAAAAGTGCATTTGATTTACTTTCGGAAAAAAAGGCAATGTGATCACAGATGATCATATTTAGAATGCAAAAGTGATTAATACAACTGATAAGTGAAATTAAAATCCAGATTAGAATACTCTTTTTACCTATCTGTTTTGCTTCTGTCCTGGTAGATTACTTAATGCTTGGAACTTGTCCATACAATTGTACTTCTTCATGTTGTTTGCCATCATTGCCATCTACAACAATTGTGTAAATTATACTACTGTTGAATAAAACAAAGGTTTAGTTACAGACAAACAGAAAGACAGAATCATTTTTGGTTTGGAGTTCACTTTCTCCTTTAATAGTCACTTCTAATTTGTTTTGAAAACTATGCACAGGAAAATTTGTACAGAAGGAGCTAAGGATTAATAAGTCTTCTAATGGTATTCAGACTGTCAGACCATTTTTAAAGAACTATATAGTTTTATTTTTTTGATTTTACCAGACACAGACTTATGCAACTATTTGCCAGTCAAAATGGTGGCTTCATTAAATCATTCAAAGACTAAATAGCAGATCCCGATGATACATATTAACACCTTCCACAATATTTATTACCAGGGTTTGTTCAAATAGACATAAAGGATTTTACTATTATAGGAATAAATAAATAATCAAATTAATAAATAAATATAAAAAATAAATAAATAGATAAATAAAAAGGACTAGCTCTGATATGCTAACAGGACAGCATATCATTGTGGCTATAAGAAATCCTTGAATACAGGGAACCATCAACATTATGACATGCAGATATCCTCCAGTCAAGCATTCCTTTGGACAGAGAAGCTTTTTTGTTTCATCTGAGGCAGCATTTTCAGAGCATATGTGAAAAAGATCCACACGACTGGCTTTGAGAAAATCAGCGCTATGTTCTGGATCATCTAGATGTTCTATGGGAGCAATCCACAGTGGGCCATAATTTCCAATGGGAAGCACAAGTGTACTGGCCAGTGGCACTGTGGGGTCTTCACTTTTCTGTTATCTACAAACATCTGATTCTGTGGATATTTACTCCTTTGCATTCCTATTCTTTTCCTTGTATGACAGCTTGTATACCAATGACTTTTATAAGTGACTTTTAAAAAAACATAGACTGTACAAGTTCCATAACCCTCCCAGATCCCCCCACTAATAACTATGTTGCACTCATTGATTTTATTATCTTACATTGCCTTCAGAAAGGGGGTGGCCAGGATGGTGCAGCAGTTAGTGTTGCCGCCTCAAAGCAAGAGGCTCTCCAGTTCGATCCTCAGCTGAGGTGCCTTCTGTGTGGAGTCTGCATGTCCTCCCTGTGGTCACGTGGGCTTGCTCCGGTTTTCTCCCTCATCCAAAAGACATGCTGTAGGTGGATTGGATACTCTAAATTGGCCCTAGGTGTGAGGGCGTGCATGTGTGTGCCTTCTGTGGAAGGTTGGGCACCAGGCTGGCAACTCAACACCATAAAACTCCACTGCCAATCATGAGCGGACAGGTGATCTGCTGTGGCGACCCCTAACCGGGAAAAGCTGAAAGAAGAAGAATATTGCTTTCAGAAAGGGTACCTTAAGTCTTGCCCTTCTTGTTCTTAAACTTTTATAGTTTTCTCAAAATTAAAAAAAAAGTCTCCATTTCTTATATTTGGTGTTCTATACTCCAGTTTTGTTTCAGATGATATTTTCATTCCTTAATTTAATGTCACTTTGACACATACTCTTGTTCACTACAACTCTCCTTCCAAGACATCTTTTCTACATCTACCCAGTATTTACTTTATCTTAGGCCAGAAATTAGCGACTTACTTAAATTATCATCTTCTCCCTCCTACAACAGTCACTTTCATTTATTTCTGTCACATAATTATTGGAATCCCTGTAATCAGCATCATTAATTCATGCTTCTATAGCCTTACAGCTCTTTCTTCACTATTTTACTGAAATAACCCAACATGATAATTTATCTGTTTATATTAGCTTCAACATTTTAGCCACTTGAATGGCACACTCCTCCCAGTTTTCCCATCAAAGAACACTTCATGCATCTCTTGATTGTTTTCACTCCACTTGCACACTGAGTCACATGACCAGATGTATTAATGCATGCAACTCCTTCAGAGGCCTTTTTTTGGACCAGCAATACTTCACAATCAAGTCTTATTCTTCTGAAAATAGCTCATCATGTTCTGTTTTACTGTACAATTTCCTTTGTTAAGGCTCCAGTGTCTTATTTGCAGGTATCCACACTTTGGTTATATACCATCTATAAGCCTTTTAGACCTTCTTACTAAATACTTGCAAGGGACCTGTAGGTCCCTACATTCTGAACCTCTGTCCTCGTTCCTGTTTGCGACTGCTTGCTACTAGAATATTGCTCAGCTATGCTCTCAGTTTCTTGATTATCACATTCTAAATATTTTCAGTGATGTTTTTATGATAAACCGGCATAGTTGTTTGCATGTAGCATTCCATCAAATTGATATTCTTCTCCCATTATACTATACTGTAGTCATTCTTCCCTACTACTGTTTTGTGACTGTAGAGTAACTTGTCTAGTTTACCTGAAAGCTGCTCTTTGTCAAGACAGTTTCTTTAAAAAAATCTTCTAATACATACTCTGACATGGTATCTATTCTTATAATTTTCAGCTCTTTACTGGTCTTAGGAACCCAGTGTAACATCTGGTAATAATGCTGCAAAACTGTTACAAGCCTTTATTTTTGGATGTAAATTAAACCAGTAGAATCAATCGATTCGTTCAACCCAGCATGGAGCTCTCAAGGATTTGTACCAGTTTCTTTATTATCCTTTTTGAATGTTTGTCTTATATTTTGTTAAGATACTGCCTTCTAGAATGGGAAAAAATCTAGCATTTTGTTTGCTTGAGAAGATTTCTAACCATCCAGTCAGAGATGTCATTTTTCCATGTTTCCCCTCAGTAACTCTACCTATTCCACTTTTTTTCTTAAAGTTAATTCCTAGTTCTACATACATGGCTCAAGAATAATTGGCTGTCCCTGTCATTTGAGACTGCTGCCCATGTTGAGTATTGATCATGAGCCCTAGATCCTGTAAAGCCAGTTAGCTTTTCAGAAAGCAAACATGAGACTGTTCTGATCGTGTCAACTTAAGTGGGGTTGCCAATTTTCGGGAATTTTTCCTGACAATCAGGAAAATGTATATATCTATATATGTATGTGTGTGTATATATATATATATATATATTTATATATATATATATATATATATATATATATATATATATATATATATATATATATATATATATATATGTGTGTGTGTGTGTGTGTGTGTGTGTGTGTGTGTGTGTGTGTGTGTGTGTGTGTGTGTGTGTGTGTGTGTGTGTGTGTGTGTGTGTGTGTGTGTGCGTGTGTATATATGCATGTATCTCTATATGGATCTGTGACGGTCCCTACTTCAGGCCAGTAATCAAGGAGACTCAATCCTCACCACTCACACTAGTGAGGGACAGCCACTAGGGACAAAAATGGATACACACAGTATTTTCAGATGAAGATCTCTGCACCAAGCACAATGTCCCCTAAGAGCACACTGGCAGCACTCTCCAGACCTGGGGCCAGAGAGTATATCTCTCACTCTCTCTTCAGATCCCAAACAAAACTGCATAATTACCACTTTGGAGCTCTGTGTCCCTGTTCCAAGTAGCTGACACACAGGCTTGGATACCTGATTTTCACACACACACACACACACACACACACACACACACACACACACACACACACACACACACAAACACAAACATACCCTGGAAAAGCTGGCACAGATTTACCAGCTGTGCCCCCTCTGCCCAAATGTAGGGTAATTACACTGCCACCAGTCAGCTACTCTAAGGATTTTACAAGGCCACCCAATTATACTGAGAACAATTAATACTAATACAAATGGTAGAGGTTGATTAATGCAACAAGGATTTCAGGAGTGGGCACAGTGTCACTAAAATAAGCATAAGTACTAGTAAGATGTTAAAAGTATTCTCTAAAAGACCAGCCACAATGAAAGGTATAGAAATATTTAATAATAAATAATAAAACAGAACACATGAGAATACTGAATATCTAGTTACAATAAACACCAGAGTTTCAGAAACAGGAAATATTAAAAATAACACAGATGGATAGATTCACACAGACACAGAAAAATGGTACTTAACTAATCACACTATATTTTCCTGACTCATCTAAAGAATTACTATTCCTTAGTTACTTACTAAAGCAAGGCAAGGTGAAGTGCATTAAGTTGCTTACTACAGCAAGCCAAGATGAGGTCTGAGGTTGTGTGAGATACCGGTGAGACATCTTTCCTGTCAGGTACCTAAAAACAAAGTGCTGCTGTGAAAGTTCTGAAATATCTCTCACTAATATCCAAAACAAAAATCATTTCAGTGCTGATTATAGAATGATAGCCTATCTTGTCACCTGAATCTGGTATAATATACATCCAGAGCTTTGCTAAGATCTTTTGTGGCATCTGAAAGCTATATAACAATTTCAGAAACGTCCACCCTTCCAGGGTAGCAATTAGTTCACCCCTAAGGACAATACAGTAAGATTCCTAGTCCTGGTTTTCCAGACAGTTTTGTCTCTGGCTGCAGTCAGACCTGTAAGATAAAAAGTTTATGGCCTAACCCATTTAATTTTCAACCTATTTTTCACAATTAGCTGGACTGAGGTTAACATCTTCTCTTTCAGAATTCTCTGTTAAAACATGTATATTTAATCAGTTAAAATAATACTGTCTGACATACATGTGTATCTCTTTTCTATCTAACATGACCCACTGTTGATGCATTTTTAACACAAGCAATCATTTGATCAAGTTTTCAGAAAGTCAAAATTCATATGGTTGAGACCATATTATTGAGTTTCTGAAAACCCAAAGCTTTTGAATGGAGATTGTGCTTCAATAATGATCAGGAAATTTACCCTTTTCTTCACAATAGTGCGATCTTAGAGTTGGTATATATAATTTGAAGGGGGTGTGAGGGGTGCAGAGTTGCTTGATCCCTGCATAAATGTAAAACATTTGATTTTTTTGGGGGGGGGTCTGTTTTTTTTTTTTTTGGATGTTCGAGTTTTCATAAACTTGATCATATGGTCTCATCCATATGAATTTCCACTTTCTGAAAACTTGATCATTTGGCATAGATCCATCTCTCTCTCTCTCTCTCTCTCTATATATATATATATATATATATATATGGGTCTACTACACTTGATTGAAAACTCACTTGACTGAAAATGAAATTACTAGGTCCACTTCACTGAAAGCTCACTTCACTGAAAACTCATTTCTTTGAAACTCATTTTGTTGAAAGTTATAAATGGCCTTTTCCCCACTGTAGTGCGACCCTGGAGTTAGTATATAAAGTAAGGGGGATGTGGGGGCGTAGCCCCCCACATATTATAAACATTTTAAACTATAAACAGTGATACTTACAAGTGCAATAAATAACTGTTTCCTAAAGAGAATATATAGCAAAGGTATGTGGGGGGGCTTTGCCCCCACTTACTTTATATACTAACTCCAGGGTCGCACTACAGTGGGGAAAAGGCCATTTATAACTTTCAATGAAATGAGTTTCAGTCAAGTGAGTTTTCAGTGAAGTGAGTTTACAGTGAAGTGGTCCTAGTAATTTCAATTTCAATCAAGTGAGTTTTCAATCAACTGTAGTAGACCCATAGATATATATATATATATATATATATATATATATATATATATATATATATATATATAGATATTCATAATTCACTATGTCACAAAACATGTAATTTTACTCCTACATAATCTCCCGTAATCTATACTGTAATATACACTTTTATCTCCGTAAAGACTTTAATTTAAACAACACTACCTTCCTAACAAAACCTGACTTAATACATAAACTCAAAAACTCCCCCTCCCAACAAACACATTATATTAAAACTGAACTGAGTGGTTCATTAGTTAACAAAATAAAATAACATTTTCATATTTGGGCTAAATCTTAAAATCAATGCCTTTTAAGAAAAACAATAACATAACCTAATGCTCTTCTGGGCATCTCTGAAAACTCTTCTTCACACTAGTCAAATAACTACACTAACACAAACTAATAATAATACCATTGCCACTCACTTTAACAACCCCTACATCCAACAACCCCTTCATCCAGATACTGTTATCTGTTGTCAGAAATAATCCCTCCTCTACTTCTTCACCACTATCTCAGCTAACTCACCTCACAACACCCTTCTCCTAAACACCTGTCCTTACCTCAACAATCTAAAAAATATGTCCAAGATATAAAACCCATAACTCCATCTGCAAATAATCTTCCAAGTGAATGCATCAAAATGGTAAGAATGGCAATTACTGATATATTCAGGAAACATTGATCCATATTGCTGGCAGATGAGGGGATTAGGAGTACTGTTGGTTCTAAACCTAGTTTCCATTATAAGAATAGGAAATCACTAAAAAGATTGTTTTGTTTTCCCTTGGGAGATATACACCTGAGGTTTGATATTTAGAATGGGGACGTCACCCTGTGGTAGTAGTGGACATTGGTGTTATATTTATACTACCAATTTTTTGTGCATCCTAACACAGGTGTTGAATACTTTTTTAAGGTTGAAACTAATTGTTATCCTGAGGACCTTGTGTACTTACCAAAAATCACTAAAAAACAACTAAATAACCATCCGAACAACACAATGTACTCAGAAAATAAATGAAATGCAGAATAATTTAACAGTATTTAGCACTTTCATCTCCTGAAAGAGAGTACATCAGAATACACCATATTGCATTAAATGCTCAATTTAATACACTTAATTAATGACATCATGGTTTGCATCATTAAGCCAAGAACCTTATACATAAAATTAAATGGCTAAACCCATAACGTCCTGAATGCATTAAAAAAAAACAAAAACAAAAAAAAAATGCTTAAAAATGCTTACAATACAATACAATACAGTACCCTTATTTAATAATAAAAAAAACTTCATTACTTCCAAAATATATTTCAAAAATCCTATAACCTATTAGCTCTCCCATCAGCATGGGAACAATGGAAATAGTATCATTCAGACCAGGTAGAAACATAGCAGCTAATTTTAGCTGCCACTGTGTTTTTTTTTCTTCAAAAGATTCTTCCAGTCCCCATTTCTCTGATTCATTCTAATAATGTCCAGAATCCCAAACATAAACTTCACAAAACCTGGGCAAGAAAGGGAATGCTTATATAAGGCACTAGTTAATGTTTTGTTTTTCATATCATTATTATGCTCATAAACTCTGTTTTTTAACATGCGTTCTGTTTTACCCACATAGGAGTTGGTGCATGTCATGCAAACTGCCAAATATACCAACCCAGACCTCTCAACCAATTGGGGACAAATTTCAATAGAATCAGGGACAAGTCAAGAAAAAATCAGGGACAATCAGGTTTACTTTTAAAATATTAGTGCTATTAACTTGAAACCTTGACAGAATCAGAGCAAATGAATTAATACACATTTTTTGAAGTAGAAGAAGTCTATATCTCATAATTATTGTCATTATTCATTAAGTGTAATTCACTGCCTTTCCTCCAAAACTCACTAGTTTTAGGAGGGATTAAGAGGGACAGAGCTAAAATTTTAGTCAAAATCAGGGACGTCCCTAAAAATAAGGGACAGTTGAGAGGTATGTACCAACCCTGTAGTGCTAAAATTCCCCTTCCTAAATACTGTTCTACTCTTTAAATTATTATTCAAAACTATACTATCTTGCTTAATAATATAGGGGCATTGTGCACACATGCCACATGGTCTAGTTCCTGGTCAAACCATATTTGTCCCATCTATTTTCATTTCAAATAAAATTTTTAAGTTCAAACCCATTTTATTAACAAACATAGGTCTTTCACCCACTTTACTAAAAATATCCTTATTTGTTCTAAAAATATTCCAGTTTGATTCCAGTGCTTTTTCATTAGTATTATTATTAAATTGCAAAACACAAGTTTTATTATATTTGCTGTTCTGACATCCATTCAAGGGACCCTGGTCATTATTGCTTTTAATAAAACTTTCCCCTAGAAGTGGCTTATAAAAAACACCCCATTTCCCATACACTTGACTAATAATTTCATCCACCAAATATCTCGGATATCCTCTCTCCTGAAACATGTTGGAGACCTTCTCAAGCTCTGGGCCCAGGTCCTCAAAGTGTGAGGTCATATGGGCTACCCTAATAGCCTGATCTTTGACAATGCTTTTTTTTCTGTCCCATTGGATGATTGCTTTCAAAGCACAAATATGCATTGCAAAAAGTATTCTTTCTATATACCCTGGACCTAAAAGCATTGGCCCCTTTGGAGATAAAAGTATCCAAATAGTTAATGCCATTTAAATCATACTGGTATGTAAAATCCAAGAAGTTTGTACTTGAATTTAAATATTGAATAAACCTTGAAATGTTTAACTCAGGGCCCCACCATAGGATAAAGATATCGTCCAAATAGCATGAATATAACTTTACATTACCCCAAAAAGGACAGTCCCTAACATATAAATTTTCCCATCCCAGAGGAACCAAATTAGCATACACAGGTGAGCATACTGCCTTCATGGTGACCTCCTTGATCTGTTGATAGTATTCACCCTTGAACCATAAGAAGTTTTTGTCCAGAACTATACCCATCAACTCACAGACCACTATAGCCATATCATGCTCTAACTTGGATTCCTGGAACAAAACTTGTTCAAATAATGTAAGGCCTTTCTCCTTTGGGATTGTAGTAAACAAATCCTTAACATCCACCGTTAAAAATAAATTATACCATCTGCCCATAATTCCTTCTTCAATAAACTTAATAAGTCCCACGAATCCTTCACTAAGTGTGGAGTCTTCTCAACCACATGCTGTACACATGAATAAATTAAAACAGATAAAGGGTGAATCTTTGAGCCTTTTGCAGCCACAATAGGTCTAAACAGAGGTTTTAAGACATTTTTATGGATCTTGGGTATTACGAAAAAAAAATGGTATCACAGGATCCTTCCTATATAAAAATTCATATAAATCAGAATCTATTCTCCCATCCAGTAAATATTCCTCAAGGTATGAATCAATCCTGGAATAGGAAATATTAATCTGATTCTTAGAAACAACCAAGTATGTTGTCTCATCACATAATAAATTTTGCATTTCATTCAAATAATCCAAGCTTTTGTACAATACCACCCCACTCCCTTTGTCTGGAACCATAACACAAATTTGTGTGTCCTTTCTTAAATTCACCAGGAGATTATATTCACCTTCTGTTAAATTCCCATGTGTCTTATTATAGCACTGGGAAATCCTATAAATATTCTCCAGAACTAACTTCTCATAGGCCTCCACTAAGGGATGTAGGGGTGGGTTGTAAGTACTTCTTTTTTTAGGTAAAGAAATGTTCCTTTTAGAACTCACTTCATGTTCACCCTCCTTATGAACCAACAATATTTCAAAATGTAATTTCTTTGTGTACATCTATAGGACCATAATATTGTCAACCAATTCACTCTTAGTTAAAGGAATGATGTTTATCCCCCTGGAGAATAACCGAAAATAGTCATCAGTAATAATTCCATATGTAAAGTTGTAAATGGTAAAACCATTCTTTATATTTACAATGTTCTGTTCTATATGTAGTAATTCCTGTAACTGTTCCCATTTTGATCGACATTCCCTTCTCTGAATAACGCTGTGCTAATCTCTCTGAGGATCTGGCCACTGGAAAATCCTGTTCCCCCTCATTTACTAATTCACCATCCATATTCCATGACTCACCACTTCTGATTGCTTCACTGTAACTAAATAATTCCCTTCCTTCCTCACCATAAGTATGGTACTGTTTATTACTAATCTACTGTTTTGTGGGGTACACCTGTTTTAGATAATTTTTCTGGTCCCTCTCCAATTTACATTTTTTCTTTTGAAAAATATTGTAACACCGCCTCTCCACCTTATCCAACACTTTAAAATATAATGCATTGTACAGAAAAAATAGTAAATCTGTTTTAATATTATCCAAATCTTCTATCTCCTTAGCTACCGCGTCCCTCTGTTTTTCATAATAAAACACAGTCTTTTTAAGCAAACCAAATCAAATTGAAGATTTTGTACAGTTTTTTGATGAGATTGGGATTTTTATTCTCCAGTCATCTAGGATACGCCTTCATCTCCACATTGCTATGAGTACCCTCAGGAGTCATTTCTCCCCTATTTCACCCAGCATCTTTATCATATCTGCTGTGACCTCATCTGAGCTTGCTGCTTTCCCCGACATCATATTCCTTAGTACTATTCTTACTTCTTTTACAGTAGGCTCTTCTTCATCTCTCATTGTAGGCTGTTTCTGATTGTCTGTGTCACTAACAAAAGCTTCACATTGTGTTTTTTATACTTCCTTTTCCAGTCTAGTCCAAAAAGGGGGCAAGGCAGACAAAAAGTGCACATTCACATCTAAAATAGCAGGCTGGCATGTAAAGAAGTTCATCCTTGTCACAAAGTGGAATGATATTAGTGAAAGGCACGTGTTCTAGTATGCATCACAGGATCTCACTCAGGGCTTAGACAGTGAACGAATACATAAAGAAATGCATAAATGCATGTATCTACATCACAGTTTTCAGTGACATCGACAAAGGCATGCCTGTCATAATATTATTTGAATCAGTGCATTGCAAAATCTCTACGTAAACATAATAATAAAAATAGAGTCTATATCAGTTTGGCGATGATTCACTTCAGTAAACCTGACTTCATTGACCCAAAACCACCAGACTTCACTTATCAGGAAAATATTTAAGTAGGGAAAGGAAGCAGTTGTCCAGCAGCACAACTTTGCCCTTTCCCCACTGTAGTGTGCTCTCGGAGTTGGTGTATATAGTCAGGAGGAGTATGGGTATGGAGGGGGGGGTGCTGCCTCCAACTTGGGTGGGTTTGACATTCTGTGGTGTGTGTTCCATTGTAGTGTTGACCAAGTGTTTTCTTTTCCTTGTGAAATCTTTTTTTGATGTGAACATTTGCAGAAGTGAAGTTTGTTGGTTTGGGGTCAATGAAGTCAGATTTGCTGAAATGAATCTTCGCTGAAGTGATATAGATCCCTAAAAATATACTTACAGAAATTTGCATTCCATTACTAAGGTGCTTCATTAGATCACAAGAATACAGTTCCGTTTGTAATATATATATATATATATATTTGTGTGATAAGTAGCTTAATAAATATAAAAAACACAGTTTTGGCCTTAGGCACTACTTAATGTGATTCAGATTTACACTGGAATAGGAAGCAATGAATGACTAAAGTCATGCAGAGAAAGACATTGTTCATGAGACAATATAATGCTAATGATAATTGTAAATGCTATTGTAAACTCATGTTCACCATTATGGCTTCATTCTAGTGAAATAAAGAAAAATCAAAATGATACAGAAATCATATCAACATGCACTTATTGTAGTAATGCACATACAAAAAAGTCCTCAATAAATGTTGCATTTCTAGTAATTACATCGCAATTTATAGCTATTAGAAACACAAATAAAATATGTTCATGAAGTGTTTAGTAACAAGGCCACTAATGTCATTTTGGCAATGAACAAAGACCATATGGGACAACAAATAGATGTAGTGCATGGAAGTGAGGGGAAAGGATTATTCAGAATAATCATCATGAGAAAGAGACACATCTGCAGAGATGCAGGGTTTGAAGGCAGGCAAAAAGCACTTAAGATGAGAGCATATGCTAAATGAAAATACCAGTCTGCAGAAAGAAGCTGAAACTGGTATGTAAGAAGTAAAGCTCAGTAAAACAATCTTGTGGTGGACAGGACATGATATCCCTGACTTTAATTTCAGGGGTCTATGTTTAGCCATTGAATGAATCTTTCATCGAACAGCAAAATATTGAACCTTATTCATTGAACGTTCAATCATCGAATGTTAATTTCAGCAAACCTGTGAGAAAGGGAAAGTAACTAGCTGGCCAACACTTCTCGTCTGCCATTTTCCTAACTATAGTGTGGTATCAGAGTTGGTATATACAGTTAGAGGGGTTGGGGGGTAACCCCCCCCCCCACCTGAGTGGGTATGAAATTCTACAGTGTGTGAGACGGAGTGTTGGCCAACTAGTTACTTGCCTCATCTCACATGTTTATTAAAATGAATGTTCAATGAACATGGTTTGATGTTTAGCCATCGATGGCTAAACATAGACCTCTGAAATTAAGGTGGGTGATATAATGTCCTCTCCAGAGGCTAGCTGCAAGTTCCATGGTGGTGAAAGGATGATTATGTACAGTAAAACAAACTGAAATAAAAGCAGCTTTTATGCACTGTTTCTGAAATAATGTAATTTATTTGTACTTAATTTATTACTTATACTGAATTAAATACACTAACACAGCACAAACTAGGATGTTGCACTGTTAAGAATACTATACAATTCAGCATATCTACTTCAACACATTGCTACTTAACAACGATATGCTGTTCACATATAGCAGAGATGTGATACATCTGCTCATTGCCAGAGACTATATATCAGTAAATAGCTATAAAAGAACATGATGGGAACCTTTTTAAACAAAATTGATTGAAATACATTTAATGAGGCAACCAAAACAAAGGTGGTGGTATTTCAGTTATATTTTTGTTTATTCTTGCTTACCGAATCCCAGGTGAATTTATAAATTCACAGAATATCTGCCTTTTAATTTTGATACATTTGAGTCATTATCAAAATCTTCCTCAGATGCATTTTCTCTAATAAGTACTCCCTCTTCTTTCTATCATCTAGATAGTCCTTTACTCTGCAGTCATGGATTGTTTTAGTTGCTCTACACATGCGCCCATTGAAACTTTTTAATTCCACAATTCACTAATGGTGCCTTGAATAAATAAGCACAATATTCTTTCCTCCCAACCACACAAAGAAAAGTATGACACAAATGGAAAAAGGCATATCATATTAAAAATAAATAAATAAATAAAAACAGGATTCAGTCTTGGAGTTATAATAATACAGAGGACTTTTTACTATTCCCCAGATTCAGCAAACATCCGTGCAAGAATAACGTATCCCTGCACGGAAGCAAACGTGGCTGTTCAGCACTGTAGCGCACCATGCATATATATGAAGGCGCGGCGCAGTGCTGTAAAATGGACACAGTACTGTGTACGCATGTAGGTGGTGTGTCTGAGAGCAGAACTCTCACAATACACACACCCCTGCACTCCAGAATTGCAGTTCAGCAATTAAAAATGAATGAAAGTGGCCGTGGAGAAAGTAAGAGACAGTACCCCCCAATTGTACGGATCTTGGAATGTCCAGATGTCTGCTGCATATCTTTGGTGTGTTCCACCTAAAATATTCACCTGTCTGGCAAATAGCTGTGAAGTGAAGTCATTAAATAATGACAAATATTTGAGTGTAAGACTCTCACCCCAGAAAATAAATGCTATTCCAAAGCCCGTCATTCTATCAATGTATAACAATCAAATAGCAATATTCAAAATATATTCCACTTTATTCATTTTTTTATCCTGAGTGCAATAAAGTTTAAGCGTAGCTGAGTGGGTTTGCCCATCATGCAGCTATGCATAGCACAGTTTAAATACTAAAAGAAGCTAAATAGTAATATACACAACCCTATTAGCAAAACCGGAATAGTGTAATGGTTCAAGTGCTTGCCTAACCTCTGGTCAGTCACGGTTTGAACCTTACAGCAGCCTTTACATTTTCATATGTGAAACACAAGGAAAATGTATTTAAAATAAATAAGTAGTGAATATCATGTATATATGTTAACTATGGTAGTGTAGCAGCTCCAAATGTGAGATGTCACTGAAATATAAAGTTTAAGTGAGATTTAGCATAACTAAGGAGATTTGTGCACTGGTAAACAGGGCTAAGTATCTACCCCTTTAAGCAATAGTTATCTCAGCTAAGCAGGTTTGCCCAGTGCTTAGCTGAGCTCAGGGTGGAACCACCTCAGGGGATGGGGTTTGCTCCCCCGGGTGCAGATGGGATCCTGTCACCCGAAGCCAGGTCAGGGGTCTGGTGCATAGCAAACTCCGCAAGGAATTGAGAAATCTGCTACGCCAGCTTGAGGGGCACGTGGTACAATTAGACAGTCAGCCTGCCACTCCTGCTCAACCCTCAGTACATCCACCTTCGGTGGTGTGATGGTGCAGTGGTAACTGCCCACTGGTGGAGACCTCAGTCCCACTGTATCCTATTGGGGGCTTGTAGGCTTCCAATTACCAAACATCCCTTCCTGTCCAAATTGTTTACCCCCTCACATGTGTCATATACTGCCCCTGTATGCTGTCTTTACTGTCTTGTCTTTCTCCCAACCCAACCGACCTCCCCAAATATACTTACTGTCCTTTCCCAACATCCCACTCTCACATTAAACAAAAAGAAAAGGGTAATTTGTTCCCCAAAAAGATTTTGACCCATACATAGCTGTTCGTTTCGCACATGTGTCCACTGGACACATGTAATCTGGTCTAATTGGCTTCACAACACATTATTGCTGTCCTCACCCTCTCTCAGGGGTATGAGTGTCCAAAATTACCTCCAAATGCAGTATATATGCACAGCTGTTGCTGTAGAAGAAATGGGCAGCTATGGACCTTTCCTACACCCATCCTGCACATCCCTAGCTATCTTTCATATTGTTTTTCCTCTTCAAGCCCATTTTTTTCACCACGTTCCTATCACCTCATTTTTCTTTTCTTTTAAAGAAATTAGTATGGGGTAAGCGGGAGTAAGCTGTTATAAGCAACAGTAAGCTGATTTAACCATGTTTGCGTGTTGCTAAGCTATGCCTACACAGATTAAACACTTTTCGGTTTAACTGTGTTATAGTATTGCTTAGCTCCACACAAACACACAAAAACCCGCTTACAACTGCTTAAAACTGCCTTAATCACCCCGTCTCCATCAGCCACTGTTCTGCCCAGCAACAAGGCATTCAGAGCTGCCAAACTTTGAATCCAAGGCCCTACACAGCACAGTCCTAACAATATACCCCTACTCCATCAGAGATGTGACAACAAATGCTTTGTTATAAAATATATCATTCAGTACAGGTAAAGAATACTATATGCAGCTATACATTCAGAATATATACATATATAATGTAATATAACTATATATGTCTACATATCAAAAAAGGAATATATATATATATATATATATATATATATATATATATATATATATATATATATATATATATATATATATATATATATATATATATATATACAGAACAGCAGAACAGGGAACAAATTGTCACTTGTACCACTAAGTATGACAGGTATGAGTCCCTCATACCTATGTACTTAGACTTGTGTGACCCATAGTACACCAGGTCCACATATCTACAGGCATGTATGTGCTGTAGTAGCTCCATGGCCCAGGTAGAGGTTAAGGGAGGGCAGAACTGTACAGTATTAAACAGTAGTGTATTGAGAAGTATCAGTAAATGCAGTTAATGGAATAAGGTACTCATCCTCCATCACTCATCTGCTCCAATATTATCAAAAAATGTAATATGGGTATGTTGTTACCACAACTTACTGACATTTGATTCCTTTTGGTTATTCTCTTTGAAACTGTGTGCATACCTTGTTGAATAACCATTGTTGTTGGCCTGCTGCCCTAATTATAACTGGCATACTGTTGCAATCTTGACTGCCATGCCATTAATGGATGTGTACTGTTTGTCTGACATTGTTACAATTCTATTGTTCTGTGTGAATTGGAACACCCATGTATGTTATTTTGACTAATGTAGTAATGTTTTGTGCATGACCGACCAATACACCTTGTTGATTCCCACACCATAGCACATTTGGGAATGCCCATCCCTGTGGATCTGCCTCTCCCTCATGTGGAATCGCTTGCAGGGGACGGGGCTTGTCCACCCCTGGCACACAGGTGTGGTGAGGCACTTGTCACCCAGTGAGACATCAGTGGCCTGGTGCGCAGAGTCCCCCAGTCGGTGCTGGGTGACCAAGTATGCCAGGTGGAGGGCAGACTAGCACAGCTTGAGGTGCAGCCGGCCCCTCCAGCTTAGCCCCCAACACAACCACCTTTGAGGCCATGATGGGGTAGTGGTGACTACCACTGGGTGGAGACATCAGGCACAGTACTACCATCTTGGGGGCTCATGGGCATCTGATTTCCAACCACCATCCCCATCCAAGGTGTCTCCCCCCATGTGTCACACACCGACCCTGTTTGCTGTCTTGTGCATTTTGTCTGTCTGAAAATGCAACCTCTCCTACCAAATGTTCTTCCCCACACTTACCTACACTCCTTTCCCAACATCCCACTCAAACCCAAAAAAGGGAATCTTTCCCAAAAATAATGACGTCCCATACATAGCTCTGCATTTCGCACACAGACATGGTCCCCTTACTCAATCTACCCCACTAGCTGCTTCTCGTCTTGTTTTATCCCCTGCTTGTGACATTACACACATTTCCTGTCTGCCTTTTTTATTTTCATTATTTCAAATTAGTGTGGGTTCAATCAGACATAAGTGAAGCTAAGCTGATGTAAGCGAATGTAAGAGCCCCGCAAACCCACGCAAGCCCACTTACAACTGCTTAAAACTGCCCTAATCCCCTGTCTCTATCAGCCACTGTTTTGCCTAGCAAGAAAATAGTAAGCCCTTGCAAGCCATAAACCCAGGGCCCTGTACATCATTGCCACAACAAGTTACCACTAAACCATCTGAGCTGTACGATGCTAGGATGATTTCTCTAAAATATCATGCAGAACAGTCAGTCTACCTTAGGGAATGTTTGTTGTTGAAGAACTAAACATTCTTATAATACACACACACACACACACACACACACATATATATATATATATATATATATATATATATATATATATATATATATATATATATATATATATATATATATATATATATATATATATATATATATATATATATATATATATATTTATATATACATACACACAATTATTCCTACCTGCTGTCTTTGACACTGCTGCCCCCACACATGTCGAATGTCTTCCATACAGGCAAGGAAACACCCACATGATGTAGTAATTTATAGTAGTGGGTTGCTATGACATTGGCTACTGGAAGAACTACACAGCTGCCTGAATGCAATTAGCAAGTGGGGAACAGGAATTGGTGCAGAGGCCATCACCTGAACATGAGCATCACCCTCAAAAGCCATGCTGCAACCTATTCAAACCACCTTGATCCCAGTAGTGTAGAGAGAGAGAGAGAGAGAGGGAGACAAAAAAATTAGAAACAACATAAACAAAACCTAAGAAAAAAAAATAAGAAACAAGAAGACAACTTGTACACAGAAGGAACATAAAGATAAGCCAGGTATGTGAAACATGTAAGCATGTGATTGAATGCAGTACTTGATCTGTCATAATGGGTTAGATGAATATGAAAGATGTATATGTGCCATCAAATACTTGCTATAATGATGCCCTGCTGAACAACTGCTATGGACATAGCATCTGGCTCTGTCTGCAGTAGGCCATACCTGTCAGCTGTGCAGATCTTCAAAGAATGTCAAGATTTAGCCATCATAGTGTTTGTTCTGTTCCTCCAAACATCTATATTAGTCTGGCAACTAGCTGGACAGGGAAGTAATGAAGTAATGTCAGACACATGAGTTTCAGTCCCCACCACCTTCAGAGCAGTCATGGTAATGCAAAATGCATCACGCTACAAACTTCATAGGTTTGTAATAGGCATATCTATGATCTGCCCCTATATAGCCCCCCCCGCCAATGTTAGGCTTTTTCCACATGTGATGCAGTCAGAGGTGGATAGGTCGGGTCACAGCTGAGGAGCCTAACACACCTTGGGAAAGGACAGCTCACATATGTCATCCACAAGAGTGTCTGTCGTTTTTTGTGCCACTGCTAGGCCAGTTAATTGGATGTTACCCATATCCATATCTTACCTGTGAATATGAGAATTATACATGTTTGTATTGTAAATCTAGGATATAGGGCATAGGGCATGAGCATAGTAAAGCACTGTTGCAGATGTGTGTGTTAAACTGCATGTGATAAAGTGAATTAATAACATTCAACTGTACAGTGTTCTGCTGGACAATGTTCACAGTTGTAACAGATATCTGTAGTCACATGCATATATACTTGTGTTATGTCAGCTATATTAATACTTTATCAAAATTGATTTCCCTGTTGTCACCCAGTGATGTGGACCAATGCCCAGAAGTCCTGGTATAGCAAATTGAGATATATGATTGAGCTGTAAGACTGTAAATACAGTGTGTCATACTGACATAGAACACAAATGTATACCAGGTATCCCCTGAGCATGTGTATCTATGCATATGTTCAGCTGAAAGGCACAGAAGTAATAACATGGGTCACAAGCAGTCTGGAAAATAGGATGGGCATGTTGCCATGTGTATAATATCACTGTCACTGCATACAACAAAATAAAATGTGTACTGCTACGGATTGTTGCATTGCCATGACACTGATATGGGTACTACAGTAGGCATGCTTATCAGGTAGTAATCAGAGATGTGTACAACTGTGACCCACTGTCCATGCCAAACACTAACAGCTATATCAATACCCATATACACTGGATATCAAAGTGTACACACCTCTGTTGGGATGCCAGGTCTGTGTGCTGTATGCCACTGAGACCACAGAAAGTCATGTCAAAACGTTTCTCACCTCAATGTGACCCATGACCTGTACAATTCTTTTGAAAAAGAAACAAAGCTGTTTCAGGGAAGGTGAACAACCATTGTCAAGTGAAGATGTGATATGACGTTAGAGTACAAACCAAGACAAATGCATGCTGTAATCATCTCAGCAGGTGTTTACACAACGCATCAGTGTAAGGGTGTGCACACACAATCAACTGGCTTACTGTACTGAATATTCATTCCTATTTGTTTTAACAGGACAGGTTATGTTCCCTATTGAACTGAGCAGGCTACAGGTCACATCACAGGTGGGGATTGTGTTGACATGTGCTTTTGTGGGGTCATGTTTCAACTGGACAACTGCCATGCATTGTAAAAGGGGTGTGTACACTTTATATCCACTGTAGCTTTATGGAATCAGCAGTACCTGACCTGTACAGCCAGCCTTCACCAATGATAGAATAATCCCCCTTGGTGGACAGCAGCAAGACACAAATCACATAATAGGTTGTTATAGTGGCTTACAGGGACACATAGGCACAGACCACAACTTGGAAGCAAGTGCACCTCTATCTGAGCAAGCATGTAGGTTCACAGGTGACTTACTGTAAGGCTGACTATGACTAGAGATCAGACATATCCAAAACCAGCAAGGCAAATTGCAACCATGTCTCCACATATGTATGCAGTCTCAGAGGCAGTAACACACATCAACCTGTACTGGGGGTAAAGAACGCCTCATAAACACATGCCAATGATACAGGCAACCTGCATCAGACAGGATAGGTGGGAACAGTGGCACCCTGTCCACAACATTTGTACAGGGAGATATGCACATCAACCACACATCAACCACACTCCTGCCTGCATCAGTGGTGAGCATGTATATAATGCCGACTGATGGCAACAACAAGTCTCCATGGTGCATTATAACATCACAGTCTGCCTCCTACATGAACTCAGCCATGTGCTCACAGCTCCATCACACACTACAGTCAAACCCAGACTTGCCACCATCCACATACCATCCACATGGAAGATGGCCACTGTCATTCCTCTAGACATAAATGAATGGAGAATAGTGGATTATACCATTAAGTGTTCAACACTGGGGTGACTGCACAGGTCAGGGCAAGGAGTGTAATGCAAGATGTCAAAGCCATGATAGTTTACAGTGTTATGGTATAGCCTGGATTATTTGCAAGAAATATCCACTGTTGATGTGCACGTGGACATCTGTATGAGGTCCTGTGACCTTTTTTCCTGTTTATGTCTTCCAGGTATAATGCCCCGTGAACATTTGCCAGCATTCAGGAACCTTGAAAATGACAGAATTATCCAATTCATCATCCAGCATTATGGCATACTATTCTGCCACAGGGCCCAGGATCTGCAGGAGAGGACCACCCTGTGGAACTAGCTCGTCTACAGGGTAAATGATGTTGACCTGCACAGCCAAAATTATGAGCAAGTGCCGCATCGTTGCACTGACCTAAATCATCATGCCATCTGCATGCTGCTGCTGTTAGGAGGGACCAGCTAGCCACAGGTAGGGGTCATCCCATCCAACTCCCACTGACACATGCTGAGGAGCTCCTCACCAGCCATGGGGCACCTGCCCACAAGACAAGCCAGCAGGCTGAAGACAGCATTGCAGAGGTGGGTGTCTGCCACGCAATGGAAGAGGAGCATGCAGGTAAGGTCCCAGGACACATTTCTAGGCAATTGTTGCTTATCTATTTTTATCTGTAAAGTGTCTACATGCATATGTCAGATAAGATAGTCTGTTCCTGGAGTGTAGTAATGAACAGATGTGCATAATCCTCAGTATTATGGCTGTGTACTGTCGATGTGCTGAAATGCTGCTTCCACCCTGTACCAGTGCCACAGATGTGGCTACTGACATTACTTCTCTCACACAACTATTTGGGTCCCTCTGGTATACAACTGGGCCAGCAGCCTGTAGCTGGTGAGTATGGAGTTGTTTTGCTCAGGTTTGCCAATACACCGGCCATGTTATGGCCATGCTATTTGCCATGCACACATTTAACACACCTACCCATAATGCATGATGTACATGCTCATTTTTGTTGGTGTTAGCTGCACTGCATCACAATGATCACCATGGTGGCATATCTGAAGGGTATGCAAGATTCCAGCAGTATACCTAACAAACTGTCAGTTCAAGAAGTGTGGACAGAGATGAACATAATGGTGGGACAAATGGCCTAAAGTAGGGACATGTCTGAAACATTACCCTTATACAGTGGATACAACAGTGTATACACCACTATTACAATGGCAACTGTTCCTGATATAAATAACGGCAGACCACAATAGCACATTCCATACCTTTTACCACCTGTAATGTGATCCTAACATGAGCAATGAATGTGTAATATGGAATCTTATGTTAGGACAACAAATATGGGGGAAAAAACCTTAACAAACACTCAAAGCATATGTGTGCACACACTCCAAATAACATATTGTGGAAGCAGCTTGTGATGTGCTGACAGCATTCACTCTTCTTGAGTACACACCTGCCATCAAGTACTGAGCCTCAATGTCACAGCAAGTAATTGTCTGCTGTCCAAGAAGTATGTCCATGACATTTGCTTACTCACCTGCAACAGAGGCAGCCATAGCTTGCACACATCTTACAAACCATGAAATGGGTTCCATATCCAAAAGGTAGCACTCAGGAGTGGGAAAAATAGCCATACCTCACCATTGCATATACCATGGCAAACAGTGCAGACAGTCACCTATGTGTGTATGAACTATGGGACAACATTGATGTAGAAAATAAACAGATGCCCATCCAAAACAGATGACAAAACATGTTGCAAACTGGTCATGTAGGCTGCCCAGAAACATGCAGCAACACTGAGGGACTTGCAGGAATGTCTAGCAAGTACTGCCTGTGCAGTACCTGTGTCGACAATTGCCTGGATTCTGCATAAGTATGGCCTATGGGTTAGGGTAATCAGACGGAAGAGTTGTCCCACATGAAACATCATCCAGGGCTCTCTACAGGTAGCATGAGCATAACATCAAGTCTCCCAAAGGCATGTGTTGCAATGTGTAATGGTGTCATGAGACTAAGGCACAAACCTATAGACAGTATTCATAAAGATACATGTGGTGCACAAGCAACACTTCACTCCACCTCAGGGCTACCATCACAAATGTTTAGCTTGCTGGTGCCAGTGTACACCTTTATGGTTGTTGTTCATTAGCGGGAACTAGGCTGGTAGACATGGTGTTTGGAATTTGGAACACTGAAAATAGCACTCATGTGTGGCCCATAGTTGTCAGGCATCTGCAATAAGGCTGATGATGGAGAGGGGGTGTCAGCTTGAAACACAACAGTGAACTGAAACATACATCCAAAGCTTGCTAAGAATGGCTGTATCTGAACACAGTCAAGGTTATGAATTGTGCCAGACATAACTCAGACTCTACAGCAATAGTGAAACCACTCTGTGACATCCATTGGCTGTGCACATGAGCTGACCTTGCAATCTGGCAGAGCTGGGGGACCTTTGTAGGGCAGACTGACCAAATAATGGCAAGTGAAGATGGGCCATGCTAGTATACCCCTTCCAGGAATAGTGACTGCTGTAGTTCACTTAACAGGTGCCTCAACAAACCATCATGTTAAGGCTGTGCACACTTATGCAACCCAAATATTGTATACATCTCATTCAGCATCTGTACGACCAACACATTTGTTTGATACTGCATTGGATTGCATAGGTCATATGTCACATATCAGGTGTGTCAAATGTTAACAAATGCAGTATTGTGGCCCCATAGCATATCATAGAAGAGGCTGTCATGTCAACAAGGGTGTATACACTCCTCATATCCATGTTAAGCTTTGAAGGTTGTCAGTGTAACCAGATTTTATGTTCGAATACAGAGTGATATTTTATTTTGTGGAACGTGGTTTGAATAAACAGTGGCTTAACACTTGGATTCCGCTCTCCACTCTTCTGTTAGACTTTTGATTTTGGGTTTGGAGCTTTGTACCACTGTTTTTGTTCTGTTTATTCAGATTTTATTGCACATACATGCATTGCTGATGATGAGATCTGCAAATCAAAGGTCAGGCATTAATTATTGACAGTCCTCATATTATCCCAGGTATGTGCCAGACAAACACATCACGGCTGAGAGCAGCACAGCAAACATAACTGCCACACATATACATTCAGCAATGGTGTGTACACTTATGAGGTATGCTGCACAGTCTATGCAAGTGGGCTGTACAGGTGCACAGCAATACTGTGTACATGGGTGCAGTGTGTTCCAGGGGAAGGGGTATCATCTACTACCACAGCTCATGCATCACAGAGATGCATAATGTTGGTAACAAGGATTATGAATGGCTGCAGTGCATGCCGTTGAGTGCTATATGTCATGGCATGTTGACTGTTGGGTAATGAGAGGTCTGTGTAATATCTTTGTGCCACCTCATCTGTAAGTGCGTGCGTGTGTGTGTGTGTGTGTGTGTGTGTGTGTGTGTGTGTGTGTGTGTGTGTAGAAGTAAACCATAATGTACAGATCTTAATTTACATTTCTTGTCTGCCTCTCATAGGTGGCGAGGTGGGCCAGGGTCCCTCCTGCTGGCAAACTGATGTTAGTGTCCATACAGACTCTGACAATGATGATAGGCATAGTGAGGTACAGGCAGGGATGTCAGGGGCTGAATCTGTGCCATTGTTGCCATCCCTCTATTATCCACCCCAATCCCACACACAGTCACAATGCCCATAGATACCCCATCAACAGTGGCCATAGATGAGGGACATTTGGTGGGTGGTGACATGGGACAGGAAATTTTGGTGACTATGGCAAGTGTGTCTATATACAGCAGCCATAGCTGGATGGCCGGCAAGGTCGCACACTGGCAGATGTACAGGGGTGCTCATAGGAGGGCTGTTGGCCATCATGCCCTAGGCAGAAGTGCCACAGCAAGCATCACCAGATGCATGTTTTGGGCTGTCATAGAGGCACAAGCATGTATGGAATGTTACACCAGAGATAGTCTGAGGCTGCAGAGGGCTGCTCTTCCTGCTGTATGTGAATACATCCATGAGTTTGCAGATGCCCACCATTATTTTACAGAGGTCATTCATAGACGGTTGGGTGAGATGGTGGGAATCTTCGACTACGTGGTGTCTGTGGTAGAGCATGTGGTGGGAGTAGGGCATCGGCCATGTGGACATAGGTCAGCTACACCAACAGGTGGAGGTCTACTAGGATGTGCAACATCGCATGGCCACTCCCGTAGTAGCAGTACCAGCACCAACACTGCAAGGGGGGGGGTACTGTCCACACCACAACACAGCAGGCCATGTGCACGTGGTCCTGGCCAGTCCCAACAGGACCACAGATTCAGTGGGCAATTGTCATCATCAGGGGAGAGTACCATACCTTGGCTTCGGCCTGGTGGTGCCTGTGCAACACCAGGCAGGCACAGTTGCCATGTTTGTGGCCGGACATGGTGAAATGTACACCCTGCCATGTATAGTCTGCAGCTGTCCAACATACAGCTGTATAGGGCAGCCACATGGCAGAACTGTGTGCATACATACACGCACACATCATCAACACAGCTAGGTCACCTCCATACCTAAACATGCCACATCTGCACAGGCCATTTAATAAAGAAATAAACGAAAAGCAAAACGGCTATACAGGTAAAACCCAGTATATAAAAAGAGAAGTATATGAGAGAAAACACTATACCGGGTACCACACAATAACGTCTTTATTTAAACAAAGTAAAAAGGAGAGGTGAGCGCTTTCGCAACCTTCATTGTCTGATGAAGCAACAAAGGTTGCGAAAGCGCTCACCTCTCCTTTTTACTTTGTTTAAATAAAGACGTTATTGTGTGGTACCCGGTATAGTGTTTTCTCTCATATCATTTAATAAAGAACCCCCTAACCCACACACATGATGCCAATCAAATGGCTCAACCTAGGCCTCTGGCAAACCCACACCACACCCTGTGCATATGATGATACCTGTGTCACAGCCCTGTCATCCATACCATCAATGCAGGGACATGTTAATATGGTTCTGATGCATAGGGTGAATGTACTAAAGTTTAGCAATGTAATGCTGTTTAACCTGTTTTCAGCTGGAATGTTAAATGCTTACACGCCAGGTTGTGGAGCTGTACAGCCACAATGCATTATAGCTGTTATTAACACTGACTGATTGTGGTCTCCATAATGTATTCTGTTTGTGTCTATGTGTCAGGAGGATGTTGGTCTGCTGTCCTTTCCTACAAGGGGTGTGGCACTGTGGTGACACATTGACTGTGTCATATCCTGGGTACAGCTGAACACAAGTAGCAGGTCTGTATAACAGTTACTGCATGTGCCACATGGCTGATAGGTCTGAGGAGTGTATACAGGTGAGTGCATGGTGGCTGATGTAAGCAGCTCATCTACAGTGGCAAATGGTAAGTGTACCAGGTAGCACACACCAAATGTTTGTGAATAACACACACACAGAGGCTTTTGTGTTGAGGCAATACACAGAGAATACTGTTCACATGGATGAACTTCATTTTCCAGACAACTCATTTTGGCCTATGTAATTCCACCAAGACCAAATTGCCAAAACATCACATCAGTAAATAATCAGTCCACCAGTTTAATGTCATTGAAAATGGTACTGGCAGGGTATATGTCCTCTTCCCCAATGTTGTGCAATCCTGGAGTTGGTAAACATAGGTGTGCTGATGTGGGGGCACTTTGGAGGGTGTGGGGTGGCATAGAACCACACATAGTGTGATTAACAACTACTTAACCTCTTAACATAAACTGTACAGTATAACAGCACACTAAGCGGGGGGATGTGCACAACAATAACCCCAATGTGGGTGGCTGTTCCCACAACAACCACAAGTGACTATATTTACCAACTCCAGTATCGCTGTATAGCTGTACAGTGGGAAAGAGGGCATTTACACATCCACTACTAGTTTTGATGGAATGAATTTCCACAAGATGATTGCTTTGAAATGGTACCTTTTGCCAGTTAGTTCTCGGACAAATGACCTCCAGGGAAATACATTCTCTGCAAACTGAAGTAGATCCCTTCACATACACACACATTTAATTAGCAACACTGAGAATAGAACCCCTACATAGGTACTTAATGTGTTTGGCCTTAATTGCACACACCACAGAGCGTGTATGGTAAGATGTGTCCAGAGCTTTCTGTAAAGTGAACAATATCACCAGGCCTTGTACAGATGGTAATGGGGTATGTACTGGGTGTTAATGGACAACGCATAGTATAAACATACTGTCATATACACATTGAAAAACACATACAGTCATAGACACATTTGACAGACCTGTGTTTAGCAGTGCTGACTACCTTGTCAGTGAGACCATACTGTTACAGAGTTTTTGCACACAGCACATGCATCATTGGGCTGGATAGTGTCATCAGTTACCTGTATGGTTGATGGTGATGGTGATCCTCATACAGTGGACCTTGGTACATGTGCTGGGGGGGTACCATGGTGTAAAGACAGTATATCCAGCACCCCCACCCCACACTGGATATTGTACTCAATGAAACCTATGATAATGCTCAGACATACCCAAAATCACACATTGACCAGGACTGCAAAACAAACACTTGTCTATCTAATTATTGCTACTACAGCATGTGCATTTATTGCACATGCCACAGGGATAGTAGGGTGAAGGTTTTCTCATGGTTCTCCTAATGTCAGCAACATCACCATCCCTTATAATGTATGGCAAGGTTTAGTGTATATGGAGAATGTGGCCTCGGAATGCTGTCTCCTACAACTATGCACACTCACACACAATTGCACACACATACACATACTGATATTTTCCAGAACGCAGAGGGTAACCCACACCTATCTACCCATTTGTAGAACAGTGTTATGCTGGTACTGCAAGCTCCAGGTAGCCCATAGGGTGAAGAGTGTCACAAGATACATTTAATGTGAATTACAGCAGCAGCCCTTTCTAAGTATAGCAGTGGGGGGTGTAGAGAGTGAGAAGGCCCTCAGAGTATTTTCACCTAGAAGTTCCCAAACACACAGACACAATTATACTCAGTAATGCACACAGACACATGTGTCCATACTCAGGTCCATAGGTGCAGATGTTCCTAGGTGTGTACCAGGCTAATGTCCATTTAGAGATGAGAAGAGTAGGGCATGTGAGTACACTGGTATCATGCCACCTGTCATTTGTCAGCAGGCCATCTATCAACTGATGCCACTTGAGTGATCCCCATGGTGACAGTTAAATTCAACATCCACACATCTGGTTTTCTCTTGAAGAGGGCCAGTGAGGTGCTCCAATTGACATGCATGCAACATATATTGCATAACATTGCCAGTGTCTGGGATAGGGACAAGTACCCAAACATGTTCTGTTGACTGTGGTAGTCTGGTTGGGGTATCCATGGCACATGGTACATACAGAGTGGGGTTACCTAGCTGTGGCTTTCATAACACAGCTGGGCAGACATGTCAGTGTCAGTCAATCAGAGATTGCCTATAAGTAGCCAAGATAAATACCTGACATCTGCACATCTGTACAGAGGACAGACAAAAAGTAGCTAGCCAAAAGGTTACAAATTAGGATGAATGTTTTGACAGATAAATGTCTGAAACTGATAGGTATATGATTACTACATGACAGCAGTCCTTAATGACATGTCCTAAAAACATAGTAGTCTACAGTTAACATCAACATATCAGAACAATATCCAATAGGAGATACATAAAAACATACAGCTCAAACACCAAGAACAAGATAGTCAGTACTCAGAGCCCAGCTTTGCATACAGAGGTGTTTGGTTCCAGTACTACAATCTGCAATCTACTCTTACTTGGAAAAGCACTGTTAAAAGTTGTAACGTAATGATACAATACATGCAAGTGTGCCTGCATATAACCTGGGAAACTACTCAAGTATGAAACACATAAAAAGAGAAAAGATTGTGGTACTACCCATGTATACTCAGGTGTCCCATACAGTATACTCACACCCCTTACTACTGTAATGACAGCACATAGAAGCATGTTATGTACATGGAATTAAATACACTTATTAAAGATGTCATTATCCTGCTATTTTATCAGACTGGAATGTGATCACTGGTTACCAGGGCTGAGCTATGATTAGCTGATGCAAGCATTGCAGCCGAGTGACGTCTCCAGGCGTTTCTGCAGTTACACCCTACTGCTCCTCCAGGTTTCAAATATTGCCTGTTCATATTTGCATTAATAATTCCTAAACCATGTTACATACAAGGTATCGGAAAATTTTATCTTGAAGCATACATGATAGCAAACACAATTGTATTGATATATGACCTCTCTCAATGGGTATTTGTTAAAAATGTAAGGTGATAACTTCAATTTTTCATTGCTGAAGCCACTCCCACTAGGAGTTAAAGGTGCACACTCAAAAGAGCTCTACTGAAGGGAATGAGTTAAATGTAAATTTTAAGCAGATTTGCGCACTGGTAAGCAAAACCTACATGGTGTACGTGCGTATTCATTTAACCGCATGTTAGTACCACTTACTGTCATGCAAACCCACACAAACATGCTTAAAGCGGCTCAAAACTGCATTAACCATTCTGTATCCAAAAGTCCTTGTTCTGCCTAGCAACGAAATAAACAGGCCTTGCAAGTCTTGAACCCAGAACCCTCCAGACAACAGTCACATCATTTAACCACTAAGCCATCTGAGCTGTAAAAGCATTTGTTGCTTTTTCAAATAAATCATTCAGTACACATACTGCATAGTAGTGAACAACTGCTTTGACTACTATAATTGTTTACTACTTGTTAGTGAAAATAATGTTGAATCAGTCATGTTTTTAAATCTAAATATACACATATCAGATAAATATGGTGGGATACATCAGAGAAGGTATATACAACACTCATGTTTACACATAAGGATATTAATATATATATATATATATATAAAAAAAATATATATATATATATATATATATATATATATATATATATATATATATATATATATACGTATACATAGATTCACACACACACACACACACACACACACACACACATATATATATATATATATATATATATATATATATATATATATATATATATATATATATATATAAAACATATGCCCATAACGTAGTGGAGCCATACCTCAGCACCATAACTCTCAACCTCTTAGTGCAAGGGATCGCAATGTAAGTATTGCAGTTATAAATATAGAATGTTGCTACAGTGACAGGGGTTGTTTCGACATACATGTTGTGAAGGAAGTCTCTTCTGAAACTGACTCAGTTACTGACAGACATTATAAAATCATCATACTGAAGTGCCACACAAATCACAATAGTGATCCAGTGGAAAACAGCAGCAATATGAGCAATAAAAGTGGACAGTTTGAAACAATCTGGTCAGTCAAGAGGTATACACAGAGCTCCTTAGTGCAAGAAATGTGGACCAAGCCTGACAAAGGGTATGTTTAAAACCATGAAAATGGGGGATATATCACAAATACTGGAGCAGATAAGTTCACACAGTTGATGCATTCACACCCTCCTGTCTGTCCTAACACATATTAACTGGAGGCGCAGAGGTCCCAAGCCCCCATACTTCCCACAAGTTAGTAACATACATCTTCACAGCATCCAACTACTTTGTCAGATGTACACAACACATATTGTGGCCAGGCAATAGTACATCTGACAAATATCTGGACATAATATCGCACTAGGGTAAATGCACTGAGCTGCTAGGCATGTCACCAAGCACTGTCTAAACTATAGGCAGACTGCCACAACACTGACCCCATTTTTCTATGGGGGAATACACATGTAATTGTAAATATAGCAGGCACTACAGGTGTGTAACTAATTAATAGTACAGTATATGGACTGTGTAAACAAAACCCATAATCATATTTGCCACTCACACACTAATCCTACATATACTGGCCCAATTCATAGTGTAGTCTGATGCCTGACTGTGGTATGAGACAAGTCTCAGTCTGGCCCTACAAAAATATAAGCTGATAGGGTACCAGAAACTGGACCAGCATGGAATGTCAGATAGAACAGGACCACGAACACTGACGTCCACCCCAGTCTGTACACAGGCCAAATAACATATTCACAATACACTGCTACACAATACTGACACTCTGTCAACAATCACCATAAGTACACAAACCTCACTATTGTACAGACTACAACAGAATGTCCAGGTTTTGTCCTCAAATATAAGGCCTCTTATACATAACATGTCTGGCAGTCTGATATATTACTGGCGTGATATCAGGAATGATGTAGGTAAATAATGATATACTGTACATATCCACCTCTTACTGCATGGCATATGGACAAAGGGTGACAGACTTGGGGGACAGAGGCACAAACACAGGGACAATATTGACATATGGCTGTTATAAATGGAGAAAATTCTTGGTATAAAAGGGTTTGTTGTGACATAGCTCTTCTGAGGGATATGAAGTCAGTAACACAGATGGATGTTACCATTTACTGACTGCAGTCATCAGAGTATGCTACTGCATTTATAAAGACAGAAAATGTGTGAGTAACACACCACATCTAAGACTCCAGACTCTGGCCAGTCTGCAGATAGGCCTACAGGTGAGAGTTTTCTCAACCATATAACACTGTCATGCCAGACTTTAAATCATGCAGAACAGCCATATCCACACAAACCCTGTTAAACAACATTACTTCAAATGTAGAACCACAATACTTACATTCTGTCCCCATGTCTGGAGCATCCCCCTCCAGTTTGTTGGCCTGTTTCCACAGTGTTTGTTTTAAGAGGTATTTCCAACTACCCTCTGTGTTGCTGTTTGTCAGACACCCATATAAAGTCCTGCTCACAGTGAAGGAAAAGGGCCAATGCCCACATGAAGTGCTTAGTTATATGAGTGTGTTTTCATGCAATTGGCTATAGGAATGATACCACAGCTGTTCCACATGCAATTAGCAAGTGGGGGGACTCCAATTCATACACAGGCCATCAGCTGATCATGAGCATTACCTACCAAAGTCAAGCTGTTGCCTATGCAAAACGGATGTATTTTTCCACAACTATCAGAGAGGGAGAGAGAGAGATATAGAGAGAAAAAGAAAGGAAGAGAGAAAGAGCCAAGTGTGTTTATGCATGATCCATGGGTGGAGAGTGGTCTTTGGGTATTATAATGGTTGCCTATATTGTTCACTAATCCACACTGTCACATAGTCATTGCACATGACAATAGACATTTATAGCTGTGGATTGTCTACAACAACCTCTAAAGTGTTGGACAACTGTTGGCCTTCTAATGTGGACAGTGGGACATATAGGTCCTCAGTATAATAATGTAGCACAACATGCACCACAATGGATCCAGTTATTACACAGTCACCCCAACAAGATACTGATCACAAACACACACACACACACACACACACACACACACACACACACACACACACACACACACACACACACACACACACACACACACGCACACACACACACACACACTTGCCAGTAATGAGTTTCAAACCCCTACCTAGCTATGTTTTCCTATTACAATGTTACACATTTATCACAAGTGTCACAGAGCTTATACATTAAAAAGCTGTCCAAAGGTATCATTGAAAGTGAGTGATATCAGCAGTAGTGCTAAAGTAGGGGTAAGGGAAGTGTAGTAAGTGTGAATGTCCACAAAATCAAGTGTCAACAAAGAAACACACACGTTATCACTGTTGCCAGGACAAGGATTAGAACTCCTACCTAATGAGTTTGCGACATGATCGTATTACACAGCCTTCACAAGCACCACAGAGCTTATAGCTTGTAGTAAGTGTGAATGTCCACAAAATCAAGTGTCAACAAAGAAACACACACATTATTACTGTTATTAGGACCAGTATTAGAACTCCTACCTAACGAGTTTGCTACACGATATTACACAGATGTTGCAAGCACCACAAAGCTTATATGCTGGAGAGCTGTCCGAAGGTATCTTTGAAAGTGAGTGACATCAGCAGAAGTGCTAAAGAAGGGGTAAAGGAAGTGTAGTAAGTATGAGTGTCCACAAAATCAGGTGTCAACAAAGACTCACACTCTTTCACACAAACACACACATTATCACTGTTGCCCGGACCAGGATTCGAGCTCCTACTTAACTAGTTTGCTACACTATGGTATGACACAGTTATTGCAAGCACCACAGAATTTATATATTGGATATCTGTCCAAAGGTATCTTTGAAGGTGAGTGACATCAGCAGCAGTGCTAAAGGAGGGGTAAGGGAAGTGTAGTATGTGTGAATGTCCACAAAATCAGGTCTCAACAAAGACACATACACACCCTCACACACAAACACACACATTATCACAGGTGCCAGGACCAGAATTAGAACTTTTACCTAACTAGCTTGCTACACTACAGTATTACACAGTTATCGCAAGTGCCACATAGCTTATAGGGCTAAGATTTGGCCAAAGGGTTATTTCAAGGTGACTGACATCAGTAGGCATGCTAAAGTAGGGCAATGGGAGGTGTAGTGAGTGTCAATGGCCTCAAGATCATTCACCCCCCCCCCACACACACACAGTTCAGCAGTTGCTATGTCTGGGATTAGAACTCCTACCGAACTAGTCAGCTACACTACAGTATTGCACAATTATCATGAGCACCACATAGCTTATAGGGCTGAGATTTTGCCAAAAGGTTATTTCAAGGTGACTGACATCAGCAGGAGTGCTAAAGTAGGGCAATGGGAGGTGTAGTGAGTGTGAATGGGGCATAAATCATTCCTCTGAAAACACACACACACACACACACACACACACACACACACACACACACACACACACACACATACTCAGTCACACACAACTTTACATTTGACAGGACTGAGTATACAAATGCTACATGAATACTGATTTGTACTAACGTGTTGCACAGTTACCACAAGCACCACAGACAATATAGGGATGAGGGCTACCAAAAGGAATGTCTACAGTGATTGACATTAGCACATCATGTGATATCGGCCAAATTGATGTGTAGTGGGTGGGATAGGCCTCATAATGGAATTCTTTCTGTTACTGTCTGTCTCTCTCTTCCCCACATCTCTGTGTGTGTATGTTTGACATATTATAGTGTGTTGGCCTTGGATATGTGTGAGTATTCCTATCCAATGTGTGTGTGAAGCATAAATGGTGTACAATTTGATGTGTGTGTACAGACATGCGCGAATGACAGATATGTATAGTCCACTGTGTTGTCAGACATGGGCTTCATTTCTCTAAGTGTAGGAGCATGCCTAGTATGATCTTCTGTATTGAGTGTGAACATCTATTCCAGGTAGGATTGTACTCCAGTCCAGGGTTTGGTGTTCTACACCTACAGCTATCAACCTGTTTCTGCAGGATATCTGTAGATAGGTTGACAATATGGAGTCACAATAGGCGATAGATAGGGGCATACTGTAACTATTGCTGTCTGAGCTGCTTGTGTTGCATGGTTGGTTTTAGCAAAGATATTCAGACATATGTACTGTTTTTGCTCACACTTATTTACAGCGAAATACAAGATGAATGAAGCTGAGTCCAGTATTGTGGTCTGCAGCCTACACATTCTTGCACACTCCTGCCATTCTGGAAGGGTAGCTACACTCACTTGCTGATGGGTATGTGTAAATGGTCCAGAACCTTGGTACTATGGTGGTTAAGGAGCCTTTTTTTGTACATCTATTGACTTAACAGAATGGCCATATCCTGCTGTGGCCATACCTCTCAGCTGTACAGATTCACCCAGGTTACCCAGAGGCAGGGCTCATGTATCTGGTCAGTTCCTCTTCACATTGTGGTTTATGAGCAGGTTTGTAGCCACCCATTACTGGGTTTGCAGGCAGGGGCTGTATGGGCATACATCAGAGTTTCAGACTTCACACACTCCATGACGTCCATGTTTCTAAACTGCCCCACTGTGTTATTCTATCTTCTTCCTAACATGATGCGAGCAATATCTGAGAAGTATCCCTATAGTTGGCCCTTCATCCCAGTGGTATTTATGGATTGGTCCACAGTTCATGCAGTAGGACATGGGGGGCATGCTACTGGGATTGGTCAAGATGGCCTTGCATTTGTGTTCTGTTGACTGTGTTAAGTTGTTAGTTGGGACCCCATGAGGTACCATACATTGGCACTACAGGTGAGGCACAGGCCTTTGACAGACAACTGTAGGTCATTTGGTAGAGATGCAGGCCATCTGTAGCAGGCCAGTGCATTCTGCCACTCCTACATTCCCAGGCTGTGAGCCAGTGGATTCCCCTGCAGTGACAGGGTAAGTGTGTGAGATGTTAATGGCAATAGCTCCTGTCCATATTGATCCATTGGTCTGGATGCAGGCAGAGTGCTGCTTACAGCTAGGGACACCCCTGCATAGGACTACTCTTCAGCATGCTGCATTCTGTGGGTAATCCCATACAGAAGTGGGGTCATACTGTACTCATTCCCAACAGCAAGGATATGACCTGTGATAAACCTGTGGCTGTTGGTGGGGTGAGCTGAGTGCATGTGTGATATGGAAGCTACTTCCAGCTGACTCACAGATATACCTGGGACATTCCCCTTATGCTGTCTTGTGCGGGGACATAGGCAGTCTCTCATCACTTCATAACTGTGCCTTTTGTGTTCTGCCAGTGATTGGTCAGACTACATCAGTATTCCATACTACACAGACAACTAATATGCTGCTAACCGGTATGTACAATTCCAAAGTTGTGTACAGTTGACAGTTACATTTTATGTACTCTGTCTAGGGTACCCTCCACCTGTGTACTGTGTGTATGTATGGGCCCACATTCTTGGCATGTCCATCTTTCAGACAGTGACAGATAACATCTGAACAGTAAGTATGGACGACTGCTGACATGGGTATTGCTGAGAAGCATTGTGGTTGGCACTGCAGTTGTCAGAACATGGCCCTGTCAACCAAAGTACTGCCCATAGGCCACAGAGACACAACTTTCTATGCCTACATGCTGACTACTTCCAGACAATATTTAACACACAACAACCTAACACACAGACCTCTTCATATTGTACACATGAACAATCTACCCTGTAGATTTGCCAGCTCTGGTAATCTGTGCTCCACTGATATTACTCCTCACACTTACATGTTACTGCATTTCTACAAGAGTACTGTGAGGGGGGGGGGGGTCACACCTGACGACTTTAAACATTTGCTATGTCAGGTACTCTGCTGGCTTCCATTTCATATTGTATTCTGACCTATCATGCAGACTGGAGGCATATCAGTAGAATACAGATCTTAGGTTTTATTGACCTACATTTCAGTTTCAGACTTTTTACCTTTCAGAACTAACATACAACTGCCAGACCTGTTGTAGTCTGTCTGTGCAAGTCCGGAGGGGGCTGCTCACCATTCCCATCAATTGGAGGCCTTAGCCTAGCCTTTCTTTATGGTCAACTATACATGTCCTGCTGGTTGAGGCTGGTGGAGGGTATGTAAGCCTCACTGACATAGATGTGTGTGTCCTATGGACACACATTTGGGCCACCACATGTACTGCAGTGGGATTTGACACCTTGTCTAGTACTGCCTAGTATGTTGCCACCAGTATTTGTTATGGATTTCATGCTGCCCATATAGGTATCCACTATCTGCTACCATCCCATTCAGCCACCCGATTCCCTTGCATGCTCACGTCCATACCATAGATACAACTATCAGAACATACTACTCCATTGAGTAATTGATAGGAAGAGTGACTTACCTTGTGGCTGGGCCAGTATTGAGGACAGTACTGGAGGGCTGACTCTGCTGGATGCACATAGTACACTCCCTATACATGGTAAAGCACAGTATCATGTTTGGCATCCCTTTTACTGTATGTGTGAGTCAGAGACAGGTGTCATTCCCTGGGTCCCTACCATGTCAGTGTATGTGCTATGCATTGCCTCTTTGCCAAGGCCTGGGCATACTGGGCACGCCTCCTTCTGCCTGCATGGCAGGCTCAGGTAATTCCTTCTCTGAGTCGCTCTGTGCCTGTGATGGCCTTGGCAATGGTGGGGGCTGTGTGGCCTCTCCCCTTGCTGTTCCTGCTGCAGCTGTTTCTGCAGGATTATATTGTGTAGCATGGCACATACTATGATCATTTGTGTACATGTAGCTGGAGAGTACTGCAAGGCTCCATTGTATATGTCCAGGCAGTGGAACCGTGACTTGAGCATCCCAAATACACACTCTATTATGATTCTGGTTTGTGCGTGTACCTGATTATGGAGTACTTGTTCAGGTGTGTGTGCATTTCTGATGTGTGTCATCAGCCACGGCTCCAGTGCATTGCCAGAATCCCCCACTAGGTGACCATATGGACTGGTACAGCTGTGTCAAATGCCAGACGTGGGAGTCATGATAGCTTCCAGGGGTGCCAGCAAACACATTCAAAATGATGCCCTAGACATCTTACATGACCTGGCAGTTAATGGAGGAGAAGCCCATGTGGTTTATGTGGACCTTACCCCGCTCAACAAGTCATGCTTTGATGTTTATCTGTGTGCAGTCTATAGCACCCACTACCTCAGGGTATTCTGCTATTTAGTGGAAGAGATGCATATTGATGGTCAACACCTCATAGGTGTTGAGGAAATATATGTGCTCACCGGCATGTGCTGACATGGCACACAGGAACTGGTGAAGTACCCTGGATGCTGATGTCTGTGAGATTCCCATGATATTTCCAGTTGCCCATTGGAAGGTACCTGTGGCTAGTATTCTTAAGACTACACATACCTTGGTATCCACTGGGATAGGTTTCCCTCTGTTGGTTATGTGTCTGACACGGGGCCAGCACAGCTCAACAATTTGCTGTAGAATGTCCCTGTCCACCCTATAGCACTCCACTATTTCCAGCTCATGTAGCCCCTGGTAGGTTACCCTGTGTCTGTCCACTTTTCTCCTCCTCCTCACTGTGGGATGATTGTCAGCATTCACATCCTCACCACCCTCAGTCTCTTGCACATACTGATGTATGAGAGCAACAGCAGCCCCTAACATTTTGTTAGTTTTGTCAGGCAAAATTTCCCCATCTGTGTACATCAGTGGTGTAGAGTGTGTGGGAAAAAACAGACTGACAGGTGTTTTTTTGCATAATTTATAGTTGTGTGCTGGGCTGCTGCCTGTGTAATTGGCTGATTCTGATACATTTCTCCAGCCAGTTATGCTAGTTCTCCTTGATTGCCTTCCTACTGCTGTTTTCCCTTCCCATTCCCTTCCTGTTTAAGTCCCAAGGCATGATGTGCATAACCAGTGCTCAGATGTGAACAGTAGAGCTATTTGCTGTTTTTATTTCTTTTTTTAAACCTGGTATGCGGCGTGCACACCCATTAAAGCAGGGAAAACAGTGTTCAACAATGTGAGACACACCTCCTTCCTTAGCTTTGCCTAGCTAAGTGCAAACACGGGCCACAGAACTCCAATAAGCTTACAGCATTTATGACACACATCCTTATGAGGTCATCCACCTCTTATATTTATACAAAGGTGTTGCTGCACCTACACGGTTGGGTGCAAGCTAACACTGAGAGGAAATCTGTGAATTAGTATCAATCCCCTCATTTCCATTTAATTAATAGTTACCACACTCACACTGAGCCTTCCCCCTTAGCAACCACTATTCCCTGGTATTGTTTTCTTATGCATGCCATTGACTATTATGGCAGAATGCTGATTTGGGTATAAAAGCTTATTTCCCCCTTTCTTTTTATTTTTGTGGCGATCCTGTTTGTGCGCCGCTGCCCTACGCTTAAACATCCGAGATCGGTCAAAACAAACTTGTTTTTTATAAAATTGGAACTCTTTTTTATGCTGATGGCCATATATCTGCCCATTGGCATGCCTACTACATTGAATACATGCTTTCTTTCGAGCTGTCATGCCTCCATTTTGTAATTTGCAGAAATGTATTCGGTTAGTAACCGAATATATTTCTACAGGTTATACTATTCCTGCACAGATGCCTGCCTGCTTCTTGGATCACTAATTCACCTCATGTGCATGGTTTTCACCAGCAAATGAGGTAATTAGCTTACAGCAGTTGTGTCCATGCAGGAATAGTATAGGAGCGCTCTTGCACATCCTGGGAGCTCGTTCTTGGATCGCTTGTCGGTCATATTGCATGCACCAGCTCTTGCACTATTCCTGCACTCCGTGCAGAGCTTGCTGAATCTGGGGGTATGTCTGTTGCAATTTTATAACATTGTTGTCCAATTATTTATTGCTTGTAACAGCTTGAAGTATTTAAGAAATTAACATGTAAACCTGCTGAAAATCTTGCCATTCGGTGTGGTTTAAATAAGTAACGTCTGATCATGCTGAGATAGTAGTTGCGTTTTACATGAGCTCACCACCAGATACTCATATTATTTGTTCATAATAAGGCTTTTCATTGAATTGTGATGAGAAAAATGTTACTATATTGTTACTTCTGTTCATCTTGAATACTTTAGTTTGATATCAATTTATTTTCTTCCACATGCTGTTTACCATGACGAAAACATAATTAATGACTTATGAAAATATAATTAAAAACAAACACATTTTTATCAACACCATTAGAAACAAATACTAATGCATTCTTTTACTTGGAGCCAAATGTCCACATCTGGTGTCATCTTCTACCACTCTCTATGCCTAACTCATTTATTTATTTATTTTTTTATTTGATTTATTTATTTATCCATTGTTGGCCATATTAGTCCCATTAGGCCAGAGGCTTCTTTTTGGTTGATACTATTTCTAATACTTGGGGAAATTTAACCAGGGCAGCAGGGAAATTCCTCTACTGTTTTTGATAAGTGCAATGTGATCTTGCACATCGACCTGAGCCACTGCCAACTCAAGTAAATTGGCCATTGAATTAACTTCTGATTTGAAGGATAACACACTCATTAGTACAGCCCCTCCCTATGCTGTACTGCAGTGTTAACAATCTATCTGCCTGTTGTAGGAATAGGAATGGAACTCACTGCCTTCTGCACCAAAGGTGGGTGTGCTACCTGTTGCACTACTGACACTTCTATTTTTAATCATGTATCTGTCATCAAATTATTTATGCATATATGATAGAGATGTTATAGTTCTTTCAGTGTAGTGACAACATGCCATATTTCAATTTATTTTAAACCCATTCACTGTAGATTCATGTTAGTTTGAATGTTTCAAATACCTTATGTAATACTGACTCAAATTTCCATGTAGAAAGTAATAATGATGTTCCGCCAAAATTATCACTGGTGTACTAATTTACAACAGCCAATTATATCAGCAGATGGTAATAATTCATTTTCACTTAGCAATAGTAAACTTACTGGATGATGCCTGTTTTGTCACATTAACCAGATCTTTAAGATGGGTAAAAATTGTTTCAGTGAGATATGCTTGATGAAATATCTATGCAAGTATGCTAATATTCAGTTTCTTTCTAACCATATTTACTAACCAGTGCTACTGCTTTGATCATTTGTGATGGTGTTTGATGTTGCTTCAAGTCAGAAAGACATCAAGGATCTGTTGTTTTTTGTTTTTTTTTTAAATCCAATTCAGTGTTTGTGCTTTTAAACTGCATTTGTTGCTAATCTATAAATACTGTTTTTGTGTTTTATCATCTGGGGCACATGCTGGCTTTTTTGTGAAAGCATGACATTTGTAGGTGTTTTGGATGTTCTGCCTGCTGAAAGGCTTAACTCACACTTATATCTTTACTTTGTTATGACCATTAAGTGCAGCTTTTCAATTTTCAGAATAGCAGAACCTGCTTAATCTGTTTTGCTGGGCTGCTTTTTACTGTATACATTCTTAAACACATTTACTAGATTAACAGTTCCTAACTGGATTTGACATTGATACAAGTTTATAGTTTCATAGTTTCATAGTATAGTACTAGGCTATCTGCCCTGGGGCATTTGTAAGCCTAGCCATAGTGATGTGGCTTTTGCAACCCCATGAAATGGTACAAAAAATGTACAGAATAAATTTAGAATGCTGTGCCTCTGTCTAGTAGTGACACAGTGAAGGTCCCCTTATATAATAGAATTAGTTTACTGTGCCCCTGTCTAGCAGTGACACAGATGTGACCCCTGGGTAAACTTACGATCTCCCATCCACTCATCAAGATTTCTCTTGAAGAGAGTCAGTGAGGGGCTCTGCCTAATACGAACTGGGATCTTGTTCCAAAGCATGGGAAGCCTCTGGGTTATGAATCTATCCCTCCAGCATGTCCTATTCATCCTTGTGCTGAGGTTTAAGTCTTTAGTGTTCTTTTTTAATCAGTTTTTAAAGTGTTCTTTTTATTTAATCAGTTCCACCTGACTCTTTTTTAAGTGCATTTACTGCAAATATGTCATATTAATTACTGTTCCCAAGTTGTGTTTCCTTAGGCACTTTTTAGCTTTCCTTTTTCTTGAGGTTAAGAAATTCCTGATCATATTGCTTCCTCTAGGCTTAAATGTGGATATTCTTCTGTTTGTGACCTTTAAGATTTGTTTTTAGGTTATGTTGCATAACAGAACTTGTAGCTCTGTTTGGCTGGGCTGCTTTCTGCTGCACTGTCAGTCCTACTGGCTTGGCTAGTTTTAAATGCATTTGGCCTTGTATTATACAAGCAGCAGAGAATATTGCACTGCGTAAATATAACTGGTTTGTTTTAAAATATTTTAAAATATTGTCTAAGATTCAGGCAACAAAAAACAAAGACTATGGTGTAGGTAAACAGGTCCTCCAAAAAATAAATCATACAATATCACAGTCAAAGGAGGCAGTGAACACAGCAGTAAAATTCAAGAATTTAATCCCAGAACAAACAGTAAGCGCTTTCGCAGGAGCAGCTGCTTCATCAGACAAATAAAGATTCAAACTGTAGTACGTTTAAACAGCAAAGCAGCCAATTAGCATGCAAAAACAATTAGGAATTAACAAGAGCCCTTAAAGCCACACCAGAAAATGCAGCTAAAAGCTCATTGTATAAACACAAAACATTTCATTCATAAACATATATAAAGTATTTCATTCAACAGCCAAAAAATGCAGCTCAGAACTCATTATATAAACATGAAAACATTTCATACAGAAAAGCATATAGAACATTTCATTCATAAAAACATTATAAAAATATTGAACATAATTAATATCTATCTGTCTAAGGGCCTGTTCATTAAAACTGGTTTAATAGAAAATTTATCATTGAGGCCTTTCCCCATATTAGCTTTCAATCTAATAATCCAGTTCAATTCTTTGCTTTCTACCTTAGTTCTATGTGCCCTTATAACCACGTTGACTGTTTCAACAACCATAAACTTAAAATTGTGCTGAGCACCTAGTAACATGATGGGCTTAGATAAAGCATTAGTCTCAGCTCTCCTGGAGATATCATGTTGATGCTCCCTCATCTTATCTCGTAGCCTGCGTGTTGTCATCCCAATGTAGAAACAGTAACAAACCATGCAGTAGGGTAATAAACTAGATTCACTGTGTTAGAGTTAGCTCTGGCTCTGAAAAACATCTTTTTATGCATATCGGGATGTTCAAATGCAGCACTACTGTCAATCAAATGACAGTAGTTACATGTCCGACAAGGAAATGTACCAATATTAAGTTGTGTATCAGTACTGGGGTTAAACTTTGGATAACATAGCGATTTATTAAGTGATCTCTTATTCTTAAACATATAGCTCGGGGCTTCTCCTACTATTGATTCCACTCTCTCATTAGATCCCAATGTTTAGCATAGATGTCCTTCAACAATCTAATGTTGCTGGCATAAGTAACTGCTACTCTCAGTTTACAGTTGGTCACTTTCTGTTTGCAAAATTGAGTGGGTGAAGAGAAATATGGCTTACCTTCCTGAGTTCTAGATGTATATGCTCAAGCTATAACCGAGCTGATTTCTTTCTTATTATAACCCCTCTCAAGGAATCACTGTTCCATATGTTTCAATTCACAAGAGAAGGTGGAGTCACCTGCTGTCAATCTGGATGTTCTTAACATCTGTGCTGTCACAACATTATTAAAAATGTGCCCAGGATGCATACTCTGTCTGTGGACAAATGTATTCCTATGGCAACCTTTCCTATAGATTTCAGAAGTAAAAGCACCATCAAGTCATCTGGTAATCCTAACATCAAGAAAATCCATACTTAGTAGAGCTACTGGCTGTCAAACTAAGAAAGTCAGTACTACTGTTGAGTTGACCAATGTATTGAGACAGCTCATCACCAGTACCCTCCCACAGGAGGAAAAGATCATCAACAAATCTGTAAAAAAACAACCTGTCCAGGCTTGAGCTGAGGTATGATATGCATTTCCTCCCATTTTGCCATAACGAGGTTGGCGTAGCTATTGGCACAAGAGGTGCCCATAGCTACGCTATCCCTTTGTTTAAAAATACCTTCTTCAAACATAAAAATGTTATTGTCAAGAATAATTTCCATAGGCATACACAGTAAATCTATCTTATGGATCTCATAAATGCCCTCTTGCTTTAGATAGTCTCCCAACATCTCTATCCCTGTGTTGTTGGGTATGCATGTAAAAAAGGATTTCACATCTAATGCTATCATAATGCAACCAGCAACAGGTGGTTTAACTTGTATGTGAGCAAATAAGTCCCTAAGGAACTGTTCAGTATCCTTTAAAATATAACAGTTCTTAGCTAAGACTGGTTTCAAATGTTGTTCAACAGAGATGGAAAGGGGTTCAGTGCACCACCCCCTTCCAGCTACTATTGGTCTCATAGGGGGTTTACTGGCATGCTTATGTATTTTAGGAGGCCCTGTATAGTAGGCAAAGTTGGTTCTTGTATAATAAAATAATTAAAAAGATCAAGACTAATATGCCCAAGCTGCAGACATTCAAATAATTCATTATACACTCTACTAATAGACTGTTCAACCTGTTGCATTGTAAATGGAATATAAATGAATGGATCATTGAGCATGGTATACATTGCATCCTTGTAAAATGTATAATCCATAACTACAAGGCATCCACCTTTGTCTGCTGGTCTAAAGTTCAAGGTAGAATCCTGACACAATTGCTCTAGAGCTAACCTCTCATTAACTGACATGTTAACGATTGTTCTAGAGCAAACCTCTCATTAACTGACATGTTGCAAAAAGTCTTTGTATTGCTATTATTTTCTTACAATGCATAAACGTCCCTAACGTATGCTTTTTCAAAAACTTCAACAGCATCAACTGTAGGCGGTATAAAGCAACTAGTTTTCCTAAAAATATTAGCATTATTATTACTAGTGCCATGTGAATCATTAAAAAACACCTTTAAACTGACATTTCTAGTAAAAGTCTTAAGTTCTATAATGTTTTCAGTTAGAGTCATTTTTGTAGCTAGTATGAAACTCATACCTTTGTTTAGAAGGTTCATTTCAATGGACTTTAGTCTATGACTAGAAAAATTCCAAACTAGCGATGTTCCCACATCTTCTTCAATGTTAACAGAGTCCCTTCCTCGGCCGATGCCTTCCTCTTGAATCATATTCTCCCCAAAGGTCGTTCGTAAAAATTAGAAGTACTAATCGGAAGAGGGTTAGATAACAAGCCGTTTGGATTAAAAGGCAGAGTTGGAGCACAAGTAGTCGCCAATATATGGGAAGAATCCTTCCTTCGTGCTCCATTATCTGACACACTAGCTGAATTAGTGCTGATATCATCCGCAGGCAAAGGGCATGTACGTAAGCCTGAGGGTACCTCCCTCATGCTATGTTCAGTATGTGGTTTCTCAGTATTTAAGGTGGAACTAGAAGGAACAATAGGAGCCTCAGTGTTAAATACAGTTGGTTCTGGTCCTTGAACAGGATCATTGGAAGATGTTTTAGAGTGACTGGTGTTCACATTAATGTTTGTAGTAACAGATCTATCCTCCCTAGGCCAAGCAAAGACTCTTCCATTAGAAAAGTCAGCAATATCACATTGTATCTTTATCCTTTTATTGTTGAGCATCTGTCTTTCATAGGCAGGAATAGAGTCTATAATGTGTTCCACCTTAATATCTGCAACTGAATGTGGATATGTCTCATAGAGGCCCATTTGTGCTTTCTCAATATCAGATAGCAAATTGTCCTCATGTGGTTTAAAACATTGTATTAGGAGTCTCATATAGCTATAGCTTGTATCCAAGTTGATTTGCTGCCACTGAGTGGTATTTGAACCTGCTCTTCTAAAGTATACATAATGGAATTTCTATTACTTGTTCAGTCCTCATTCCCCTGTTATCATACAGAATTGCTGTATTGTTCTCTTACTACTGTAACTATGCACTATGTCAAAATACAGTTATGTACAGGTCTCAAAAATAACTGAGCTTAAATAATAGTAACTCTTCACCATTCATATAGTATACTATATTTGTGAGTGGCACTGAACTATAGGTGCACACTTGAATTAGACTATATTATGTAATTTATTTCCTGTTGCATCAGTATTAGCACATTGTAGCCAGACCTAGTGCATTTACCATATCTTCCCTGTCCACTGACTAAATTGGTTGAATGTGTCAGCCATGCCCTCAGTAATTCAACTCACCTGACAATAATTGAAGTTAAGTCTCCCTCTATCCCTTCTATTGCCAGCCTCATTGCAATTAGTGTCCTGAGACAGTGGAAGAATGCCCTAATTCTCACTGACAACCAACTGCTATTGGAAGGTTATGACATAAGTTCTGAGAGCTGCAATTATCTATATAATCTGGGACAATGTTCTGACTTACAGAGGTGTCAGTACTACATAAATTTACCTATGCCACCACAAGATTACACTAAACAATCATACACTGTGGCTGTATTAAAGAATCACTCTCTATGTCTCCAGGATTCAGGACTAAAGAGCCTTGGCAACAACCTAATAACACAATTGTTTTTTATTTAACATTTGTTAACCAGGAAAGTTCGACTTGGCACAAGGCCAATTTTCAGTGGAGGCCTGGGGAAACACACTCCAGATGCATGTCTTTGTAGTGTGGGAGGAAAGTGGAGCACCCAGAGGAAACCCACACAAACACAGGGAGGACATGCAGACTGCACAGAAGGCAACCCAGCCAAGAATCAAATCAGAGAACCTCTTGCTGTGAGGCAACAACACTACCACTGCACTACTGCATTGTCCATCATGCCATCCTATTCACATGTGTTAGTGAGTCTTGTGGTATAAACTGCAAAACTGCAACTGCCCAAGAATCTGTACCACCAACTAAAAATCTTGTAGTAACTGGTGACTCATCAGGCTCAGCAGCTCTACACTTGCTAGACTTGACAATAACAAAGTTACAACTGTCTTTTCATTTAAGAATCCATAACATCATGAGCTCTACAACCCATCACATAGGACAAATATTAGTATAACCTGCTAGTAACTCATGCAGGTATGAATAACCTGAGGCACCCAAAATAAAATGGAATTTGAAGAGACAATTTGAAGGCCACTCTGCATATGACATATGCAGAGAAGACTATAGCTCTGCATATGCAGGGAAGACTATAGCCTTGTTCATAGGTTCATAGGAGGTTACAAGGTTAATGGCCTTGTGGTCCTTACAAGCCTAGCCAAGTTATACCCTTGTCTCCTTATAGACCAGAGAAAGTCTATATTTCTATTGTGTGTAATCAGCACGATTGCCCCATCAAGGAGGGACACAGGTGAAACCCCCAGGGTGAATTTGTGGTTTCCCATCCAGTTGACCAATCTGTGCTTAAATAGGGTCATAGATGAGCTCTGACTAAAGTGAATCGGTAGTTTGTTCTTTTCTGGAGGAGAGGCATCCTTTGGGAGATAAATCAGTCTCTCCAGACAGTCCTGTTTATGTTGCAAGCTAGGTTTAGGTCCTTTGATCTGGTGAGCCTTGTCCCATTTGACTTGCGAGTGTGTAGCTATTCCATTAAGGAAGGGTCTGAGACTGCTCTGTAGGCCAGGCACAAGTCTCTTCTAAATAGTCTATATGAAGCAGAATACAGTGACAGTGATTTCAGTCTGTCCATGTAGGGCATGTTCGGAAGACCTTGAATTTTCTTGATGATGAACCTCTGAGGTTTCTCCAGTTGCTGCAGGTGTCTGTTGAGGTACATACATAAGGGAGCATTGTACTCTATTATTGGTCTGATGAGGATCGAATATAGGGGTGTTATAACCTCCTTCGATCTGAACGCTATGCCTTTACTTATGAGATGAGTATTGTAGAAGGCCTTTCTCACCACTGTGGATTTATGCTGGTCAAAGTTGTGTAGCATTTTAACTTCAGTTAGAATGATACCCATGTAAAAACAGAAGATAGTTGGTTTTAACAACTGGCTAAGTAGCTGATGTCATATTACTGGGATCTACTACATGTCATCCAGGAATGAGATGATCAACATTCCAAATTAGTTTATCAAGGATCACTTATATCATTCACTTCCACAGATTCCCCCTAGTAGTCAAATCAGATAGTGTCTCTGTAGTACCCTTTTAGGCACTGTCCACCTTCTGGTCATTCTAATGAAACAAAAAAAGCTTTCATTAAATTTCAGTCTGAACTACATTATTGTTGCTCTGCTCAATGTCAGAATTCTTATCAATAAATTGCCATATATCCTGCAAGTTTAACTCATACATATCTATATTGTAACACTGAGCTGTAGGAGAATGCACTCCCTCTTTTACAGGCTTCAGAACGCGCATTCAGGCTTGTTTGCTAAATATGCAATCATCTATAGACAGATTCCCAGTGGGCCACTGTAGAACTTATAGAACTTCAGATTACCATAAACAGCACAGATTATCATTCCATAGCCTTCTAAAGTCTATCTTCTATGTCTGCAGAGGACCATGAAAGATTTCTAAATGTGTTTATAGAACTACCATAAAATTACCTTTTGATTGGTGGTTTTGACCATCCATAGGTTAACTGGAACATTTACACAAAAATGGCTGTGTACTCCCCCTCCCTGTGATTTTCCAAGACTAGGTAAATTATAACATTGTACAAATAGTTAAGCAAACCACTAAGGTTCAAATCTTCCTAAATTATCTTCATCTGTATTTAAATCACATCACAAATCTCTAACCTTCATCTTTTTGCTAACACAATGAATGAACTCAAGTACTTTAAAAAAGACAAAAAAATCAAAACTATATGATGAGTTCTCAGAATTCTGCTATGAGAATTCTGACCTGCATGCATCCTTAGCTTTCACTTATTCTAATGAACCAGCATAAACCAAACAGCCTCAATCAGAACCAAATATATTGTGGCATATAAGAATAAACTATTGGTAGAGTGCCAGCATTAATAAACTCAGTAATAAAAAATTAGCAAATCGAAACCTATATTCCATCAAAACTGTTTATAAAGAAGCCCTATGATACTTAAAAAAAAAGCTGATTAGGGGCTGTAATAAATCAAACCCCACCCAAATGAAAGGCTCTATGAAAAAAAAAATAGCAAAAATCTGAAAGTCACTACATGGAAGACCAAAGTTAAACACACATTAATGTTACAATTTAAAACCAAGGATAATGATAAATCCTTTTTTTTTAATTACAGACAGGAAAAGCACACAATTAATTCACAATAGTATTACTCTCTGCACCCTAAAGACATTTCTAATATACCTGTAATCAAATTTAGTCTTACACTTCAAACAGAAGCAATCATCACTTAAGATACACAAAAAATCCTGATGTCTTTCTTCCACAAAACAACTACTATGGAAGATGCCTTAAATGCCCTATGAAATGTTTTAACTACCACATCTATGAGCCCTGACAATATACCTGCCCGCTTAATCAACAGCATGAAACACTCTCTCACTGAACCCTTCCTAAAACTGCTTAATGTAAACATAGGCAAAAGGTATGCTACTAAGTTATGGAAAGCAAGTATTGTTATGCCCCTCCATAACAGGGTATCTAACTCAGATTTCAGGAAATATAGTCCAAACAGTTTAGCAGTCCTAATATGCAAATACAATGCATGTATTCTATCTGATTCACAATCTCATATATAAGAAATTCTTATTGTGCGAGACTCACAGCAGATGGGTTTTGCTAAGTGGGAATCTTGTCCACTTCATTTAGTAAACAAAGAAAGTTATTGAAACTATAGATAGTGGCTGTACAGTTCATAAGGCCTTTAACACTATTCCCCTTGCAGCAATTGTAAAAAATCGTAGAGGCTGAAAAGGATTAATAGCACTTATTGAAAACAGTAGGAGTACTTTATTTATATCTATACAAGAAAAAGAACTATTACAGAAACATCACAAAAATACAATTATCTAAAAAAAAGAACATCAGATAACAGTAATCTACTTTAAGTTGTATTCCTCCACACTTTTTCCAGTAACCATTTTTTAAATTTATTTATTTATTTGTCTTTGTTTACTTGGAACATCTGATTGGGTAATGTCCATTTTCAGCAGAGACCCTGGGAGAAAAGCTCCATTTACTTACACAGCATTATACTAAGTTCCAGTTAAACACAGAGTAGTTACATTTCTGTTTACATTTATATACAAACAGTAGTTACATTTATACATTTTAAGATTTTAGTGAGGTGGAAGTTTATAAAGGGAAACCCCACATCCAACTTAGTGGATTGTACAGACAGCAGTTATGTATAAAAAATGTTTTGTCATTTCAGTGAGAGTTTGAGAATATTCTGTTTAAGGAGAGTATTTGGTGAGTATTGTACAGTGAACACAAAGTCTTAACCTTATGATGAGCATGTGCAGGACTAGGATTGGTTAAGGTGTTTTTTAAGCAGTGGTTTAAAACTATCAAATTTTTTGGAGAGTTTTATTTGTGTGGGGATACTTTTCCAGAGTTTAGCAATGCATTTGGGAGTATAACGAGTCTCCTTTAACATTATTTGACTTATTTGTAAGTAATAAAAATTTATTAGTAGAGTGGAGGTCCCGTGATGGACAGTAGGGCAGTAATAAGTTTTGTAGTGCTGGGCATTTTTCTGGATGATGAATGAGTTTGTGTGCTGTAGTTAGTTGTGAATATGTTAGGTTGTGTAATTCAAGCCCAATTTAATTGGTTTAAGCTATGACAATGGTAGGTCTTATGAGGGAGATTGGTGGTAAATGTAGTTATTTAATTGTAGAAAGAGGTAAGTCTCTTTCTTTGATTATTGTTTAAATTTGTAAGGATAGGAGTGGCGTATAAGAGTTGGCAATAAGAAGGTGGTGGCTAGAGTTTCTCTTGTAGTATCTGTAAAGAATCCATTGATCCTATAAAAGGTGCCTAATTTCTGGTATGTAGATTTAATGGTATGCAGTATATACGGGTCCTATTTGAGACTGTCATCTATTATAACACCTAGAAGTTTACTGTGAACTATAGTTTCAATGACAGCTTTATTTGCTGACTTTATGGTAACAGATTGCTTTTGATTTTGGTAACTTTTTGAGGTAAAAAGCATTAACTTAGGTTTCTTGGGGTTGAGTAAGATGTTTGATTCTTTGAGCCAGGCTTCTACAGAGGAGAAATATTTTTGGGTAATGTCTTGAAGCTTATTTATTTTTGAGACTGCGCATATTAATGCTGAATCATCTCTATACTGAACTAAACTAGTATGCTGAGTGGAGGTGTGGAGGTCATTAATAAATATATTACATAGACAATGACCCTGGATAGAGCCCTAAGGGACACCTGTAGTTACTAGTTGAAATGATGAGAAGGTTTGTTGCCATTTAATGGCTTATTGCCTTCCAGACAGGTAACTAAGAAACCACAACAAGGAGTATTGTGAATGTCCTATTGATGCGAGTCGAACGAGCAGTTTCTGGTGTGGTGTCCAAGAACATTGTGGACACAAGCAGACCATTGTTTCTATGCTGGTTTATTATACTGGAAAATATATTGTAGTGCAGTAGCGGTGCTGTTTTGGGGCATAAAGCCATGCTGTGTTTCTGAGAACAGGTTATTTGAGGTTAGGTATTGCATCAGCTGCATATGGATGCATTTCTTTAATATTTTGGAGAGTTGGGAGAGAATCACCATTAGTCTGCAGTAATTAAACTCTGTAAATGGGTTGTCTTTGTAAAGTGGTAGGATGTAGAATTGTTTCCACAGTGATGGACGTATTTTTCCACTATGGACCTATTAATAAGTATGGACACAAGGAAGGCTATGACTTCTGCATCTACTTTTAGATAGTCTGATGGTAGTTGGTCTATAGCATTGGAAGTAGTTTGTAGTTTAAGAAGCTACTTTATTGTGAGTGAGGTATGTACCGGACTAAAACTGAAGAGCTGTGGGTGGTTTTGATTGAGCAGGGGGTAGAGAGAAGGGGCAGATGTCTTAGTGTCTAAGAGAGATAATACTGATTGTATAAAGTGGGAATTACACTGGTTGAGGACAGAGTCTGTTGTACTGTCCATTTTTGAAGAGGCAATAGTGTTCTTGCCCAGGATGAATAGTTTATTTAGTTATGACCAAAAATGTTTGGGTCGTTTTGATGTTTGTCTTGTAGTTTGGTATAGAATGTTTGTTTGTCATATTTGACATGGAGTTTTGCAAGGTTTCTAAGATCTCTAAATTGTTGGAAGGCATTTTGAGTTCTATTTTTATACCAGTTTTTCCAGGCTTTATCCATTTTTATCATGATTTTTTTGTTTGTTTCTTTTGTCAACCATGGTGTGAGGTTAGACAATACTCTTTTTATTACATATTGGTGCTAAATTATTTAAGGTCTGTAAGAGTATGTTATTAAAGTGCTCTACAACAGTATCTAGTAGCATTGTTCTAAATACATTCCAGTTATATTGTTTTAGTATTTCATTGGAAGTATCTTTGCTGAAACAGGTTGTATTTCGTATTTGATTATAGATAACATGCTTATCTAGGTTATGGTGAGTTTTAATGGCATATATTGGTGTGTAGTCACTTATGATATCCGAAAGGCAGCATACTTTTGTCAGTTTGGTTTGTTTGTAAGAATCCAGTCTCTTTGTGTTTCCTTGAAGTTTTGTTGATTCAAGTAGGTGTAGTTATTAATTATTTGAAGTTGTACAAGTTTATGGATTCAGTGGGGGTAGTAGAATTTGTGAATTGCCAGTCAATATTTATGCCTCCAAGTATTATAGTTTCATGGTTAATTTGGTGGGATATACAATACAGGATTCTTTCAGCAGTATCAATGGTATTTCTTGGTAGTATATAAATGTATTTATTTATTTTATTTATTTTATTTTATTGCATTTGTTTACCGGGAAAGTCCATTGGGCCTAAAAGAAACCATTTTCAGTGGAAGCCCGGGAAGAAAAGCTCCAACAGAAAAAATATAAACATTAATTAGTGCAGAAGTAGAAACAGTGTAACAGATTATAAATATAGTAACATATACATAATATATACAGAAAAGCAGGAATCTAGTTTGTTTGATTACAGTAATATATATAAAGAAAATATACATTATAGCAGAATTTAATTAATTCAATCAGAGTGGCATAAACAGAGATATATTAATCAGTATTATTGTACCAGTATCAACAAGTGAAGATAAAAATAAATATGGAGAAAGTATCATCAGTCACTAGTAGCAAAAGACATAGGAGTTTAGTAATCATGTAAGGAGAGTGAAGAGGTTAGGTTATAGAGCAGAAACATAGCCAGGAAGAGTTGAGATGATTTTTCATTATTTGTTTGAAGGTGGTGGTGCTGCCTGTGTTTCTTATAGAAGGTGGAAGTGAGTTGCATAGTTTGGCGAAGGTGAAGGAATAGAGGAGTTGACCAGCAGGTAAGGTGGGCTTATCTACTTTTAGAAGTAGATGATTTTCAGATCTTAGATGCCTGTTGGGATGGTATTTGGCAAGTATAATTGAGAATGTAGGACAGTCTGTGGGTCTGTAGATTATTTTGTGCACAGTGGTTAGTTGGGTGAATAAGAGATGGTGGGGGAGGTCCAGCTACCCTAATTGTTTCAGTGACTTACAGTGGTGGGATGAGAATTTGGCCTTGGTAGCAAATTTTGCTATTTTGTTGTAACACATAGCAAGTTTGAATTTTGTAAAATTTTGGATATTAGTGAGGAGAGGGGCACCATAAAGGAGAGAGTGTAATAAAAAGGTAGTTGCAAGGGTTTGTCTAGTAGAGAGGCTAAGAAAGTGTTGGTGCCTGTAGAACATACCAAGCTTTTGGTGTATTTTTGATGTTCAGTGTTTATGTGTAGTCAAAGTTAAGGTTTTCATCTATAATAATGCCTAGTAATTTAATGTGTGGGACAACTTCTATAGTGGTGTTATATTGGGCTTGTATAGTGAAGAGGTTTTTATCAAACAGAGTGGTTTTCCTAGGAGTAAAAATTACTAGTTTAGTTTTTTTTTTGATTTAGGGCAAGATGATTGTTAACCATCCAAGATTCAGTAGAGGTGAGGGCATTCTGGGTAATTTGCTGGAGTTCAGAGCTGGAATTTGCCATGCATATTATTGTAGAGTCATCAGCATACTGGATTACTGAGCAATGTGGGAGAGAGGTGTGAACGTTGTTAATAAATATGCTAAATAAGAGAGAACCAAGTATGGAGCCTTGGGGTACCACTGTGGAAGTATTGAGGAAGGGAGAGTAAGATTGCTGCCATTTGGTGGATTGCTGCCTATTGGAGAGACAACTGTTGAACCATTGTAGGGTAGGGGAGAAATGTGGAGGATGGATAGTTTAGAGAGAAGGATAGTGTGGGAAATGGTATCAAAAGCTTTGGAGAGGTCAAGGCAAAGCGAAGCAATAATTTTACCAGAATTCCATACCTGTTTAACTGTTTCAAGGAAGGATAGGAGGGTGGTAGTGGTGCTGTGTCCTGGTCTGAAACCATGCTGAGTGGGTGATAAAATTTGATTTTCATGCAGGTGGTTGAGGAGTTGGGCATGGATGCATTTTTCCAGTATTTTCCAGTATTGTGGTGTCTGTGTTGGTGCCACCTTTGTGTAAGGGGAGAATGAATGCTTTTTTCCAGATGTCTGGGACAAGGGATTCTTTAATTGATATGTTAATGAGTATGCTGATGGGATAAGCTATAGGGTTTGCTGCTAGCTTTAGGAAGTGTGGGGGTAGATTGTCAGCGGCCAGAGTACAGGATTTTAGCTTAAGTAAAAATGTTTTTATTGTGCTGGTGGGTATGTGGGAGAATTTTAGGTTAGGGTTAAGGGTAGACTTGTTTTCTGAGATGATTTGGTCATCAGCTGTTAAATTTATAGTTTTCCTATTGTTGGTTTTTAGGAGTGTTATTAGAAGTTCAGCACTGTTAAATCTGGGTACTTCCTGTGGAAGTACGGTGATGGTTAGGGAATTTTTATAGGTGATTGCTACACCACATAGACGCTTGTTTTATCTGTCATGCCTAAGTATATTTCATCTTGGATGGGTGATTTTATTATCCTTTATTTCTATTTTTAATCAGGTTTTAGTAGCTATGACTACATCATGAGTGTATGTAGCAGGGTAGCATGAATGTCATGGATTTTATTACAAGTACTTCTTAGGTTCATGTTTAGTAAGGTGAGTTTGGATTCTGTGTTTTTTTTTTTTGAGATGTTATTAGGTGACTAGTTTATTTTGGGGATGGAAGTGATGGCTTTAAGAATAGTCAGACCTGGATTGAAGTGAATATCTCTGCTAATCTTTTGAGCTGATATTTTACAGTGGGAAGAGTGTGGGCAGTTATATTTTTGTCTTGGTTTGGTATTTGATTGCACATTTGGATAGTTAGCTTTGAGATATTAATAGATAAATAAATCAAATATGGTTTGATTGCAGAGATAGGGTATTATGGAAAAAGACAGGATGGGTAGATGTTGCTATTATTTGTGAGGATTGATTGAAGTACTAAGTATTTGAAGGAGGTGGATTTGATAATTGGTGATGAAGACTAGTTGAGTGAGGAAGAATAGTAAACTAATCTGAGTTGGGGCATTTTATTTAAGTTGGGGGTGCTGTAAATTAGGATTAGAAAATGTTAGTAGGGTACTGGGTTAGTTGCAGAGATATAATTTGATAGTTAAAGGGGCAAGGATTAAAACAGTTTGAAAGAAAATCATGGGTGGTAAACTAGAGTGTGTATTAATATTGGAAGCAATATTGATTGTTTTTCTTTTGTAGGGAACTGATTGCATTGGTTTGCGAAATATTTGGGTGGTGCAATGGAAGTATAAATGTAGAATAAGAGGTGGTGGGTTGAATTGGGGGTAGGGAAGGGGAGGGGACTGAGCACAAGCATTAGCGAGGGCAAACAAAGTGGGTTGAAAACTTGGCAAAGAGAGAAAAAAACAAATCAATGACTGAACTTAAACAGCCACAAATCTGCTGAGAGAGAACCAGATAAGTAAAAGGAACAATGCAGTTAAAAAGGCCCTCTGTGCTAGTAGGTGAAATTCTTGATTTTGTTGCTCTAGGATACAGTTAATACAGTTTTAGTAGGAGAGTTAGTGCAACATCACCTTGATCTGACTAACGATGATAACAGTAAAAAGTTGAATTTGACTGTTTGAACAACTGTGCAATGTTAGGAAGTGTCTATGGACCTTGAAATGCAAAGTCCAAAGGCTACCCCAACCCCCACAAATAAGGAAAAAAAAGAGAAAAAATAAACATGAATGCAGAAGTGCAGATTTGGAAATATACTGTCTCAGAACTAATAGTGGTTAGACAAGAAGAGAAATAAACTTAAGGAAGAGAGACAGTGGATGGACAGAAGCAATAAAGGGAGCACATTAAAGCAGAACATACCGATGGGACTGCTGTGATCTAAAAAATGAAGCTATTATAGTGGACAAAGTTGTTTGTTTTAGGCTGCTATAATATTTATAATTCACATAAAAATAAAGCCCACAGACTGGTGTTCAAACTGCAGACTTCACTGATACATACATATCCATTTGGTTGCAGGGAGACTTTTATAACAAAATAAAAAAAAAACATAACAAAAAAGAAAGTTGAGTGGACAGAGTCAGTGCTGACTGTGTACAAATACTAGCTCCAAGCTGAAGTGGTTTAATAACTGTGTTGGACAAGGTGAAAGAAAGGAAGTGGGGAGACCAAGAGTGACTTCCTTGAATGAATGCAGTTCCACTAAAGAAAGACAGGAGGATATAATTAGTTCTACTAACACAAAAACATACATTTATAAATAAATATTACATTTTAAATCTAAATATTTATAAATAAATGTATACATTTCAGGTGGCTATATTTAGTTCCATTAAAGAAAGGCAGACAGATATAAGTAATGTGGATAGCAAGTCTAAAAGAAGTGAACAAAATATAAGATAAAGAAATAGTTTGAGTAAGAGAAGTATCGGTAAATGTCAGTGCCTTTTAGGACATAGAGAGTAAAAGCTGACCAACAGTATGTCAGTGGAGGAAGGTTTACAGACTATAAGGCTATTGCTTACAAACTAGGATATGGAAACACTTGTCTTTAGACTAGTCACTGTGTAGGATAAAATATATGCAGAAGACTGGATGCCCCTAACACTTAATTAATGCACAAGGGCAGAGGTGCTACACAGTTTGTCCGAAATAGATGGTGGGTGGATTGAGTGGACTCAGACTGCCTATTGGACAAGACTGCTGTGTGTATGCTTTATAGATGTTTCCAGTGAATTTGTTGAAAAAAAAAGAAAAAGAAAATGATGAATCCAAGGTTCGGTAGAAATCCAGTTAAATTACTTTGGAATGAACTGTATTCAACAGAACAGGGACCCAGTAAATGTACTGAAATTGTAAATGTTTTTACTTAATAAATATAGAAACTAATTTTTTAATACAGTTGCTGTGATGGGGACACTTGGCTTACCACCTTAAAGAACACATCCATGGAAGGAAACAAACAGTACTATTTTGCTAATACAACTAGATTAAGCATATTAATCTTTCAGGAAGCAGCCTTTTAGCACCAGATTAAGGATAAGGAAGGAAAAAAATTGCAAAAATAACTTCAGATCTCACAAGCACATTAAATTGAACAGAAGTTTTAACAATCACTTATTTTAACTTACATTTTAACAAATGCCTTTTGGCAATAAAGGCACTTGATAGTGCTATGAGATCTCTACAGTTTAGGTTACCGTTCTAGCTTATTTAACACCAGTTGTAAATAATTATGCTAATGAAATAAGCATTCAGTCCTTGTGAAATACAGTGGAATTATGATGACAAATATTGGCCAGCATTACAAAAATTGCCAACACTAATCAACTAAAATACAAATAATGGCTGCAAGTCATACATGGTAGAAAGTACATTTACAAGTAGAAATCAAGTTCAGCAACAATGCAGGCAAAGCAGTAGTTAGAAAAACATAATCAATTGGTAAAGTAAGTATAACACAAATTTCAAACATTTGATTGTCTTTTATCACTTACCCTGTAACTTCCTAGCACCCTGTAGAGACAGAGAAAGAGATAGAGAGAGAGAGAAGAAAGGAATGGTGAGAGAGCTTGGGGTGAGTGAGGCATAAAGCACAGTAGATGGTGGAGCAGTAGGAAGAAAATACATGTAAATCACCCCAGAACCAAGCAACAGGCTCTGTGTAATTAGCCTAGGTTACCCCCCCCAAAATATAAACAAAAAGAATGCTGGAGTTTAGCTCTGGAAAAATACTGGCTCGGAACTAAAAGTGGTTACACAAGAAGAGAAATAAACTTAAGGAAGGGAGACAGTGGACTGTTAAAAATAATAAATTTGAGCACAGATAAAGGAGAAAGCACAAATGGAACTGCTGTGGCCTAAGAAAATGGAGCTGTTATAGCGGACAAAGTTCTTGGTTTTAGGCTGCCATAATATTTATAATTTATGTACAAATATAGCCCACAGACTGGTGTTTAAACTGCAAACATCACTGTTACATACAAACTTAAAGAGACAGTTGAGTGGACTGAGTCAATGTTGATTATGCACAAATACAAATCCAGGGCTGAAACTGGCTTAATAACCATCTCAGGCAAGGAGAAATAAGAAAGGGAAGGGGTGAAGACAGTGGTTGACTTCCTGGAAGGCATGCAGTTCTACTAAATAAAGACAGGAGGATATAAGTACTAGAAATAGCAAGTCTAGAAGAAGTGAAGAAAATATAAGATAAAGAAATAGTTTGATTAAGAGCAGTGTAAGTAAATGTCAGTGTATGTTAGGAAGTAATGAGTAAAATCTGACCCACAAGATGTCAGTGGAGGATGGTTTACAGACAATGAGGCTATTGCTTACAAATTAGGACAATGAAGCACATGTCTTCAGATTAGCTGCTATGCAGGATAAAATATAATCAGAAGATGGGATGCCCCTAATATTACTTAAAGAGGAGGTGCAGTCTGTCCTAAAGAAATGGTAGGTAGATTGAGTCAACTTAGACTTCCTATTGGATAAGCCTGCTGTGTGCATGTACACAATTTACTCAGTATTAAAGAGCATTTCCAGATGTTGTTGTATAATAGTTTATCATCTGGTAATCCAAAGCATTTCGATGGCAGTAACAATAGTTATTTCATGTTTTCCCTCTGCTGTATGCACAAGTCAGTATATATGCATTGCACATTAGTATTTCTAAGGAGACAGTCTGAAATTTAGCCAATGAAAACGTAAATATAAAGGTATTCTGAAATCATTGTATCCTTTCACAGGAAATAAGAGCACGTTCTATTGTTTCTTCACAATAATATAAATGGCAGAGTCTCTGTTCTTTAATTTTATATTTCATTAAACCTTTAGCTGTTAATCTACCCAGCATCAGTATCCATAGGAATTTCTGTGTTTCATATAGCAAATCTAAGCTGACATTTTGCAATTGCTCACAAAGCAGTGGTAGTGTGAGTAGACCATGATGTAATATAATTAAAATAATCTGTTATAAGCTCTTACCACAATTGTCCATATGATAAGAAAGTTTGAACGACATTTTCCATTTAATAGATTTTGAATGATTTTGTTTATAAAATGTTTCTGCAGCTTTATATTTTTTTTAATAGAGGCATAATTCTAGAGTAATATATCACATCCACAATATTCCCTCCCATTTATATCAGAATCTTTATATGAGACTTTCTAAAATAACAAATAGAAATGTAATGAAGCAAGAAACACAATAGCATGATACATATCTAATCTACCATCAGTTGGTTTATAATACACTATTCCACTTTTTATGGGATTCAGTCTACAACCCCATAAAAATTAAAAAAACAAAATATGCATAGTAACTGTTTTTTCTCTTTCTTTAGAAACAGGATATACATTGCCAACACTGCCAATTCTACCAAGAATAACAGAATGTAACAGTATACTTTCTTCTGGTAGAACAAGGAAAATGCTTTGAAACTATTAACATTAGTGTTTACAATATCTAGTAACTCTACCCACTGTTGTAACAGTCTCATTTTCATGTACTATACCTTATAGCTGTGTGCCATCCATGTGAAAGGAGATGTTAGAAAACATCGAAGATGTTCCAAATCCTTTACATTTCACAATATTAGGAACAATCCTGCACTATTCTAGGCACACTCTAAAGCTTGAAATAATGATAATAAATATCCTTATCTATGAGTAATAATGTTTAAACCATCAGCATGAGAAATAAATGATGGTAAGTGTGAAAATTTAATTTTAATTTGTGCACCCTGCTTCTATGTTGTGCTGGATCCAAAGTCTTCTTATGACACACAGTCTTGCTGTGCTGTTTACTGCTGAATCAGAGACACAGAGCTTTGCATGACTCCATCTGTAGTCTGTTTAAAGCACCAAGCCTTTCAAATTGCACACTAATAAAGAAATATATTTTGCGGCTATAAGCACAGTTACAGATAACTTATTTTATAATAAACCACACATACTCTTTCTGTCAGATTGTAGCATATATTTACAAAGTTTTCCTTCATTACAGATATGAATGATGACTTCTACAAAATACCTCTCTCTGTCCCTTTCTCACATAACAGAATTACTTACAGTTGTTATATAGAGTGCTAGTCACGCACATAGATTTTGTTATTTCCTCTTGGTATATTTTTTGGCCTTTTGTGGGAAGTCACATAATGTCTGTTTTTAGACTTTTCTATTGTCCTGTCAGCAGTTCTACTGATGTGAAAATATACAAATACACCAAATCAGAATAACAGAAGTTTGAAAGGAAACGTCTGTTCTGTTCCTATTGAAAAAAAATCACGTATTGCTGAATTTGTAAAAAAGGATATCTGTTAATGGATATTTGTAAACTGTTCTGCAAACATGAGAAAAACATATAATACTTGCTTTCCAAAATTGCTTTGTTAGGCTTTTTCTGATGCTGTGAAGATGCATATAGTATGAATTCCCATTTTACATTGCTAAACTCTATACATATATTCAAGCAAACTTTTTATTCTATGCTTTATCTTTCAGAATATTTACAACAAAATTAATTTCAGCCTTATATTCATAATCTTTAAAAAAGGGTACCTCAGGTATTATATTCAGTAGAGAGTTTAAACACTGGCCAGAACACTCTGTAAGGACAGCATAGGGTCACAGGTTCATAGGATGATACTAGGCTATTGGCCTTAAGGCCCGTATAAGTCTAACCAAGAATTTTTGAATATTGCCCATGTTCCCACAAAGTCAGCACCTGTTTCCCCTGTCCAGTAGGGACACAGGTGGGATCCCAGGGGTGTATTTTTTGTTTCCTATCCAGTCGTCCAGGTTCCTCTTAAAGAGGGCTAGTGAGGTACTCTGCTTGACATGGAGAGGGAGTCTATTCCAAAGATGGGGGAGTCTTTGAGACACAAATTTATCCCACCTGCAAGTTCTATTAATGTCACAGACCAGGTTGAACCCTTGTATGTGGGTTACGGGAGTGGAGTTTGACTTACAGATAGGCAGGAACTCCATCAAGGCTGTGTCTGAGATGACTTTGTATGCCAGACACAGGTCACTTCTGAGCAGTCTGTATGAGACTGAGTAGAAGGACAGGGCTTTTAGCCTATTTGTATAGGCTAGGTGTTTGAGAACCTGGATTTTCTTTGTCAGGAAGCTCTGTGGTCTCTCCAGGTGATGCATGTGCTTGGCAAGGTACATGCTGAAGGGAGCATTGTACTCGATAATGGGTCTGATAAGGGAGGAGTACAGGGATGTTATGACCTCCTTGTTTCTAAATTAAACACCCATACTTATGAGGTGGGCCATGTAGAACGCCTTCTGTACAATAGGAAGCTTTCCTTACAATGGAGGCAACATGGTGGTCAAAAATCAGATTGCTATCAACCTGGGTGCTCAAGTCCCTCACGACTGATTGCCTGCTTAGTACGTTGTTATTAATGTGACAATTAGTAGGGATGCCATTTTCCCTGAAAGGGATAATGGTGCTTTTTTGGCATTTAGCTTGGGGATATGCTTCTGGCATCAGTCATTAGTTTGAGTAAAGCCATCTTGGAGTATGTTCACATCACAAGGGGAATTTAACATAGCTCCCAGCTTGCAGTCATCTGCAAACATGGTCAGCCACAGACCACTGGTTCTGGCTTGCACCTCAGAAAAGTATATCACAAACAGTAGAGGCCCCAAGACCGATCCATTCATAATTAAACAAAATAACAGGTCACTGAAGAGATAACTTTAACACCCCCAATAGACAAGTTTTTTGGCCCAGATTTCCATTAATGAATAATCCTCCCCAAGAATTTCTATAAATTAATATACAGTTACAGGTTACAGACCCACACAGAAATTATTTTATTGAACTTTAGTGTCTCAGCATAAACCTTCAAGGTAAATTACTTTGAAGTATAATTGGTTAATTGTATAAGGTTTTTTGTATTTTAGGTGCAGTTATTTGGCTTTTTTTCATTACTCTTTGAACGCTTATGCCAAGGAGCTAGAGTTCAATATAATAATTTCTGTGTGGGTCTGTAGCTTTTATTCGTATATTTATTTATTTATTTGTTTTTTTAGTTGTTTTTTTTTTTTTTTTTTTATTTCTATAAATGCATTGCAAGAGAGATATAATGGAACTATGGATGTTATAACCATTGAAAATGCCCTATAATCTAGAATGTGCTACTGTATCAAAAGTTTCTGACACATTCCAGGATTATAAAAGCCCATTATTATGCTGAATACTAGAACTTATTTCATCTAACCATACTAAGCCTTCTTTCCAGTCCTTCCACATATTCAAAAAAAATGCAGGATACAAGAATTTTTCAGTCATTTGGTTAACTGTTTGTGACCTATTTTGCAGAACAGTTTATAATCAGTATTAATAAGTGCCAATGGGCTCCAATTATTTAATAATATTCTATGTCCTTTTTTGACATTATATTTAAAATCACAAATAGTAGTATCCAATAGTAACCTTCCATAATGCCCTTTTTAATTCTTCTAGGACTATAGGTTTGATGAGGAGGGTATCATCATAGTTAGGTAAGGTTGGAAGGGACCAGACCTGCTTTAAGGATGGGTATTTGGCTCACATTTTGGCTATATGCTTCTTTACAAAAGAAAGAACATTTTCCTGTATCTGAATATAAGTACCATCAGGGCACTGTAGACAATCTATAAGACAAGTTCATAGGTTCATAGCTAAGTGCTAGGTTGGTTGCCTTGTGGGCCATTGTAAGCCTAGTCAGTTTACCCCAGAAGTGAGAATCAAACACTGTATCTTCTGTGAGGTAAACATCTTAACCATCATTCCAATACCCAACCCCAAATATCTTTCTTAATATTTTTTTATTTAAAAGGGTGATCCCTCTGCTTTTGTTCCCCTAACAACATATTTTTGTTTAAATAGTAAACCTTTTACTCTGTTGTTTATGATAGTCTTCAGATGTCTTTCTAAAGAATTAACAAAGAAAGTCTTATTATGGTGCAAGGAATATGTATATAATATTAAGCTAACATAGCATATTCCTTTTTCCTGTCTGTCCATATATCTTTTTTATAAGAAAATAAAGCTTCTTATATTTAGTTTTGTACATAAGCCACCATTCAGTCCAACTGATGCTATAGTTACTTAGTGTACATTGCTGTTGTTCGAGTCTTATACTTTCCAATTTCTATAAATCTGTGTTGAACAGACATTCAGTAAGCTATTTAACTCTTTTACCTACACATATATATGATTTTATCTTATATAAAGAAAATACCAGGGCTGCATCGACTGATTTCAAAAATTTAGGGTTTCTTTTGGAAATCTTGCAAAATGAATTCAGAGGAGTGTGCAAAATAGTCTGCTTCTGTGGCCAGTAAACCTCTTGAGTAAGTAGGCACAAAACTATAGTTCATTATTAATTGACCACATAAAAGGACATCCCTGAAGAATATAATGCCCTTGTTAATTTTTCCATGTGGTTTTCTAATGTGGAAATTTAAATCCCCTACTAAAACAATATTCATAGAAACAGACACATATGGCGTTAACATAGGAAAGAATTGTTCATGATTTTTCAATTTAGTAAGTGCACATACAGCAATTAAACAGATGAGGCTGAAAGAGCCTGTGAAATTGCATATAGGAATTCTAGAAGGATAGGAATAACTGGATCTAAGAATGTTAAACTATTTATATAGTATGGCAATACCACTGTACAAGTCCAAACAATACTTATGACCCCACAATACCTGTGCCAGGTGGCTATGAGTCAACAACCTAACATTCATAAGACAACAAATGCCTGCATGAATAGTCTTGCAACTCTCCAGTATGACTAATCATCCTTTTCATTAATAATACTGTTAACATTAAGGAAACATAGAGTTAGGCTATACCTTCCTGTTTTTGTAGATTGTTATCCTTCTTCAAGTTTCTTTTTTTTAACCCTTTTGGCAATAATATTGAAAGCATCTACAGTGTTTTCACTAAGCTCATTTTCTATAGAAGCCACGTCTGCCTGGCCACTTTTACCACCTTCATCATATACAACATTAGAACTATGGTGATTTGTTTACCTGTGTCACTTCCTTTGCTCACAACATTATGCATATTTGCCTTAACCTCTCATATTTCTGCAGCAATTATTGGAACCACAGTACTCACAGTAAAGGCTGTTGCTCATCTAATAGTTTGATCAAACTCCCCTCACTGAGCACATTTTCTCTGAAAACCTGTTTGTATTAAATGTTCATAAATGCCACAATGAAAACAAGTCTGGCTTATCCTTTATAATTTACAAAGGCCCTGTAACTAGAGATATTAAGCCCACTAGGAATGCCCACAAACTGTATTGCAGAAATTTTCAGTATTGCCCAGATTTCCTAAGCACCTGTCCATAATTTCCTGTCATCAGACACTTTTTTATGTCTAAGACAGTGGTATAATGTTGAAAAGTGAGACTGGCTCTATGTTAGCTCCACTTCAGCAGTTTTAAATTACCGTGTAATACTTATTTGACTGTATATATGAACCTACAATGTCATAATGTGCCTAAAGAGTCCAAAGGTTCTTTAAGATAGGGTTAGCGAAGACATTTTCAACAATTCAAATTACTCAAAAGTCGCATCACAAAAATTATCTTTATCAAAAAGTATCAAGGCCAAATGTCTTTAGCAGTAAATCCAAGAGGATAAATAATATTGTCCCAAATTGCATGTCTGTGAATTACTTCACTGTCTTTCGAAGATCTTTATACCACCCAGTTTCTTTGCACATTGTGAAACAGACGAGTCAGTAGCAGAAGTAGATTTAACCCTCTGAGTATATGTTCTTGGAAAAATATTATTCTCAGAGCAGCAAGCTCTGTACCTACAAATGGAGTCAGTGTAGTGTAAACTGAGACAAAGCTTGAGCCCTGACCTTTACCCTCAGACACAGAAAGGAAGGCTTCTCCTTTTATTGCAGCACACCAATCAATTATTTAACTCCAAGATGTAGCAACCTTCCTTCTTCAACATCAGTAATTTGAACCATTTGTTGAGCACAAATCAATTAAGTAGACTCAGCTCTTTCCTGTGTTGATGACTTGGCCACATTTTCCCTAGACAGCATGAATACTATTGAGGGTCCACTGAAAGAGGCCACTGGAATTGGAATTAACCCAGTCAACGAAGTTTATATAAATAAATAATATAATAATATAAAATAAAATAAAATAAAAGGACTAAACGTTGGACCTTGTAATGCAATATGGATATCAAATAAAAACTGACTGACAGAAAGAACTCTGTAGTTAAATTAACAGATTTCATATCATAAAACATAAATATGACTAATGCTCTTTCTCTGGGCTCAGTACTTGAGTCTCTTCTGTTCAGCTTTTACTTCTTTGACCTCCAGACCACAAACCAAAATTTGTGGTTATCTATTACTACAAGCTTTGTGTTGTTTTCTCAGCATCTGATACCACGTTACTATGACAAGGGATGAACCATATAAGTCAATAGTGCACATGATATGGGATTAAGCTGAATGCAGATAAGTGTAGCATAGTCACCTTTTGTCAGCGGCTTACAGTACATTCAGAACCCCGCTCCACACTCATATGTTTGTCAGACATTTTGGCACCTTTGTAGGTAGTTCACAATTCTTTTGTCACTATTTAGAAAGAGTTGTCAGAAAATCATTCTGTTGTGCCTGGTTAATAAATAAAGCTATCTCATCTACTAAAAAAGAAGTTATCTACACTCTGCATTGATCAGTCCAGTTATGGAATATAATGCCCATTTTTGTACATATATGCTCAAATATATCGCAAAGCTAGAATGAACCCAGGGTTTCCTAACTAAAAAGATGACTGAACTAAAATCCCTCAGGTACCAATATAGCTTAAGCCTCTATCCCTATACACACAGGGTAATTTATGTTTATCATTTTGTGCTGTTTAGACCCTGACCTTTCTTGATCTCTTATAACTCAAAAATAAATGTCTACACAATCTCCCAGACTATAGGGCATGAATCTCCATTAACAAGTAAGATATGCTGGAAAGACAGATTTATTATTCTACACTTCCCCCATCTCTGGAATACTCTTCTATTAGCAGTGATACTCACACTTCCTTTAAGGCAAATCTTGATGTCAGGATGGGTAGACATAAGTTCATCTGTGGCCTCACTTGTTTTTCCCCTGTGGGGAAGACATCGTATGAATTTGGGCATTGGCAAGGTGATTACGGTCCATGGATTAACTTTCCTAGTAAATACTGTGAATCTATGGATCCAAGAATGCCTTTTCATAGAAAAAAATTCTTCTGTCTTAATTAACATTAGTTCAGATATATGCAGCTTGAGTCAAAGCTGTTTTACTTTTTCTTTTGCTCACACGATATTAACCACAACATTGAGTCTTGTATAATGAACTCAGTTTTTGATTTATGACCAGAAACATTAAACTTACAACTTTTGCAAACATCGCTATAGAGTACTAATATCTTCATTTCTTTGCAACCAGATTCATACATCAGTGGTCACTTCCATTCATTCTTTAATGTATGCTGATGCATACATCAACACTGTTAATAAAATTATAATGCAAATATAATATTATTTATTTTCCTACACTGTCATTGCAAAGTGCCAAATCATTCTAGCTATTCAGTGTCTACACGTTTAGGGCACTTTGTGGAACTTACATATCCTTTTGTAATTTGAACCAAGATCTTGTCATCTACAATCAATACTGAATGTATTACAGTTGCTAAAAGAATTTGCACATTGTCAAAACCATCCCTACAAAGAACTGCTGCTATCTCCATTTCAGCAGTCCATAGCATGCCATAGCAAATTTATTTTAGGTCCGTATTTTTAGATCCTATTTCTATTCACATGACACATATAATACCTAAGACACCAAACACGAGATATAAAACAATTACAAAACTAATTAAAAATAGCAAACATATCAATAAATTTATGTAAGCTCATGAAACAAACAAAAAAATCAATTATGCACTACATGGTGGATCAGAAAAAAATGTTCTCAACTTAGTATCATATAGTCATCTCTGTGAACCAAGTGCGATGTGATCATAGTGAAGCCCTCTACCCAAAAGAATAGTGGAATGCTGTGCAGAAAACTTAACCAAATTCTTGAAGGTAGATAATGCTCTCATCAATAAAGTTGGCAAGGTATTGATAGCAGACCACTTTTCACTTACTTAGAGTAAAAACTATGAAAACCATACAATCCACACATACTCAGTGTCAATGGCTTTATAAATGATTCTCCTTGTTAAGACAAACTAGCATCTTGGTAACATATCTTATAGATTAAAATGTCAAAATGAAAAAAAGAGAGATAAGTACATAAAAATTTGAAAAACAGCAGTCACATACATGGAAACAAGATGACAATGTGGCATCACTAATGGTACGGTATATAAATTAAATTAAATACTTATACTGCAATTCATTATTTAGACCGCAAGGTTGTAAAGTATTGTAGATGAATGTGTATTTAGATTCTTTTTGTAACAAAAATGTAATTATATCCAAAACATATTTGTTTTTGGATAAACATGTAACAGAAAAAGGTGAAGAATCAGAAGTGTCTCACTCCAACATATGCTGTACTACTATGTTTGCCACAGAAACGTTTTAATGTTCTAAAATGATTTCCTAACAGCACCAGCTGTTTGGCCAATGCAGTATTTGTTGCAGGGCTATCTCACACCAAAGACTGTACTACATGAAAACAATTGAAAATCTTACAAACTGCCACCTTGTTATCATTAGGGTTGTATACTTTGGAAAACTGACAGTGGGGATAAACTGGACATCCATTGCAATAAAAGGAACAATCACTGTCAAGAGGCAAAAGGAAATACTATAATGGACCAGTCTTTCCATCAGAGAGGAAGAATGCCAATGTATTGTTTTGGAAAAGGCTTTCAAAATAGTAAAGACGTTTATTATGTGAGGATTATTTATTTATTTAACATTTGTTAACCGGGAAAGTCCGACTTGGAACAAAGCCAATTTTCAGTGGAGGCCCAGGGAGAAATGCTCCAGATGCATGTCTTTGTAATGTGGGAGGAAACTGGAGCACCCTGAGGAAACCAACATGAACACAGGGAGGACATGCAGACTCCACAGAGAAGGCACCCCAGCCAAAAATCGAACCGGAGAACCTCTTCTGTGAGGTCACAACTCTACCGCTGCACCACTGCGCCATCCCAATAAAAATACATTGTGATAAAATATATATCTTCCTTTGTATCAAAAATATCCTTTTTTATTGAACTGCATATTATCTTATTAGTTTGATAAAAATATACCTGTTGCAAGGAAGACAAACCTGGTCTCAGCACCATTTCAGATTTATTTGATCAAGAGCCAAGAGAGGCAATTTATAAAATGACAGTATTTTTTAAACTCAGCTTCAAATTTTCACATCTTAAGTAGTACTGTGAATTCCAAGCAAGTCTTGTCTATTGATCTGTTCATCAGTATCCACAAATGTAACATTGTAGAGACTCAATTAATTATGTACATCTGGGAGAGATATAGTTCCCATATTAAAACAGTATCCCAAGATCAGATCAAAAAGTAATGCATTTACTTAATGTTACTATCATTTCTGCTATGCATCATTAATATTCTTACTCTAAATAAAGAAGTGGTTTAGACAAGCTCAGATCAATTTTTTTGAAGCTACAAGCCATGATGCATCCAGTCTTCAAAGCAGGAAGTCCAGAAGACAGTGCTGTTATATAACAGAAGACCAAAATGTTCTGTAAGGAAATAACTTCCAGGGTACAAAAATGAAATAGAATTCTAGAGATGCTGTCTTCTATTTCTACATAGTATGTCTGATGTATAACTCAAATTGGGAAATAAAAGGAGTGTGTGATTTAAATGTAGCACAGACATGATCTAGCATCTGTTTTGTAATGATGTCTGAAAATGCTGAAGTGGACTTCTTTGCAAACCCAGAACACAAGCATTAGGTCATTCTACTTAGAAATCCTAGTTAGTTTGAATGTCTGTGGATCGTGCTGATTAGAGGTAATATCACAGACGATATTTAAATTGTTTCTTTTACAATTAGATATTTGAAACAGGTCTACTTGAGTAGACCACAAATCCCTTTCATCGAAACTTACAACACCAACACCTTATTTTAATGAAGTTTCACATCAACAGAATATTAATCTGGGAAAAGAGGCCGTTGCATCTTGAAATTTGCCATTTTCCCCACTATAGTGTGACCTCAGAGTTGGTATCTTTAGTTAGGGGGGGTTTGGGGGAGTGTGAGGCAAAGCCCCCCACTTGGGTGGGTTTGACATACTTCAGTGTGTTTTTTTTTTTTTTTTTTTTTTTTTTTTTTTTTTTTTTATCATCATGTTGGCCAATTGCCTCTTTTCCTGGATTAAAATTCTGGTGATGTGAAACTTCCTTAAAATAAGGTTTCAGTGTTGTCATTGCGATCATGTAAGTTTTGATTAAATAGATTTTCGGTCTATTCAAGTAGACCCATTTGAAACATGACTTCGCAGCTTACAAACCATTGAGCTTTTTCAATTTTTCCCTGTCTTGCAAAATATGCCACTCAGTGTTTTTTTTTTTTTTTATGTGTTTCATATTGTTAGAAGCCGCAAGAAGCTCTTTACTGATCATTTATATCCTGATAACATTCTTGTCCGTTTTCATGGCACACGTTTCCTTCAAGATTGCATCTGCAATAAAACGAGTAGACGATTATAATCCATACTATAGAGCTTTCCTCATGTAGACTTCCTCCCTATTCAGCAATGCTTCTTTAACTAATACTTAGAGAGTAAGGAAAATGACCATCCTTCCTTTTCTTGGACTTTGATAAATTCATAAGTTCTTCTTCTTTAGCAGATAAATGGCAAGAGTATTCTCTTCTTTGAGGGAAGGCCAATTAAGACCTAAGATATTTAAATAATACTGCATTCCTATTGTTTTAACATTTTGAATAATTACAATGCTGAATGATTGCCCTAAATTGGAAAGCAGTACTCTTTCTGCTAACAAATTTTAATATAGCCTGAAAGGAGGAGACCATGTTCATTGTTCTCTCTGTATTCGGATAGACGATCTCTAGCAAAGTATCCAGAAAATGTTCTAAGAATAGCTTTAATTGCAGATACCTGAAGTCTGACTTTTTCTAGTTGGTAGTCATAAATAATCAAGAAATGAAATAATGCATACAAAGTACTTAAATGCTGCCATTTTGTGTAGGCATGAAGCAAACAGTCATTAAAAAAGGACATGCAATGGCCTTAATCTGAGTGCTAATATTGTTATACCAAATATGTTGACATAATTCAGGAAGTCTAACTAGTCAAGAGGGAAAATTATAGGGTAGTAATCTTCATCTCCTATTTGGAAACTGGGTAACCTTCTATTACCCTGAAAGGCTAGAAGATACTAATGCCCATATTTCGGTTTGCAAGTGGTCAGTCAGTCTTGTTAATATAAATGAAGGAGTGGAAGCTGGAGAGCACCATCAGGATGTTTTTGTACTCCTCAATGGTTGCTTATAATTGAAAGACAGATATTTTATTTGAGACAAACAGAAAAGGAAATGACAGCAATGCTTTGATTTTTTAAAAGGAAATTAAAAAAGTTCCCTTATATTTGTTTCAGGACAATTTTCCTAGATATGAATGTCTCACACCTATCATTTTTGCTAAACTTCTGATATTCAGTGACAGATAGGTTTTGACAAATATTGTATTTTGTACCTCATATGAAGTACCCTCAGCAAACATCCTTTGAAATGGTTTTAATTTTTAGAGAAATATGACATCCAACCTTCTATAAGTACTGTAACTAGTAGCTATGGAAGAAATAACTGAAGAAAGAGAAAAATAAATTAATCTGCTAATAAAGGTAGTGAGAAGGAGAAATTTATTTGATGTGTCCTTGTTTTTTCCAGAGGAGATTGGTCACTTTGCTGGCTTTGTTTTTTGACATTCAATTTTTCTTCCCTTTAGTAAGATCTGCTAAGAGAAAATTTTAACATGAAGGAATGGTTTTATCAAAATGTCATCTGTTGCATCAAGGTTGGTTCCTACCCAAAATTGGGAAAACTAAAATTGAAACAATAAAAAAATGGGATTTTATTTAGTTTAATTTCTTTCTCTAATTGTAAATATAACTGTGTAAGTCAAAACCAAATGAGTAGTAGCTTTGGAAATGCCTTACAATGCCTATTGTTTGTCATCCTGTTATTATTAAAAAGACTGGCTCATTAAATAGTTATCCTAGCCATGACTGTGGCATGCACTGATGTAAATAGCGAATAAGAAGGATCACATGCATATAGGTTCATAGGTTCATAGTTCAATACTAGGCTAACAACCACCGGGGACTTAATAGTCTAGCCATGCAATCCAACCTCAAACTAGGCAATCAGTCTCCAAACTATTCCACACCTTGCCAATAACCAGACATTGACCAAAGATGAGAATCAAACCCTGTATGTTGATTTTGTGAAGTAAACACCTTAACCATTATACCAGCTTCCATCCCACTGGTCATCACAAGGTCTCTACACGCACCAGAGTAATTGCTAGGTGTTTTTTTACTGTCTGCACTGATGAATTCACAGGAGCCCTTTGCTCCACTATACCAGAAAAATATGTGACCTTGTGATGACCAATGGGGGAGTGAATCACCTGAAGCTGTCACCCAGAGAGACATGCAAACAGACACGATGGAATTTATTATGAATGTGTAAATGACATGCACAACATTGTCATTATCACAGAGCAGTATCTTGCCTTCACCCAGACTCATGCCTGCATTACAAGAAAAGATAATGGTTTTAATAAATAAATGGTATTGTTCTAAGGGGAGCCGGTTTATGTTGATTTGGAATGGGATGCTATATAAGACTTCATGTTTCACCATGACAGCTTACATCTCTCATACCTTGACTTCTACATATTATCTAAAGCATTTGCTGTCCCTTAGTGCCTTTTCTATTTCATATAAAACCCATCAGATTAAGACAAGGTAGACACAGCCATATAACAGTTTTGGTGAAAAGCTACACCTTTCGTAGTAAGATCTTACCAAAGTCCATTAAGTGAAGTTTACATGCTTCATTCAAAAATAATGCAACCCCAAATAACTCCTCCTTAAAGCACCCTTGAGTAGAAACACAATTTGGAAAAAGTATTAATGGGCTCCTTCTCAAAACACTCAGCTTCCATGATTTTCTAATTTGTGATTCAGAAACATGTTAGCTGCTATGGGGAAAGACCTCATTATCATTTAAGTTGCATGTCTATTAATCACATTTACTACTGTAATATGCAGATGTTGTTAATTTGTGCATTGCCATAGCAAAGTTGTGGTTGTGTAGGCAGTCACTCTCCCACATACACACAAGTAGACAAAACATAAACACACACACACACACACACACACACACACACACACACACACACACACACACACACACACACACACACACACACACACACACAGAGCACAGTCCTTATACCTGCCCCTGACCTGACCTATCTTCCCACCTGTGATTAATCCCTGATCCCTGGCCTGACATCAGTGCTGTAAAGGCAATGAAGTTTTAAATGAATCCCTGGTATCTAATGAATCTTCACCACCCCTGATCCCTGTACTACTGTCAGTGCTGTTACTGCAGTTGCAACTAAGATTAACCCCTGATGTCTAGTGGATCCACCTACCTCCAATTCACATACTGATGTCAGTGCCACTATGGCACTTGGAATTAAGAGTGCTCAGTGGTATCTGGTGAATCCCCCTACCCTCATCCCCATACCATTGTTGATGTTGTTATGCCACTTGCAATTAAGGGGAATGCCTGGTGTCAAGAGATGTCAGTGCTATTATGACACTTGAAATTAAAAGTAATCACTGGTGTTTAGTGAATCCCCCCATACCCAATTCTCCTACTGCTGTAAGTGCTGTTAAGACACCTCTATGAATTGTTCTCCCTGCTGTATAGTGGACTCCACCCCCAATCCCCATGCCTTGGTCTTGGCATGTAGGTGAAAATGATCTTTAGCCATGTTCAGAACTGTGATATGGTGAAAATGTACTTTCATTTTTTTGATTAGAAATCATTGGGGTCAAGATAACACAATACTTTTAGGTCTATGGCTGGAAGAGACCATACTATTTGGCCTCCAATTTGTATACAAAATCAGTGGCTTTACAAATAACTTTATAAAGTGATCTAAATCTACTTGGAAGAGTGAAACACACTATTGGGAAAGGCACAAAATTAAATAAATTCCGAACCTATGGAACACGTTGTTACTACAAGTAAAACAAAGGCTAGTCTTGAAAATTGGAGGGGATAGATACAAACTCACCTCTTTATTGTTATTTGTTACTCTTTTGACATGGCGGTTTAGCATTGTTAAGTACTTAAAACAGTGCAAAAGTTTTAAATGTGTCTACTTAAATGTATATATTCCTAGACATCTGGTGCTCCCCATGATTGCTTTTTTTATGCCACTGTGATTATTTTTCCTATGGAGTAATGTTTCTAACACATTTGATATCTTTCACAATATAGACTTACCATACCAAGATGGCATGGCTTATAATTTTAATCTTGGCAATAAAAGAATAAACACACACACACACGCACACACACACACACACATACACACACACACACACACACACACACACACACACACACACACACACACACACACACACACACACACAAACACACACACACACACACACATATGCACACAGACACAAACACTGTTAAAAACAGTGTGACTTGTTTTAGTGATATAATACTTTTGCTTTGTTTTATTTATATGTTTATTTATTTTAGAAAAGAAGAGTACTGACTCATGGAAACAGGTCTCGTTGTTTTAATTAAGTGTTTGTACATGTTGCCTAGGGCTGCTATTTATACACAACTTGAAGAAGACTATGAAGATAAAAACATTTACTTTTTTATGGAGTAAAGTAAGGCTTTTGCAGTGATTTTGTCCATTTTTCTTCAAAAATTTGTTATCACAGTCCTTTCTTCCTCAGTTAAAATTTAAGAACACTGGATTAAGATGAAGGAGTCCTTTTTAAAGGGAAACACATTTTACAAAGAAGAAAAAAAAATAGTATATGGATTGTAAGCTAGCTCCACTAAATACCCTTCTTAATTAATCTGTCCAAAATTCTGAACTACTTAGTCTCGATATGGAGACTCATAAACTGTAAATGATTTTTAGCAATAGAGGAGTGGGCTGATAAAGAAAAATAAATCTATTACCTGATGATAACTTTGTATTTCCTGCAAAGTTCAGAAGAAGCCATTTCAAATATATTACTTTTAGCTACTAAAATGACTCCAAAGCTGATATCCTCTGAAAAGGCATTTCATTGTCCTTATCTTTAAAATGCATGCAATGCTCTTCAATCAAATGGCATCTGTCAGTTTCTCAGAATAAGAAATATATGGGGAGATGCCCAGTTTATTTTAGATGTGAATGACTTTGAAATGTAAGAAAGGAAAAAATGAGTTATTTTTATTAAGAATGTCTGTAGACATATCATAGAAGAAGTTAAAGCTGAGGACATAATTCAGGAAGGAAAATCATTTTCCCTGTACAAATCTCTTTGCTCCATACCCGTTATAAGAAGTATAATTCCCATAACATGAAACATTTAAATATTTATTCACACATTCTTCTCTGACTCAAGCTTAATTTGATGCATGGTAGTAGTAGAGCCGAACTCTGTGCTGACAGTAAATAGGCACATGTTCATCCTGAATTTGCTAATCTATCAAAAGGTGCATGCACACTTTTCACTTGGCATGAACACCCTGTTTATAATTTTACAGAAATATCATTTCAACTACAGCAAACTTCTGAGATGTGGAAAGAAACCAGAGTACTCATTAAAATTCTACACAGATACATGAAGAATGTATCATTTACACAATGAAGGCACTTTAGGCAGGGAATAATCTGGAAAACCAACTGCTTTGAGACATCATAATTTTAAATATAATCCACATATTTCAGTACTATTCTGCAAAACTACATTTGTCAACAAGACTCTGGTTATTATGCATAAGCAAATGAGATATATCAATTGAGAAGACAGACCCAGCAGAAGTGTTCCTAGATAAAATTGTTGATGCAGTCATGTACACTGTGCAAATCAGCAGCTTAGTGACTGCCAGCCTGAAAGAAATGCAAAGATGTGACTGCTTAGATTTCACACGAGCAATATACCAAAAAACTACAAAGTAAGACCCCCCCCCAAAAAAAAAATCCAAATAGAATAATTTAACAGTGACTCTAAAAATAGCAACATCAAGTCTTTATATGTGTCTAAGGAAGCATTTACTAGTATGGAGCCTAGAACAGAGCAAGAGTAGCAATTCTCAAAGTAATAAATCTAGTCAATTAGAACCTTATAGAGTCAACATAAAGCAATATTTACAAATAACTAAATGTCTAAATAAGTTAAAATTATTTCACCACTGATCTTCAGAAGGAAAGCATAAGGAGTCCAAGTGAAACTCAGTAAATATTATTTGCCACATTCCTTACTAACCTGTTCCTAAACTACTGGATTTTATAGCTATTTTATTCTTTCCACACAAACAATATATATCCCCAATAGACTGAAATATATTTATAACATTTCAAGACAAAAATACCGAGGCAGCTACCTTTGCACAATGGTTAGATATTGATCCTTGACTCAATGGGAAAAAATCTGAATTGTTTATTTTAATAATGGATATCTTCAGTGTATTTTTTCCTACCACAACATTTAAAAAGAATAAAATATTAGATTTCCTACATGTGCTTGTCTTCTGATTTGACACTGACCATCTTCTTCAACTGAGTTCCATCTGTTTTTGATTCCCTGGCCATCTTTTGTAGTAAAACTAAATTTGATATTACTATAGGAGAATGAGAGATAACAGTTTATGTAAGAACTGCTCTGCCTCCTTTCCATATAGATTTGTTACCAAGAATTTAATATGTTTAAATGAGTTTTTGATGACAGTTCAGTTTCATTTTTCCCAATAGTAAAAACTGGAAAAAATGTTTTGCTGACATTTTCAGTGAAACTTAGCACATTTTTTGTTTGTTTTTTTAGGTGCAAGACTACACCCATGTGAGGTTACACTTCTATATCCTTGAGCTTATAATATACCTACCTACTTCCATTCTTAACAGTGGCAAAAAGGGAATTTTCCATTGGAGGCAAAAGCACTTTTAGAAAAATACTTTTGCTTAATCAGCAAGTCGCCTATACTGGCTTGACATGCTCCCATTTATATAAATACATATGAGCTAAGTTCTCCACTTGGGCAATAGAGAGCAATTTATCTTACTTGAAAAAAAAATGATCGTCCATTTACATTTAGCAGAGGAGTTGCTTGATTATTTGTGATCAGATAGTTTAGGCTTGAGTGATTCCCTCTTTTTTTATGTTTTTGTATTATTATTTATTTTTTTTGTTTTTGTTAAAGTAAAACATTGAAACACTGCATTTTTCACATTTTGTTGAGATAAAGTAACAACAGAACTATACATATTTTTTATATTTTATGCATTTGATACCATATAAAGAACTGGCTGTTGAATTCATTTAAGCTGTTTTGCAAAAGTTCTGCTTTGTCAATTTCCTTTGTGACTATTAAGACTTTAATTTGAGATCACTTACAAATTTTAGTGTATTTCCACTCTTTACAGAATTTCTCACAATGATTATAGAACAAGACTCTGTAATACTTAGCCTTACAATAATATGTTGGAATGTTGCACAGCTAAAAATTAAAGACAAAAAGACAATACAACCTTAGTTGTTTGCAGATCTGTCTGCAGGGTCATACGTATAGCAGATAGATAATAGATTTAGAAATCATAGCATCTTGAACATCAAAATATTGAAACCATAATATCAAAAGACCAAAATGCTTAAGATCACAATATTGAACTCACTGATTTGCCTTCTACAAGACCCATGTTAGCACTTGTTCCTGGGTTCACACCCCTACAAGATTCATGTTACCACTCACTCCTGGGCACACATTCATACAGAGATTAAATATTCAAGATCTTTAGACATTCTGGTCACAATCATATTGATCTTATGATACTATGGTTTCAACATTTTCATTTTCAATATTCTATAGTTAAATACTGTAATAATAAACCATATATATCTATAGACAGAAAAATGTGTGTGTGTGTGTGTGTGTGTGTGTGTGTGTGTGTGTGTGTGTGTGTGTGTGTGTGTGTGTATATATATTACTTTTAATGACATAACAAATTCATGATATGATTTTGATAGCTATGACAGTCATAAAAAGTCATATGACCATGCTTCACAGATTGTTGACAGAGACCAAAAGAATGTTTTTTTAGACTGTTTAGTCCAACTGTTGACTACTTATATAGAATCATATCATTGAAAGCAGTTCAAAATTTGAATTTCTTTTATTTGTTAATATCAAGTGAAGTGACATATACTCAACTTTATCATCAGGCAGTGTTGTGGTGGTGGGGGCATAAGTCTTGTGACAGAAAACTTCTGTTTTAAAAGAAATATGCATGAATGTTATGGTGTCCCTACAGTTGGTGAAATAGCTCATGCATAAGTAACATGAAAGAAAAAAGAATGAAAGGCATAAACATGAGCACGTTTCTATAGGAAATCATTGCTAGCAGTGATTCTTGTGTTTTGGGATATTTCTCCCTTCTTTGTGTTGATATGGCCATGGAGTTTGTATATATAAGTGCTGGGATCATGAGGTACTTGCTCCCCACAACAAGGGTATGGTCAAGCCTCCCTGCAAAAAAAAAATTGAAATCTTTTTTCTCTTTTCTACATTTTGGGCATTTCTCCAAACTTTTTGACTTATCAGCTTTCCAAAAATCTAACTTTCATCTGATATAAAGTCAACTTGCTACAGGTAAACTTTTTTTTTTCTCAATAATAATTCTTTATTAATTTTTCTTTTCACATAATTTTATAAGAGTATACATAGGTGATATTAGATTATTAATACAACAATACAATTAAACATATTTACACTATTTACATGAATGCTTTCATAGATTAATAGTATGGAAAGAAATGAGAGTGTTTTCTCCATGGTTAGTCTTAACAAATCAGGTCACTACTATATAATGTTGTTGTTTTAGTTGTGTATGTTGAACTTGTATCTTAGATTCAATGGTTTATGTAAGTATAATATTGAAGATCTGTTCCCAGAGTTTAAGGATATTTGGGTTTTTGTTTTGTTTGTTTATTATGTATTTATGGGCTAATATATGTTTTATCGCCAGTCTCCTAAAGTTCTTCCATGAGTTTTTGGAAGGAGTAAGCCAGTTCGTAGCTATGTATAGTTTCATTAATAGGAAGATATTGATGAGTATGAATGTTTGGTTTTTAGATAGATTATTTGGGGGGATATGTAGTATCATAAATTCCCAGGTGAGCGTCGATGATTGATAGCCCATCTTTTGGAGTTGTATTTTCAAGGAATTCCAAAGTTTGTATACACATTTACAGCTCCGGAACATATGCAAAAGGTCAGCAGTTTCATCTTTACAATGTGGGCAAGTTGGGGGGTTTCTAGGGTTAAATTTGTGCAAGCTAAGACATGTGTAATAAGCATTGTTATATATCATGAGTTGAGTGAATGCTAACTTTTGAAGGGATACGGATTTTATTATTAGGAATTGCTTGTAATAGTTTGCAGTTCTCAATCAATGGTATTTTTTCCTTCCAGTAGTTAGATATGAGTATATGTTCTTGAGATTTCAGGTCTTTTATTAGTTTGTATGAACATGCTATAAATTTATTGTTTTGTAGAAGGGTTTTTCATAGTAAGTTACATTTCACCATATCCTTTTCATTAATGTTGATATCCCGGATATAACTTATACACAATTCTTTAATCTGTCTCAGGATCACCAGATATGATTTGGGAAGGCACCATTGTCTTCTTATTTCATGAGCAGGACAGTTTAAATATGGGTAAATATATTGTACTGTTATATTAATTATAAGTGGGAAACATTTTAAGTCTAGTAGCTGGTTATTTATTTTAAAGTTGGGATTTTTATGTATAGGTTGTAAAATCATTATGGGTTGAAGCAGATTTACTGATTTAAAAAGACTTTGTATTGATGATACAGAATTTTTAAGGGGTTCCATTAAATTATATGATTTAATACTATTGCTGTTTAAGAATGGTAATGATTTGGGATTTATGTTTAGGTTTTCTATATGTTTAAAATATAATCTTACCTAATATTGGGACCAGATTTTTTCTGATGTATTGTAGTTTGCAATTCTTAAAATTCTATTAGCGTTTATGATTAAATAGTAATTTTCAAAATTTGGTAAATCTAATCCACCTTTGTTTTTCGGGGTCATCAATTTATCATATGAGATTCTACTTTTTTTCGGTTCCCATATAAATTTAGCAAATTCAGTGTGAATTTGTTTAAAGAATTTCTTGGGTATTAATAGCTGGGAGGACATAAAAATGCATAATAGTCTGGGCAGGCAATTCATTTTTATAATCAAGACTTTGGCTAGTGGTGGTAGTTTCAGATTTTTCCATCTATTTAGGTCCAGTAAAATGTGGTTCCACTTTTGTTTAATATTATTTAAATAGAAATTTTTGTTATCTGTGGAGAATGTAATTCCTAAATATTTAATAATTTCTTCAGTTTTTACTTGTCCTATAAGTGGTAAAAGTGAGAAAGGTTTCGGAGTTTTTAAAGGGAAGATGTTGTTTTTTTTTAAGGTTTATTTTATAGTTTGATATTGATGCAAAGTCATCAATAGCAGTTAGTATTTTCTTGGTGTCTGTGAGTGGCGTTGTACAGTAGATGTTAAGATCATCAGCAAAGGCTGAGAGGGAAATTTTTGTGTTGTATATTACTGGGGCATTATGATATATATTTTGTTTGATGTTTAACAAAAGGGGTTCTAGATAAAGATTGAACAATAAGGGAGGTAGAGGACATCCTGCCGTGTACCATTTCTGATTTGAATTCTATTAGACCACATTTTATTTATGTATAATGTTGCATAAGGGTTATTGTATAAAGTTTGTAGGGTTTGAGTAAATTCTTGGGGTATATTAAAGTAAGTTAGATTTGGAATAAAAATGTTATGTTCACTTTGTCAAAGGCCTTATGGGCATCTATAATAAGTGCATACATGTTTAGGTTGTTTTGGTTAGCATATGAAATTAGTGTGTGTAGTGTTAGTGAATTATCGCTGGCTTGTCTGGATGTTAAAAAGACAGATTGTTCATTAGAAATAATTATGTATGTTATTTTTTTCATTCTATTAGCCAGAATAGATGTTAGGATTTTGGTATCAATATTTAGTAATGATATGGGTCTGTAACTATCCATATTCTGAGGCTCTGCCTTTTCTTTGAGTATAAAAATTGTTTTGGATGCATTAAAGTGTATATCATTAATTTTATTGTTTATTATGTAGTTTAATATGTAAGATAGAATTTGTGCAATGATATGGTAAAATGCTTTACAAAACTCCGCTGTGAGGCCATCTGGACCGGGTGACTTGTGTGATTTCAGTTTTTTGATTGTTGATATTATTTTTTTAGTGGTTATTGGTTCTATTAATTCTTTTTGTAGTTTCACATCAATTTTTGGGGAATTAAGATTTTGTAGGAAATCTCTGCTATTTTTGTTTATAAGTAGGGATTTTTGGTCTCCATAGATTTGTGAGTATATATATTTTCAAAAATGTTAATAATATCTCCAGTTTTTGTATAATTTTTATTCTCATAGGTTATTTCAGAGATTTAAGAGGAAGTTTTAGACTGGCTAATAATCCTAGCTAGTGCTCGTGACGGTGTTTGTACATGGTTAGCATATTTTGCAAGTATTTTAGTTTCATGAAATGATAGGTTATTATTGTGTATCATGAAAAGGTCTTTCTGACATTTCAATAATTCTGTTTCAGTTTGCGTGTTGAAGTCTTTAACTAAATCCTGTTCTAGTGATTTAATTTTAGCCTCTAATTGTTGTTCCTCTCTGAGTTGGGTTTTCTTATAGTAAGATGCTTTTTGAAAAAAAATACCTCTAATCTGGGCTTTTGTTGTCGCCCATTCAATATCAGGAGGGTGTTGTTGTTTTGATCGATTCACCAGAGATGTTTTGAGAATACCCTGTATTTCCTCAATTATTTCCTTTTAATTTAAAAGATTTGGGTTCAGGGACCAATTATGTCCTCAATATAGGGTGTTATTTTTGGTGGTCTTAGTAATGTTTAGGGTAATTTTAGAATGATCAGACAAGTATCGAGTATGTATGGATACTGTGGGGTCTAGGTTAATTAGTTCTTCTGAAATTAGAAAAAAGTCAATTCTCGACCACATTTTAAGACAATTGGAGTAGAACATAAAATTATTTGAGATATTTGGGTAATTACCATATTTGAAGGGATCATATAGACTAAAGTCATATTTAAGTTCGCTTAGTGCTACAGATGTTTGTTTATTGTATGATCCATGTAGACTTGATTTATCTAGATTTGGGTTTTGATATGCATTCCAGTCGCCTCCAAGTATCATATTGTAATTACTGTATTTACTTCGAATAGGGTACAATGAAGCAAGAAAGGAGTGCTGGTTATTACAGGGTGCATATATATTGAGAAGTAATATGGGCTTATCATACACGGGGGTTGAAAGGATTACATAGCACCATCTTCCTTCTTTATCTATTTTGGTTTCTATAATTTTATCTTGGTATTGGTTCTTAATGATTATAGCTACTCCTGCACTATTGGTTTTGCCTTCAGATGCTATAATTTCTCTTATCCATTTTTGCCTTTTATTTCTGACCATTGTTCAATAGTTAGATGTGTTTCTGGAATTATAATGAAATTTGCCTTAGCTTGCAAAACTAGGTGAAGAAACAATTTCCTTTTCTTAATGTTCTGGAGCCCCTTAATGTTCCATGAATCCAATTCCCACATTTATGAAGCTTTTGATTTGTGTAAATAGTCTTGTGATTTGCGTAAATATATCAAACTGTGTTTATTTTTTATCAAAATTATGTTATGAAAGCATTCTCTTATTCACATCCCTTCCCTGTGCCTACCCACTAATCTCCTGGACGAGGAATGTAACAGGGCCTGGCAAGTTTTAATCCTTGTATATTTTTGTAGTATTAGTATAAAGATAACTTGTGTGTTAGTGTTTAAGAGGTAAAAGAATCTTAATGACCCTGTGTGTCCTAATCTTATTTGTACAAAGTCTATCCAACTCATTCCCTAATAAACACTACTTTTGTAACCTAAGTCTCTTCTTATGAGATTTATTATGGAGTGTTAAAGTTTGAACAACATATTTTCAACCAAAAAAGGGAACATCAATTTAAGAAATTTGCCTCTAACAGTGTTTATATGTTTTCCAACTGAAATTTGTCATCCCAAGCTTTATTTATTAACATAAAAGTAAAATATATTCATTCTCAGTCTGGACTTAATCTATGAGTGGTCCTTTCTTCCCTAGGTAGGAGTCTCTTAGCTCTAGTTGTTTCTCTCCTTGCTTTGGGGGAATATTCAATTTGAGAGTTCGAATATTCCACGAATATTTGAACACACATGTTTTTCTACCCTTGTCCTGTATTATTTACATCTTGAATGACATTGTGTTGTATAAGTTTTGGTGCGACATCTCTCTACCACAGAGGTAAAGTTCATCAGATAGTTTAATTTTACTCATTCTTATTCTGGTGTATCCTAGAGAAAAAACAATGTAATTATATATCAGTTTTACCTGTTTACCTGTCTATAGAAATAACTGAAAGTAGGTACAAGTAATTATGCAGCCATTTTAAGTTCTATTCGAGTTGGTTTGAACAATAAGTGCTTAGTAATCAATGGTAATCAAGAGATGCATACCCTTTGGTGAGGATTTGCTGATTATTAGGAAAGGATTTAAGAAAGGGAGGTGTATAGATAGTTCTTCAAGCTTCAATTCCATGATAGTTTAAGTTTATATGCAAGTATATTAGAAGCTTGTAACCATAAACCATCTAAATTTAACATTCGCAATAGTACCTTGTTCCATTTTAAACAATGTAATAAACTACCAACATTTATATATATATATATATATATATATATATATATATATATATATATATATATATATTTTTTTTTTTATTACCAGAGCTGTGTTACCCTCCTATAGCTTCAGTTCCAAATCCAAAATGTATTTAAATTTAAATGATCCTAGGAGAATTGGAACTAGGTTGAGTGCGGTATCTCAGCTATGTCTCAATAAGGTATATATTTTATTTATTTATTTATTTCCTATTTGTTGACTGGGGAAGTCTGGCTGGGCACAAAGTCTCCTTTTCAGTGGAGTCTCATGGAGAAATCTCCAGTACAGGTAGTGCAAACAAAACCTTTTTAAATTTATACAATATTAACAATATCAAACAAAATATAATTAAAATAATTTCTAACAATGTCTAATCAGATAAGATATTAACTATGTTCTGAGGCTTCTGAATTTCTTATTCCTGTAGACACTCTTGTATGTGTGAGTGTGAGATCACGGCAGAGAGAGAGAGCATTTGGGGTTTTTAACAAGGATTTTTGAGCGTGTGACAGTATTATAGGAATCCTACCAAACAAAGTAGGAGATATAGCACTGTAAAAAATTACAAATATTTCTAGAACAATAACCACTACATGCAGAAAGAAACAGAGTTGTACAATTTGTGCCCAGACTGACATGTAGGGTCATATATATTTATTTTATTTATTCTTTTTTTTTTTTTTCTTTTTTCTTCCTTCTTCCCTCCCTCTTTCCTCTTTATCCTTTATTGGCAAGATTAGTCCCACTAGGTTAGTAGCTTCTTTTTCAGTGGAGACCAGATGTATATGTATCTACATATACACATACACACATATATATATATATATATATATATATATATATATATATATATATATATATATATATATATATACACATATAGATATATACACATACGTATAGGTTGCTAGCTGGGAACCTAGATTTTCAGCGAATTGTTTGATCTTTAAGCACTGTTAGTTGAGCTCTATAGATCAACACCACCATCCTCAACATGGAAATATGTCAAAAATCTCATATTGTGGAAAATGATGTAAAATGTGTGCTGCATACACTCACCATTACACCCCAATTGGAAGTGGTCAAAACAGTGGTATACATTAAATGATCCATCCCACACATCACTAGAACATAGAAGCTGTCAAAACACCCATAAATCAAATAAGCTTGGGTGATAAAAATATTAGAATATGTCAATATATATATTTAGTACTACACAAAAATAGTATGTTACTAAATGGTAAATCAACACAGTGGGGTAACACAGTCTTGGATTTTTAAGTGTAACAGGAAAAAAAATATTGTAGAGATCACTGGACCTCATAATTTCAAATTGTTAACTATTGCAGTGAGAGAATCCTAGATGTCAATTATTTTTGCTGCTACTTATTGATTACATATGTTTATCACTGTCGATTAGACTATGTCACTTAGGGGATGCAGATATAGATAATAGTCATCTATCCCTCAGTTCATCAACATAGTTTGGCTCCCTAATCACTGCCAACATAGCCACAGATATAGCTACCATTCTTTTACCTATCAGGAATCGGACATGTATGTGCTAGGTCTCTACAGAGTTTTGTGTGCAAGGTAAACATAGATGTTTTAGCTTGCTAATATTCCAAACCTCAGTTGTAAAGATTGGTGGAAAATTAAGGCACATAATAGCCCAAGTAGAAAACTTCCATGCTTTTCCACAGGAGTAGAACTCTTCAAAATGCTGGACAAAGGGTGCTGCTTTAGTTGGAAAGTTTTTGCGAATGTGAGCTGAAATCCAATATGTGTGAACCTAACACTGAAGTCTGAAACTCCCTACTGCTCCACATCTAGGAATAAACACTACTATGGGACCAAAAGAGAGGGTGAGGTAAGTTTGGGTAGTCAGTAATTCTGGTATTCAAGATTCCAACTGTCAACATCCAGGATTCACACAGCTGGACTCAATCTTTGTAGCAGTAAGTTTTCAGCGGCAAGACACATATTACATACTCTATTTAAGTAAAGTAGATGGGCTTCAACCTTCGAGTTCTTTGATAGCTTCGGCTGAGGTTGTCTAAAGTATTCGGTGTATGCCAGTTGTTTAGCACCAATCTAAGTATTGTACTAAGATGGTTACTTAGCTTCTCGAAGGGGGACTGAGCATGTAAACGGACTTCCAGAAGTGCACCTCTTGGAGACAACCTGTATAGCTGCCAGATGACTTTTAGTTCCTACCGTGGGAAAATCAACCTGGTGTACATGATGTATATTTCCTGTAAGGACCCTTGTGGCTTGTAAACTGAGAGGTAAGGTCGCGCCATTCCAGAAATGAGGCCTAGGGCAAGGCAAAAGCCAATAATTGAGACAGTAAGTCCTCGGCTGTTGTTGTATCTTGCATCCGATCTCATAGGCTCATTAGTCCAATCCGGTGGGTGTAACTAGTTATCTATGGCGGGAATTTTTTTGAAAACAGACATGAAGGCAGTTTTCGCTTCTCTGTTTTTGGCGACCGAGTATTTAACTCCATCCACAGAAAATAACAGTGCATTTGGATATTTCATTTGGAACTTTAGTTTTCTGTCGATTAAGAATTTACAATAAGGGGATAGAAGTTGTCTAGCTTGTATAATCTGTAGGGGCAGATCCTGGGCCAGTGATATTTTGTTATTGTTCCATATTATAAACCCACCATTTTTCTTTGTAGTTAATAATATTGTATTAACATCTTGAAAATTAAGGAGTTTGGCATAGACAGGTCTCGGAATATTTGATGTTTGAGATTCTCTCAGGACTCAGTGTGCTCTCTCTATTATTATTTGGTGGGCTGTTTTTTGGACTTTGAGTAGTGTTGAAAATATTTGTATGATCGAAAGAATCAGTTCATTGTGCTGTATATTTTCCGGCATTCCTCTGATGATTATGTTATTCCTTCTGGATCTTGCCTCCAGATCAATAATTTGTGCTTGCATGGTTTGTATGTCTGCTTCATGTGTATCAGATTTCTTGGATAGTAAAACTATTTTTTCCTCATTCTCCGTGGCTTTGGCTTCTGATTTGTCCATTCTTTCCAAGATTTGGTTGAAAGAAGATCCAAATGATTGTAGTTGGGTGGACAGTTCTTTTATTGCCTCTTGAATAGGTTGTAGGGCTGCTTTTATATCATCCAGATTTGCAGGTTGATCTGCTTTATTTTTATTCCCTGATTTTGCAGTCTCTTGTTGCTTTGTTGTTTTCTGTCTTTTTGAGTTTAAATCTTTCTCAGGTGATAGTAATTCTGAGAGTTAGTCTTTGTTGTTGTAGTGTCCATGTTTTTATCTTCTTTTGACATTTTGTGTAAGTAAGGCGTCTTGGTTTGTAGATAAAGTTCAGTATGAGAAGTGTTTTGAGCACACTGCTTCTTTTCCTTGTCTCCTTCCTCTGATCCAGTTAATCTGTTAGAATCTTGTTAGATTGGCTGTTTATTCAGGATTATTTTCTCTTTTCTGGGTTTCTAAGTGTTGATTAGAGTTATTAGCTCAGAGTATTGTTTCGAAATAGGTCCTGGTTATTCCTCTGGGTTGAGTTTATTCATAAAGATTGAAGAGCTGTAGATTAGCAGTGCTTACAGAATAGCGGCCATCTTTGAATCTCTTAACAAAAGCCACTGCAGGTAAACTTTTACTATTCAAACTCTGGACCGAACACAGTTCGGGTTTGTAAAAGGCAGATCATGTCTCCTAAACCTGATAGACTTCTTTGAAGTAGTCACCAAAGCCATAGATGAGGGTAACGTAGTTCACACAGCCTATGTAGATCTCACCAAGGCATTCAACACCATCCCCTATTCTGGAATTATAGATAAACTCACTAAACTAGGTATAAATCCCTATGTCACAAGATGGGTTGCAAATTGGCTTACTGATAGAACCCACACTTGTGAAAGTAGCAGACTCCAAATCAGACTTCAGACCAGTGACAAGTGGAGTACCACAGAGTTCAGTCCTGGGTCCTCTCCTGTTTGGTATCTACTTATCTGAAGTACAGGCTAAAACAGAAGGTCTTTGGCTAACTAAATTCGCAGATGACTGCAAACTAGGAGCCATAATCGAAACTCCTAATGATTTGGACATCTTACAAAAGGGCCTCACTGAAACAGATGCCTTGTGTCAAACCCATGGTCTCAAGCTCAATGCCAAAAAGTGCATTGTCATCCCCTTTGGTAAAAACTCTCTACCCATGAACTACCACATAGGTGGTAGTCTACTTAATACCAAAAGTGTGATAAAAGACCTTGGGACACAGGTGGAAAGTAGTCTCTCCTTTGATAATCACATCACCACAGTGGTGAGGAAATCCTTCTACGTGGCACACCTCATCACAAAAGGTTTCTCATCCAGAAAAAAAGAGGTCATTGTTCCCCTCTTCTCATCACTCATTAGACTCATTATAGAGTACAATGTCCCTTTTGGTATGCACCTCACAAGACATCTACAGCAACTGGAAAGGCCACAAAAATACCTCACAAAGAGGATTACTGGCCTCAAACAGATGCCTTACGCAGACCGTCTCAAAAAACTCCAGCTTTACTCCATCGCATATCGCCTACTCAGAGGTAATCTCTGCCTAACATGCAAAGCTATGTCAAACCCAGAGCTGTTGGACATGCTCCACTTAAAGAAATCCCAATCCCTCCGAGCAACATGCTCTAGGGACCTAAACCTTGTCATCACAATAAACAGAACATGCTGGAGGGATAGATTCCTGTCCCAGAGACTTCCCATACTCTGGAACAGACTACCTATCTATGTCAAACAGAGCACCTCATTAGCACTCTTCAAGAACAATCTTGATGATTGGATGGGTAATAGGAAATTCACCCCGGGGATCACTTCTGTGGTTCTTCTTGACAGGGGCACAGGAAAATAATTTTCTTGGGTGGCAAAAGCCAGGGTACCTTTTTGGCTTGGCTTGTATAGGCCCTAGGGCCAATAGCCTAGTACCTACCTATGAACCTATGAACTATTAAGAGTATTCTTACATTCATTATAAGCTATGCTTCAATTAACACAATGGCTTGATCTTATGTGTTTATCACTAAAGTCTATATTTGACTTCCTTTTAATAGTTCTTTCATATATATTGGGGACTGTCATATGACCACTCAAATAGAAAGTGCATGCAAGATGGCAGTCTACTGTTAAGAATTTGAATGAAACACATTAAGGAGTGTTGAATGTGGCATCTTTCCTATGACAAATCAGCTCCCTTTTCTAGAGCAATACCTCTGAATTGACTTTTGATAGGAGGATACATTAACTTATACCTATTCTGGATATATACTGTGTTCTCCACCTAAACAGATGTCATATAAAGTCCTTTGCAGAAGCTGAGTATAAAATAGCATACCATAGCATCACTGTGAAATCCCTGTGAAACCCGGTATATGATAACAACATATAACAGAAGATATGCCCGTTTTACTTCTACATCAATTAAACAAAAAAAAAAAAAAGAAATAATTTTAGAACATTGTATCTGAACTTTACTGCTTTAGACTGTTGTTCTATTCCTAAAGATTTAATGCCAGTGTTAGCCCAATTATATTGCTATGGTCAGTACAGGAATTGTTAGTGGTGGCACCTTTCTAGGAAAAATGTTACATATGTTAAGCATGCTAACAAATGCTGAAAGTTCTGCTTAAGTGTTTTGGGTATTTATTTTTCTCCTTTTCTCCTCCTAATCTTCACCTTCACTGTCTTATTTTACACTTACTAAACTACTGCTGCTTCTTTCTTATAAGATTCCTCCTCACTCTACAGCAGAGCTCTCATAAACCTGAATAACCTAAACTAAGCTAAGGAATGTAAAACCAGCCTGAAACACAATTTTCAGCAATCTATATTTTGCCATCTCTGCAACAGTAACTGTTTTCTTTTGCTGCATTAAAACTCCCCTTGCTAACTGAAGTTTGAGTACTTGGATTACACACTCATTTGGATGCTGTAATTAGATCCTCTTCCCCCCTCCACTTTCCATCTGTGTAGCCACCTGTGTAAAGACCCTTGTGCGTTTTATATAAAAAAAATCTGACCAGCAATACATTCCCTCATGAGACCCAATTGTAACATGTTTCCCAGTATCATTTACTTGTAACATTTGACATAAACTGCATGGAAACTAATCTCAGCCCTAAACTACAGTAGGACCAACCTTATATATTTGTAAGTCTTAAACAAAAAACAGATAGGTGCCAGTTTGTAATTTTACCATGGCACTGACCTATAGTCTGTAAACAGAGTGATTATTTTTTTTCTATAGATTGTTTCTTTTTCTGGGGATATTGGTTACCTAGTTCTGCCTGCTCTGTTCACCTTCACTGCGCTTGGGCTCTCTGCTCCTCTACCCTATACCCATTCCCACCCACACCCACTATCCCTACATTTATAGCTACTAAACTCCTCCCCACTCCACTGTTCCTAACCCTCACAGCCAATCACACACAAATCACATAGACACCATCTAAACAAAAACACCTACCTATACTTCTTAATCCCACTCTCACTGCACCCTACCCTCTCCGTGTCCTTCCTTTCTCATTTGAGCCTCATTCTTTCTTACACTCTGTATTTTCATTCCTGACCACACATCCATACATTAACATGACCCCTTACTCACATCCCATAATACTCCAAACCTCACTTTATACTTCTTCTCTCTTTAATAAATTTCACTTCTTTTAATCCTACACTCATTTCTTCCTACAACCCCCCCCTATACTCACCACAAACTCTCTTCCCTTCTTACCAAATTACTCTTTCATTTCTCCCAGCCTGTTCAACCTAACTGCATTCTTTTTCCAAAAATTCCACATTCTCCCAACTAAGACACATAACTACAACTTTACTTTTATTATCTATAAAATTAATTGCAGCTATACTAACTCACTCAGTCATAACATATTCTCTAATATAATTCCCTGCAATGACATTCAACCCAATCCTGGCCCCGACTTTCCTCCTAACCCTTCATCTCACTCCAGTCCAAGCTCTCAATTACCCATCACTACAGCTACTAACACAAAAATATCTAAAAATAGTCACACAACTTTCAGAACATCTGCAACAAAATCACCATCTTCCATGCCTGGCTATCATACAACTCTCCTGACATTCTTGGTGCTACTGAGAACTGGCTAAACCCAACATTAAAGACTCGGAAATCCTCCCTTGTGATTATTATGTTATTACAGTTGACAGTCTCCACAAAAAGCTAGAGTTCTTGCTCTCTTCTATCCTAACTCCCTTAATATTACTCCCTACGCTCATCCCATTTCAAAATGCAGAACTACGAATCACTTTCCTAAAATTCAACAATTCCAAAGTCCTGTATCTCACTGTAATTTACATTCCTCCAGGACTAAACATCCCCATCCTAGAGGACATGCTCTCCTGGCTCTGTAATATCATACATAATGAAACTATCATCCTAAGCAATGCCAACACTAACTGTCAGAACTTTACCAGGAAATTCCCCACCTCTAGCATAAACTTGCCTACCTTCACTTAGCTTATTAACACGTCCACTAAATACACCAATAACAACAGTCAGAGCTCCATACTTGAATAGATTATATTTTCTGACCCATTCAAATATTCTAATTCTGGCACTGTCCTTGACACTCTAAGTAATCACCTCCCTGCTTTTGCTCTCAGATCTCTCAACCCCTTAAAAACCATCAGTACAAAAACCACACAAAATAGAGTTAACTTTGACCTACAATCACTTATTAACAAATTAAAAGACATAAACTGGTCCATCCTCATCATAATCCTTCTAGACGAAGCTGTCAGCTACTTCATCACAACGATCACATTCTGAACCACCTAGCACCCATATGTAGGAAAAGAATCAAAAGCAACTCTGCTCCTTGGCTATCCAAATCTTCTAGAGAATAAAGCTTCTAGAGAATTGATGAAAGTCCGAGACAGACTTTGGGAACAATGGCATACAGCCATATCCTCATTTGATGTATTATAGTTTAGACAACTTTGCAACCAGCCAAAAAATATATAACAAAAGACAAAAAAGACTACTTTGTAATACTCCAGTCTACTACTAAACAAAATCACAAGCAAATCTGGTCTACCATCTATTCACTTCTCAACCTAAAATAAATAAATAAATAAATAAATAAATAAATAAATAAATAAATAAATAAAAAACTAACCCAACAATGTTTCCTGACAAAACACTGCTTAATTAGCTAACCTCTTCAACAAACACTTCATTGAATGTATATAAAACATCACTACAAACTCTCCTTCTCTCCGCACTTCCCCATACAACTCTTTCTTTTCTCATACCCCCTCCCCAAACACTGTATCCTCCTCCTCCACCCCCCGACTCTCCCTCTTCCTCTCTCACCACTGTTCCCACAACTACTCATGCCTTCACACTTCAACCTGTCTCCACAGGTATTATTAAAATGGTCCTTTTCAAACTCAAACCATGCTCTAGTTCTCCAGATAACCTTCCAGTCAAATATCTGAAATTGTCAGCTGAATACATAGCATATCCTATATCCACCATTAACAGATTCATACTTTCCAGCACCCTGGAAAAAAATCCTTCATTACATCTCTTGATAAAGGTGGTAACCCCATTCAAATGTCCAACTACCAGACCATTGCCCTTCTGTCACCAATCTCCATACTCCTTGAAAAATGCATCCACTCTCTACTTCTTCACTACCTACTAAAAATGCAGTTATTACATTTACACAGCATGGCTTCAGATCTGATCACAGCAATAATACTGCTCTTTTATCCTTCACCGATATGGTTAATAAAGCATAGGACTCTGGCAAACTTGTCTCCTCTCTGTTCTCGACCTTTCTAAAGCTTTTAATACTGTTCCGCATCACCTTCTTATTCAAAAGCTAAATGACCTTGGGCTTTCCCCTTCATCTAACAGGTAGTTTACTAGCTATTTATCCAATAGACATCAGGCAGTTAAATGGCTACACTCCATCTCCTTATTCCAGAAGTTCCCCAAGGCTCTATCCTTTGCACTCTCTTATTCAACATCTTTGCTAATTACCTACATTTATTATTTATTTATTTGACATTTGTTGACTGGGATAGTCCAACTGAGCTAAAGCCCTTTTTCAGTGGTGACTCGGGAAGAAAAGTTCCACAAGTATTACAAAGATATAGAGTAGTAAATATAATGATACAGTAAGATAACAAAAAGCATAAAGCAAATCATGATGTTCAATTATTTACATATATAAATTATTTACAAACTTAAACCACTAAATCAAGCAGTACATACCTCTGTCCTACAAAGTACACTCAAACAGTAAGCTGATGACTCCACAGTCATCTGCTCTTCCTGCTCTATTTCTCACCTTCAGTGAATCTCCCAAGCTGCTTTCACATCCATAGAAAGCTGGCTTACTAACAATCAATTACTACTCCTCCCCTCTAAAACTAAACTTCTCCATTTCACCTCAAAATCCTCTCCCTAAATAAAAGCCAGTTTACTATTCTCTCAAAGAATAACATCAAAACAGAACTTGCTTCTCATACTAAACTTCTAGGTCTTACCATTGATGAACACCTAACGTTCGATCACCATATTCAAAACAGTATTAAGAAAACACACCAGAAACTTGTTTTTCTCTACTGGCAAAAACATTTCCTAAATCCACACACAGAACTCACTCTTGCCACCTCCTACCATTTGCCCACTCTCATATATGGTGCCCTTGTTCTTACAAATTTACAAACTAATCTCAAAACCAAGCTTGATACTTGCTACAGTAAAGTTGCAAAATATGCAACTGATGCATAATACTCCACACATCACTACAAAACCCCTTCACTCTCTCAACTGGCTTGAACTTCCCCAATACCTAACCTGCCTACAACTTAAAATGGCTCCCAAGATCATTCATAAACTGTTGTCCTATCCAAATCTCAACACTATCTTCCATAACTACACACCTCTCGAGCTATTAGGATGGAAAATAAGCAACTTTTAGTCATGCACCATCCTAGGATATCTAACAGACAAAGTCTAAACTTCTGCTCCATAGCAAAAATCTGGAACACCCTCTCCTTAACTATCAGATCCAATCACATACCTTTAGCCTTTAAACACTCACGTAAAGAACATTTCTCTAAATTCTGGACCTGTTCCTGCTCCACCTCAGGTTGACAAGCCATTTCCTAAATAACTCACCCACCTCTTATCAATCTCACACTCAGTCTTCTTATGACTTTATCCTCCCACCTTCAGTCTACAATCCCATCTCCCCTTATCCTCCCACTTTGTCTACAATCCCATCTCCCCTTTCTTCTTTAACTCCTATCTCACCCTTTACCATTCTCTCAAACGACACCTCTTCATGTATTCTCACATCTATATCCCATGCTTATTGGGTATTCCTACTAGGAACGTTCCTAAATTTGTAATCATAGTATTCAATTCTCTTTTGTACAAGTTGAATGTATTTACTTTCCCTACAAACCTGATTTGTAATACTCTTTATATTGTTCTGATAAAATGAAAAAGACAGTTTGTAAATTTTGTAACTGTTGTAACTCTTACATGTTGGAGCCTTTCTCCCTGGGGCCTCCACTGGAAATGGGTTCTTAGGCCCAGTGGACTTTCCCAGTAAACAAATGTCAAATCAATCAATTAATCAATAAATAAAATGAACATTCTGCATGCACATGCACACAAACACATGTATTCATTCATAGAGTGATCCAGACAAGCCATCCCACTCACATGCTCTTAAATGAAGGCAGATACCTTTTAATAAATACCTATAGTTTGACTATCTATCACTCAGATGTTTAACTCTAGTATGAAAAATTCTGTCAGTGATAATTTAATTCAGCTTCTTGCTCGCACTCACATACACACACAAATGTATTCACGCACACTCATACAGTTTCATACATACACACTATTCTAAACTAATCCGATCATAAATCATTTGTTTTCACACAAAGACTACCTTCACACCCAAAAAAGGCAGAAACTGTTTCACTTGATATCTCTCTGATGTTGACTGTGATCAAATGAAGAAATGTTTAGCCACAGTAATATACTTCAGATAGTTTAATTCAAATACACTCGCGCACACACCAAGAGACATACACCATGTAAACACCAAACCATACACTCGCAGACATGTTCACTGATACTGCCTTTCCCACAAAACACAAGCATTCTGAAATATGTGAATGGGCACACATTTATGTACGTACACACACACACACACACACACACACACACACACACACACACACACACACACACACGCACACGCACACACACACGCACACACACACGCACACACACACACACACACACACACACACACACTACTTCTAATAAGAGAAATGATTAGAAATGATAATCATTTATTTTCATATAAACACTGCCATCTCAGCTCGCCACAAATATTAACATTTACTAATTGGGTATATATCTGAGGTTTGTATATCCAGTATTGTTTATTTTTACAATTAATATTGCATTGTCATTAAAGTCTACCTAGCCATCAGTTAAATAACAGATAGAGTTTAATGGGTCACAGATATGGCACTGTGTGCTCATAACAATAACTATAGGTTTATTTGGTATTATACTAACATTTTTTTAGTCATTGCTGCCCTCCATTTCTGATAATCTTCAGCCCTCTCACCTTAACAAGTCAGCATACAGACAGTCATCAGATTTTCTTTCTTCTCATTTTTCTGTGATTGCATTCCTATCCCCACTTTACTGCAGTGGAGGTGCTGTGGTAGCATTGTCGCCTCACAGTAAGATGTTGTCCTGTTCGATTCTCAGCTAGAGCATCTTCTGTGTGGAGACATGCATGAATGGGCATACCTTCATTGAAGGTTGTGCGCCAGGGCCGGCAACTCGGCACATAAAAATCTACTGCCAATAATTAGCGGACCAGAGTTCTGCTGTGGTGACCCCTAACCAGGAAAACCCGAAAGACACAACAACAACAACAACATTTCTATCCCCACTTTCTGGTTTCTGATATTTACATCAGCATCATTAAAGTGGTATTCTCCGCCCTCCCTCGACCATAAACATAGTCATATGCAAATGTCTGTGAAAGCTATCTGTGCTGTTTGGAACAACATCTCCTTATTTCTAAGGTAATTATTAACCATGAATGTCTCTGCTTGTATGAGAGCAACTTGAGCAACTGAGACCAGTGTTCCCTTACCAAAGTACTGATGAGCAAGCAATAATGCCTGACAGGCTGGGGATTATTGGTGAAATAACTGACCAACCAGGAGTGTTGTGTGGTCCTACACCAAAAGCAGTGGGCCTCACAATCCATGGAAAGTCTCTTATACTAATAGTTAGTAGAAATTGCTAAAAATTTCATAGATGACATATTGTCAAATTCTGAATATGAAGAAGCTAAAATGAGTTTTGTTAGTTCTTTCTGAATCTACAGAGTGCAACTATGAATCGGTTATTTATTTATTTTTTTTCAACAAGATTGATATTATTATATTTAACCATTTTAAACCTAATGCTAATCCTGTAGTATTACTTAAATCCACTGCTGGAAATCAGCAGGAAGTCAAGTTTCCTTATGGAAGGTTAGCTAACCTGAGTTTCTTAGCACATATTATTACATGGAAGGAGAATGATGTCAAGAAAAGCAGCAGGCTCAGATGAGGTCACAGCAGATATTATCCAGATTATCAAGATCAGTATTTGTATTATATATAAATTGCCAGAATAGCTTTATTTTAGCTGAAAGCCAAATGATATTAATACGCCATTACAATTCCATGATGCATTATTAATAAAGATTCACGCTACAAACAGAAAAGGGGGCATGTATAAAAATTTGCATCATAATTATAGGAGATTTAAAAATCTAACATCACTATTATTAAAGTGCATTCATTATTGGTATAATATACTGTGGCTATAAACAATTCTGCAGTTCAAATATGCACCACTTTTCACAATGATGAACGATGCCAATGGGAAAATAAAGAATGCCATTCCTCCCTCAAGAACTACTTGTCTCCACACTCAGGGTTTGACACTCTCAATAAACAAAGCAGGATTAAACATAAATGAACAATTAAAAATATGTATAGATAATACAAATAACAGTCCTTACACTTGCAATAATTATCTGTTCTAATTAGTCTCATTTTAAAGATTGTAAATATATAAAAATATTAAGTGCGCATTCAATAAAAGACAATTATCTTTCACAGAAATGCAAGCGATAAATGAACATTAAAATAGATGTACAGGTACGTAATATGAAAAATAACATAGTCACAAAGAAGGCCTACTCTTTTTGAGTACTATGGTGGGATGTTATGCCTGATAAGGCTATTATAGTTTAATATCTTTAAATAAAATGACAATGAGCAAGAAAGAAACAAAATGAGGGTAGATATTCACAACTGGATAGAGGCTGCTTTTCATAGCAAAAATCACTTCTAAATTGTGTTGGACACAGTTACTAATCTGAAATAGTATATATCTGCTCAAAACACTTTTTCTGCATATGTTTGCAGTTATAAGGTAAGATTGTAGTGTGACATGGAAAAATGATTAAGAAATGTTTTAAAAAATGTGAATGAGGGAAAAGCCCCCAACCTATTTTCATTTAAAATGTGTACTTTTTGTTTTATTTTCTTCTTTTAAAGGAAACTAGGTGAGGGGCTTTGCCCCCCACACCCCCTACCTATATACCAACTCCAGGGCCGCACGGCATTGGGGAGGGGAACAAATCCCAGTTTTATGCCTTGAATAATGGTTTTTGATCAAATGAAATTTCGATCAAATGGGTTTTGATCAAATGGTCTGTAGATCAAATGAAGACCCATATATATATATATATATATATATATATATATATATATATATATAAACTAGATAGATGTATAGACAGATATATAAATATACAACATATAACTATAGATACATATAGGATTGCCAGCAACAAATACAAACACCCATTTTTGACAGGTATAATGTCAATGTCAAACCGTCAAAAATACTGATGTTGACATGTCAGTGCACATTCACCAAAAGACATCCTCGGTGTTTTTAGTCTTTTCCTCACTAAAAAATAACTAAACATTGTTTTTGCAGTGGGAAAGCCCCTCTGCACCCTGCATGTGGAAGGATGACCATGTCAAGTAAAGCAGCAGGCTCATGTGAGATCACAGCAGATACTATCAAGCTGTCAGGTGAGTTAGTGATAGAAATCGCTCTTGAGGGCACTCATAGGAATATGAAGACAAAAGCATATTTCAGATGATACAAGAACAAAGGGGGACATTTGTAGAATTATTGCAAGCTATGTACAAGGATACAATAACACAAGTACAGACAGCAAAGAGATTCTCAGTGGGAGTGGGAGTGGGTAAGCATCAGGTTTTAGCTCTGAGCCCACAACTGTTCAACCTGGTGATGTGCTATAATAGCAAACAGGTTGGAGAAGACAGATCAACAAAGCTGCTTCATGCAGACAATGTAGCATAACCAGCAGAATCTGAACATGAACTTCAGCAAAGGACAGGGGAATTGAATGCAAAACTGAAGGCACATGGTATGGAACTGAGTAGAGACAAGACAGTTGTCATGACAGCAAATGGGAGAATCAGATGAAAACTGAAATAGAATGAAAGTAGTGAAACACGTTAACAGATTCATGACTCTGGAAGGGGTGATTGAGGAGAAGGTCAAATCTATAATCAAAGGGGCTACTGCCAGCTGGCATGGAGTGTCAGTGCTAGTATGTGCCAAAAGAATGCCAAAGAAGCTAAAAAGTAGGATGTAAAAAACAGTTTTGCAACCAGTACTTTTGCATGGTAAAGAAACTGGGTCTATATTAAAAGCGCGAAAGCCCAAGTCATTGAATACGAAAACACCGATATATATTCTGCGAAGCACGAATACACCGAACACCCTAAACTGCTAAATTCAAAAACTTGAGGCTTTATAGTTGTCCCATTCCAGCACCCGCTACATACTACCTTCCCCAACTAAATAAACCACATACATACACTAACCAAAACCCTACTTCTAACCCTAAACTAAACCCTACTTCTAACCCTACACTAAATCTTGCATATATCACCATGTATGCACTTACCTTAACACGTACCTTAACCCTAAGGTCCATAACTATCTCACACTTACCTTAAAAATCTATACCCAAACAAACTAAATAATCCACACACATACACTTAACAAAACCCTACTTCTAACCCTACAGTAACTCTCACATACATTACCATCTATGCACTTACCTTAACCCGCTCTCTAACCCTAAGGTCCATAACTATCGCACACTTACCTTACGGAGCTATACTGCAGAAAGGCCAACCATTACGATTCGACATTTTGGATTTCGCGCATCAGGAGAATCGATGTTTTTGTGGTTTGATGAAGATGTGTTGACATTTACGTATTCGGCTAAGTACACCTTCGAGCTTTGAATATAGACCCAATTAAACTTGAGCAGTGAAGGTAGAATAAATGAGGAAGCCAGAGGTGATGGTGATGGATTACCTTAGATAGTGGATAAGACTTAATACTGTGGGACAGTCAAAGAAATGGGGACATCAGAGCAATAGCAAAAGTAGCTCCATTTGCACAGATGGTCAAATAGAACTAATTACGGTGGTTCAGGCATTTGCAGGAAAGGACAAGATGATTTGATGAAGAAGATTTGGGAGAGACAGGAAAAAGGCTAGAATAAACAAGGATGTACAGCAAAGAGAAGGATATATTGTGTGAGAGAAGACCTGCAAAAGTCAAGCATAATTATCTGAGAAGGTAGAAGAGCAGCACTGAATTGAGAGAGATGACAATAGTTGACATGATACCATGACCCGTGCAGTAAATGGGAAAAAGGGGACTGATGGTGATGGTAAAGAAATTATAAGAGCACTCAAAACCAGTTAATTTAACCTCCTTTTATAGCTTTATTTGAAGACAGTGGTAAAATATCACTATACTGGAAGTTCAGAATCCATATGTTTAAAATCAAAGACTTTGCATTTTGCTTATTATTACCTTCATTCACCAGGTAACAAAATAAAGATAAATAAAAATATGCTACTGAAATGAGTTATCGTTGAAAGAAATATATTATATCTTAAGGAAACCTACCGGCATTTAAAATATTGTACAGCTTTGATTTACTGGCATCACAATGAAGGAATGCATGCTTTTTAAATGGGCCATTGTAGTACTGTTGAAAATGAATTTGCTTGAAATATTTGTGTTCATTTTCTTTTTTTCTTTCTTTCTTTCTTTTTCTTTCCATCTTCTTTTTATTTTTTTCTTTTTGAATTTCCTTATACTTCTGTGACTCACTCATGCATAGTCGTAGTTGAAAGCATGTATTGCAATAAACTAGATATTCCCTGCTACAACATCAACTTGTGTATGCCCAGAATAAAACACTGCTGTCCTTCCACAATGCATTGTGTATTAATCAGGACCGTTAACATGATGTGCTTACTGCATCAACTCCCTCTTCTTTTTGCAATGACATTGTTGTGTGGGTACATTTATAACATTATTTTAATCACTTGTATGTTACAATAGCTTCACCACTTGAAGAAATGGGATACGTTATTGTGCAGTTTTAGTACTACAGAGTGAAATATGGAATTAGAAATGTTTATGCACCCATTTCATCTACCAGTCTATTATGATATAATCATTATTTTATGATACAGTTAAAAAAAGATTCAAACATTTGCATAATTCCTTTGTACTATATTACAAACTCAGACTATACATGCCCTGCATGCCTGCAACCCAATACTTCTCTTGCAGGCTGATCATTTTATTCAGCTTTTGTATCATTTCATTACAGTCTTTCATGCCACTTGCTATAACTGCTACAACTATGCTCAGTTAACATGATATGAATATTGCACTACTTCACTCTCCTATTTCAGCATTTGTGTTTGAAAATGTACTAAAAATGTAATAACTGACACAGTGCTTGCAGCTTCTCTAACACATTGATTGACATATTTCATCCTGATTGTCTGATCTATGCATGATACTACTAATCTGATTGTTTTTTTTTTGTTCAGTTATCACTTCCCTTTCATCCACTCTTTAATACAGTTATATTATTAATTGCAGTTGCTGCTGTTTGAAGATACTTTTGATACATAATAGCACTTGCTGCAGCTCCATAAAGAGAAGCAAAACGGTTGTAGTTTTACATGTTTACACTTTAACATAAATGGCATGTCAGAGTAGGATAGGCTTATAATAATGAACACTAGATAGTCAACAGGCAGTGTCAGCAAAGCACAGGTTAAGAGAAAGAAGTGAATTAAATACACCAGCAAAAAGTGGAAGTGGGTAAATTAAAAGAAATGAATTAACTGCACCAGCAAAAAGTGGAAGTGGGTAAATTAGCAATCAGATGCAGAACATTGGAACCCAGCAGCAACAACTGAAGAAAAGGAAATAAATCATACAGAAATACTTCAAAGGTATCAGCAACTTTAAAAATAAAATGGAAAGAAGTAGCAGGAAATCATTGCATATTTCCTTTAATGTTTCACAATATGATACACAAACACTTGTTTGCCCAAGATTCCCTTCCAGCACTCTAAAAAGTAGAAAGGTACTTCATCCAGGGTTGGGTGAGGTCTGTCCTCTACAATAAATGCATCCTTTTTAAACTTGCTTCATTGCAAATGTATGACAGAAAGTGTAACAAGCAGTCAAAGTGTATGATCAAGAGAGGATTGACATTGGCATGAAAAAAATAAATGTACTGAATACAACTAATATTCCACTTTTATTAGGTGTGTACATTTCTAGGAAGTGTGTGTAGTCTATAAATTTACTCAGACTTTTCATTCCCATTGTTTTTATACAAGATCAATACATGCTCAAGATTTATTGCATCTTCTGTATGGCTCATTGGCTGTGGACAGCAGTGAATAATGAAATATTTATGGGTTATAATCCAATTGTTTAAACTGTGTTTTGGCTGTCACTAGAGCACCTAAACATTGCTTGAAATTTTCCTTCTAATTCTCAGGGAAATTGCAGCATGATAAATAATTGTCCCTATTATTTATTTTTGTGAAAAATTGAAATGCATTGCAAAGAAGATTTGTTTTACAGACAGATAAATCTATTATGACAGTATCCAAAACAACATTAGGATTTACAAAAATACCTCATCAATATTCATAGAGCAGAATTATAAACATACCTGTTCAAGGTCAGAATGCTCAGAATATGAAACCTGACAAACTTTGCATTTATGATAAAATTGTAACTATTTCCTGTAATATATGTTACTGGTAATGTGTTGGGTAATACATATGCAAAACACTCCTTCCTCATCAGCTATTGCACTGTACTCTTCAAAAAAGTATATGTTTTTTACGTCAACATTCTATGGCAAAAAAGGAACAGATAAAAAGTCTGGTTGCATATTCTTCCTTACTAAATCTAGAAATTGCTTAGAAGCGTCAAGTGTTAAATTTAACATAAAATGCGTTTCTCCAAAAGGTATGTAAACTTAAAAGAATATTATCTCTGAAAAGGGAAATTTAGCATACATTTTCAATGCCAGATGTTTGTCCCACTAAAGACTGATTTCTGCAGTTCAGTCAAACAGAGAGAGAAACAAATGAGAAATTATACTCGGAATGGACCATAAAGACACATTGTATAAAAATTACATCCATCACTGAAAACAAGGTTCTTGTTTCAAAGTAAAATAAAATGGAGATGGCTGCACCATTTCTGACGTGCTGAATACATAAGAAGAGGAGACTGTGAAAGCAACTTAATTATGTTAGAAGATAACTTTGAGGAAAATGAGAGCATACAGCAGTCAGGATAGTGACTTGCAGAAAACAAAGAATATATGAGACACCTGATTCATTAGCTAAACAGCACCATGTTGTGCTCCAGTTCTTGTCATTTAAATGACATTTAGGTAAATTATCACTTTTAATCAGTTTAACTTTGCTAGAACAGTTTTGTTCTGTCTCTCTCTCTCTCTTTTTCTGTACATTAGAATAAAGTGAAATGCATTCATATGTATTGGTTATCATAACTAAGGCTCAGTGTTAATTACATTGCATAGGAGCTTATTAACTGTAAAAAAAACAAAATGAGGGTTGTTCCTAATTTGATAATAGTGTTGCATTGATTGAGTTCAAGGATGTCATTCAGACTGATACCAATGCCTTGGGTACTTCAGACACATCTGTGTGTGTGTGTGTATGTGTGCGTGTGTGTGTGTGTATGTGTGTGTGTGCACATCTGTGTGTGCGGGCAAGTGCACGTGTTTGCCTGTATGAGTGTATGTGTGTCAGTGTGCATGATGTCTGTGCATGTGTGTGAGTGTGTCTGTGTACCTGTGCATTTGCATGCATCTCATTATGTTGTTTTCACTGTGCTAAATTGTTGATGCAGAGGTGCAGTGGTAGCATTGTTGCTTCACAGTAAAAGGTTTTCCGGTTCAATTCTCAGCTGAAGTGCCTTTTGTAATGAGTCTGCATGTCCTCCCTGTGTTCGTGTGGGTTTTTTCTGGGTACTCTGGTTTCCTCCCACATTACAAAGATATGCATCTGGAGGGTTTCTCCCCAGGGCTCTCCTGAAAACTGGCTTTGTTCCAAGTCAGATTTTTCTGGTAAACAAATGTTAAATAAAATAAAAAATAATATATATATATATATATATATATATATATATATATATATATATATATATATATATATATATATATATGGGTCTAATGGGTCTACTTTGAATGAATGAAATACCACTTACATGACTTTCTAAACACTGAAATGACTTTGCCAAAACCACATTTAAATGACGTTTCGGAACATCAACTGAAAACTCCAGGTAAATAAACACTTCTCCACAGTAATAAATACATTAAAACTGAATAAAATTAAACCCACCCATGTAGGGGTATTGCCCCCCCAAATCCTCCTATGAAGGGTGCTGCACCCCCACCCCACCTTACTAAATATACCAACATTGAGATTGCACTACAGCTGGGAAATGGGCAAAGTTCAACATGTTGGCCAAGTTTTCAGTGAGTGGTCATTGTTCTGAGAGGTCATCGAAATGCATTGTTGGTGATTTCATCTTGGTGTCTAGAAAGTCAGGTAAGTGGGATTTTTTTCATTCAGAGTAGACCCAGATATATATATCCATTGTATATCACTCACACAAAGTGATATAATCACACACACACACACACACACACACACACACACACACACACACACACATGCAAGCACACGCACACATACACACACGCATACAAACACATGTGCACACACAAGCGCATGCGCGCGCGCGCACACACACACACACACACACACACACACACACACACACACACACACACACACACACACACACACACACACACACACACACACCCACACCTAACCTAACCCCTCACTACCCCCAACTGCTACCTCCTAGACACACTTACACATACATGTAGCCTATCACATACATTCATGCACACACACATCTCAAACAATGTCTTACTTTTAAATTCCCCAGTATTTACCTCTATCATTGTGGTTGAACACAGTCTTTTTGCTGTGTTCATTATTGCAAGCAGTCAGAAGTGACCATACTTGTCATGAGTCAAGAGTTTTTCTAAATCACTCATCTGCATAAATGCCTTAATGCAGGTACTTTTCACAAATAACACATGACTAGTTATCAAATGATTCTCCCCTGGACCGCATCTAGCATGTCTCCAAAGACAGGCCACCATGGTCTTTGTGCAAACACTCCATGTTAAGGCTGTCTCTGAATTTGAAAGAGTTGTGAGGTTTACTCCTTGTATGTAGCTCACATCTGCTTTTACGAATTGCACAATATCTGCAGAAAATGAAAGAATTGGAAATTGTATGTACTACTTGGATATACCAAAAATTGTGAAGCTGAGTTTGAAGCTAAGCCATAGTGAAAGCACTTGTTGAATTAAAAATTGTGTTTTATATTTCCTATTCCTACACTATTGCATTGCTTTTCATTTTCTGTTGTAAAGCAAGCATTATTTTGAACTGCAAATTGGTATCCAGAGATTAATTTTGGTGGTTGGACTTATAAAGAAATGCTACATTGTTGGCTTGCAGAAGAGAAAAAAAAAATCAAACCAATATTTCCTGAAGAAACCTGAAACTGTTGTGCTTGAGAATATTTTTTATCCATTGGTAGTCCAGTGTCAACACATGAAACTACGTACAAAGTGTTCTACTTAAAGTTTTTCTCTCCACATCCAGAAGGATATGTTGCCTCAAATTGGGAGAAACTGTGCTAGACTGACTGTCCTACAGTTGTACTATGAGGAACTGTTAAACCCTGTGCCTTTGTATGGATTTATTCCTTGTGATAGGAAAAAGGGGTAGACTGTAATGCAGATCTTCTCTTGTCTATATGGGAATTTGTTTCAGAAAAATGAACCGTACTGAAGTTTTAAGCGTTACCTAAAAAGTGTGATGTCAGTTCTGATTGAGAGTTACAACTTCACTCTAGATAAGGGAAAACAAGCAGTGTTGAGGTTAAGGGCATCTCTGCATCTTTAGCGAGCGATGTTTATTTACAGACCTCTCTAAATTCTTATGAATGTCTTCTTTTGAATGTTACTGGACCATGTGGAAATCTGCCATTTCCAAGGAGTAGAACACATTTTTGATGGCCAAGGTGATTATCTTACCACATAAAATGTAGCATACATACTCACTACCTTATACTCACAGCAGTATTTTGTCCCAAGTGTCAGGTAAGACACAATAAACTCAAAAACCTTGTGGAGAGAAAGGTTCTGCACAAGCAGACAGAATTAGATGTCCTGTGCAGAGACAGGGTGATGTCACTTGATTAGTAGTCCCTGACTTCTTCCCATTGTGTAGTCTCATTTGAGTTTCTTGTTAAATCATTTCTTCTAAATAAATATTATTTTGTACCAGAGGCATTATGTCGATGGAGGGTATTCAGTGAGTGTGGACACTGCCTACATCAATGGTTCAGTATCTTCTTGTGTGTGCAGTGTACGTCTCTGCAAAACACAAGAGACCGAGTCCCCAGATATGACCAACTTATACTTTACAAATGGGAATAAATAAATTCACCTTGAAAGCAACGCTTGATAGGGGAGTTTTGACATCCATTTCAAGAACACATAATGAGAGTTATGATCACTGAGAACCAAACACAATTCTTTGTAGTGTATGGAGCTTTATTTCTTCCTTGTACTAAGAGTTACAAAAAAATTAGTAGGTGCACTCAGAGTTTTACCAAATTTGAAAAGCCAGTAAAGGACTTAGCACTGCTGTCAAACAGAAAGTAGTATGCCTCTCAACTACCTAGATTTTCACAGAATGTCTAGATTTTTGCCTCATGTTTTTGGTCCGTTCCTTATCAAATGTATGATTTCTCTGTTAATTTAGGATTAGACTCACAAAATAATAACATGCACCTGAGTTTCAGTTTCCATATCCTTCAGAAAATGCATGCTAATGCAAAATCTGCTAATCTACTGACTTTATAGTGAAATATTTGAAATCTGCCCCACATTTTTTGCCTTTTCCTCCATTTTGGGCTTTGTCCAGATTTCTTGCAGTTAGATGTTGAAAGGTATAGGAAGCACTCCTCTCATCTTCTTATCTTTAGAACTGTGGACAAATCCAAACATACTGGGGAGATGAAGGATCAAAAATCAAGGACAGTTTTTAAATGCTGTTCTTAATCACTGAGGAAGTTTATTTAACAAGATTTGCAGCTATGTGGATTTTCAAAACAATAAGGTACTATAATGCACAACCATTTTTGACCGACTGCAATCCAGAGATATACCAGAAAACTATATATCGTCTCACAGTAAGACATTGTCCTGTTCGATTCTTAGTTAGAGCATCTTCTGTGTGGAGAAATGTTTGAATGGGTGTACCTTCATTGAAGGTTGTGCATCAGGGCCGGCAACTCGGCATGTAAAAAATTTACTGCCAATTATTAGCGGACCGGAGTTCCGCTGTGGCGACCCCTAACCGGGAAAAGCCGAAAGACAAAACAACATATAAATATAAATATATATATATATATATATATATATATATATATATATATATATATATATAAATAAATATATAAAAACATATAAATATATATATATATATATATATATATATATATATATATATATATATATGTATATAAGTTTACTATCACATGTTCATTTGTCTTTTAGACGAATTAACTATATGCGAAAACCAGATAGTGGGACTGATAGGGTGATCACTGGAATGCTGAAGCTGACAAGAGCGAATGTCCACTGTTGTCATCTCCAACATTGCAGTGCAGATCACACTATAGTGAGGATGGGGAAATGTACCCTTACCCTCACTGTAGTGCGATCTCAGAGTTTGTATATATAAGTAAGGGGGGTGTGGGGGAGCAGACCCACAACATGGAGGGTGCAGGGGGGGCTTGCCCCCCTGCAAAAACTAGTTGTAGTATGTTGGGTGGGTAGGAGCATTTCAGTGTAGTCGACATTTTTCAAATTCAACTGTGTTGAAATGCTCGGTTCGACATTTACACTCTTCGGTGTACAGATTTCCGAACATTTGGTTCGGACATCTGTACATTCAAACAATGTCATGTCGAACATCTGATAGTAAACTATATATATATATATATATATATATATATATATATATATATATATATATATATATATATATATATAGATATATACACATATATGAGGAACAGACAAAAACTTAAGATACAAAACCCAAGACAAGTTTAGAGCCAAGGACATTAGAAAGAAATTAATGTTTTCCTTTTCGTGATGCTGCTCCTTGTTGGCTGGCATTAACTGCTGTTAGTCCATAGTGGGAGACCTGATCATCACAGTGCTTATGGGTGGAGCTTACTGTCAACCGTCCGGCTAAGTACTGTTACTAAGGGTCTCTCACTAAGGACACTGTTATTAAGTTTATCCTTTTCCCATACTGGAGCATAATTTAGGCACCACATGCTATCTATATATATATATATATATATATATATATATATATATATATATTTATATAGGTTCACTACTTCACTACATAATCTTGAAATTTTGAAATATCGAATTTCAAAATCCCGAGACTATGTAGCCGAAACCCCTAAATATCGAAAGACCAGAAGAACGAAATTCAGAATATCGAACGTACATATCGCATACAGCACACACATACACATGCACACAACTTCCCCCACAATCAAACATTTCATCCTACATTGTGCCCTCCACCCCCCCCCACTTAAATATACTAACTCTAAGATTGCACAAACAGACACAGAAGGGAAACTCACACCCACACATTTTACAGTCCCTCACACACACACATATCACAGTCACAACACACACTGACACACACTAAAGCCCCTAACCAACACACTTATACAGAGATACGTACCTCAGCTTCCACCTATCCATCAACAAACCGCATCACTAGAAGCACTACTTCAATATCTTCGAACATCGGGATTTTGAATTTCATGCTTCTGGTCTTTCGGTATTTAGGGGCTTCAGCTACATAGTCTCGAGATTTTGAAATTCAATATTTCAAAATTTTGAGATTATGTACTGAACCCATATATATATATATATATATATATATATATATATATATATATATATATATATATATATATATATATACATATATATATATATATATATATATATATATATATATATATATATATACAATTTCTAGAAATAACATTACTGTCAGAGCACGCAGCTTACAGAACTTGAATTTACTGTAATATGTACTCAAAACAACTTAGGATGACATCAGTGCCCAAGACATGTTGGGACCATAAGCCCCAAATCCAATAGACTTGCTTTCAGTGTTAAGTGACCACTTACTGATTGCAAGCTGAGAATAGATGTTTTAGAATATGGTCCCTGTAGTAAGGCTGTTTATCTGATCTCCATAGTAAGCCTGTTTATAGAAAATCCTTAAACTGAAGTAAGTCACTTACACTGAGAGCAGGTCTTTTGGAATCAGTGCAGACTGACACTGAGAGCAACTCTTTTGGAATCTGTCCCATAACTCAAAGTAGCATCAACATTAATAAAGACTAGCTGAATGTCTTCAATGAAGTGTGAGTGATACACATTGACTATAATCATTGCTTGACAGGAAACATAAGACAGGGATGTTGCAAAGCACTTAGTGACCATAGCACCATTCAAAACATAGAAGCATAAGAAAGTATATCATGAATAAATATTCAGCTTTGAATGTGACAAGAATGTCACAGTTTTATGTTCGTTTTGCAAATGCAAACATGCCAAGCTAAGATCTTGTAGAATCTTACTGTAAAGAAATTTCTACATTAGTGTATACCATGACTATTTCATAATTTCATGTTACTTAATGTAAGGTTTAAACAAAATATTTAAAAGTTATATATGTCAGTATAAAAACAAACAAAGAACAAAATGTAATACAAATTATGTTACACTTCTCAGAACAGTCTCCCCACATTACATGTACGAGCTGCAAAAGTAGTATTGGGATGAGAAAAAGGCATTGCTTATTGTACTTATTAGGACTAGTTGACATTTTCAAGTACATAAATGACTATGGTTATTTTGTACTTATTTACACTTCCTCAGTCATTATTACCTTGTGAAAATATGATATACAATGCATGCTTATTTGTTTACGCATTTCTTTGTTTACTTGCTTTTTTCTTTTTGTTTACCAACTAATTGAAATAATCTGTAGGATGTCTTTTTAACCGCATTATAAGCCAGTGAGAAGACAGACATGACATAAATAGGCACAAAATAACTCCAAGCTGAATTAATATATTATCTATCTATATGTATATGGTGCACAACATAATTCTAATTTTAACAGACTGCCCTGAGACTATAATGTATATTAAAATGGAAGATTTGTTTTATTCTGTTAGTTTTAAAGAAGTGTAAACTAGCTGAAAACATATTTTCTCTGTTAAAATTGTTTAATTTTCCCTTGTGGGTTGTTTGAATGTGCTTTTTTTCTATCAAAAAGCAACTTTTTGGGCTGGCATTTGCTGCATGTCTTCCCTGGAAAAAGGCATCATTTTTGGCTTGACCATAGAACAGATTGTCAGTCCCATGGTCAGTATTTCTTCCTGCCACAAAAGAAAAAGTTAAGCAAACAGCCTTTGCCACTGCAGTAGGCTACCAATTTGCCTCAGCCACAGGTGAATGACTCTGCTGTGGTCATTTGTTGTACCTCAGACCACTCATCTTTAACTCAAATCCCTCTGGTTTAGCACCTAAAGCCACAATGATTCCAGCGTTAGCCGCATCCTCGGTGGCTGTTGGAGTCCCCTGAGTGAGAAAGGGAGAGACACTCTTGTCAGCTGTGGGACAGGAAACAGGGAAGGTTTTCTTGTTGTGTTAGAATACTCTGCCTATCCCTGGTGAAGCCGCAATTGACATTAGTAATTCAGTTAACCTCATTTTTCCTGTTAAAAAGAAACAGACAACCAAACATGTATCTACTCCTCCTCAAATTTCTTTGAATATGATTTGTTTACTAGGACTGACTAAGGATTTACTTCATGCTATTGATCATTCTGATGGAGTATTTTCTGGTACAAGAAAGAGGGATGTCTCTTTTCCTGAAAAGAGTGAAGATTCTGAATCTAAGCAGAAGATGCAGGGACAGATTTTATCCTCAGATTTCTGATTCAGACCCAGTGGAGAGTTTAGTTTTTGATTCATTCTGTGGGGGTTTCTCTTTCTCTGAGACTATTGTTAGAATGCCCCAACATTTTCAGTGGTAGAACACTAAGGTTTCTCAGTCCCTCTAAAAATACTATGAGCTGTTACAGAAGGATTTTAGGTTCATAAGTTCATAGCTAGGTACTAGGTGACTGGCCCTAGGGTCTATATAAGCCTAACCAATAGGTACCCTGGCTTTAGCCACCCAAGAAAATTAATTCCTGTGCCCCTGTCGAGCAGAGCCACAAAAGTGATCCCCTGGGTGAATTTTCTAGAACCTACAGCCATTACTCCTGCCCTGTATGCTAAAGAGGGAGTGTGTCTTATTGCCTGCAATTTTCTTGATAGTCAGCCAGCTGTCCCTAAAAAGGCAGATAGGATGTATAAAGTTTCTCAGTCTTTTACATTTTTATACACTATTCCCATCCATGAAAGTCCCACCTAAAACAGCAAAAAGAGAAGTGACCACATAAGAAGGATCACTGGAGGATGATGATATATTGAATGAGTTTGAAGGCCACCCTAGGCTTGAAGCCATCTGGTCTGGGGAGAAAATTTAGCAACCTCATTCCTAGATGCCTACTTGCCTACTTGGACTGAATGTCCCATTCATGGCCCCCTGGAGGCCATTACATTATGAGAAGAAAGCACATCTTCCAATGCCAAAGCCTTTCACATATTGGTTGGTCCCAACCCCTCTCCACAGACATCTTATTCTGTTGCCTGTATCCTTATAACTGAAGGCAATAATTCAATATGATTGGTTTTTGCAGGTAAGACTTTCTATAACTCCCATAGTGAAATCACTGGTGCCCACTTAGAACTGGGAAATTCAAAGGTAGCCACCTTCTCTAAAAGTGGGTTGAAGATGCCTAACCTACAGCCCTGTGCCATCTTGCCTCAGTCTGAGCCTGGTGTGCCCCTCCCTCCCACCACAATCCTCTTCCAGAATGCAATAAGGCTGGTGCAGGACATCATGTATGGAACCCTTTGAAGACCACACATTGGATCAGGGGTTGCAAGCTAAAAAAGGAAGGTTAAATCATCTACCCTTAATAAATGCAAATCTTGAGATTTAGAGATTGACAGACTGGCTTATGCAGATCATTGTTATATGCTAGACACCAAGGACACATTATTCTCTTACTCCCTGCCAGAGTAGTTCTCATTTGGAGACAATATTAAAAGAATAAAGTATTTCTTCAAGTAGGAAACTAAAAATTACTTGGATGCACAGTATAGACACACAAAAAAACCTTCTGATACTAGCAGATTAAAACGGGTCTATATTACATAGTCGATGTTCTGCAACTCCGAACACCTAACGGTCAAACCATTATGTTCAAAGTTAGGAAACTTCGACTACATAAAAATAAAAAATAAAAAACAATATACAGCAAAATAAATTGTTGTAAACAAGGGAGAAGACCCCATGCACCCCCCACACCCCCACTACTTAAATATACCAACTCCAAGATCGCACCACATTGAACATAATGAAAATCTCTGCTTATGGAGATTTCCTTTCAAACGCGCAAACTTTTACAAATTCAAACTTGTGGTCTCAACCATATGTAGTTTGAACTTGTAAAAGTTTGACTGCGTGATAGAAACCCAATTAAAACACCTGTTTTATTTCTTTATTTATTACACCCTTAAGGGATGCATTCACCAGCGCATTTTTGGACCATGATTTCCATCCCCCGACACATAAGCAGCCTGTCCATTTTTGTAGGGTCATGGTCTCCAGAAAATATTCAGACTAGATCCTAAAAGCTGATATAAATATGATGTGCATGAACAGCAAGGGATCCAATGGGGCCCTATTAAAGAATTCTATCCCAAATGACAGGACAAGAAGGGTATTTGACTGATTTGTGAAAATGTTTTATATATCCTTGCCACCCTGGCTTTCAGGACACTGAATTGCCAGATTCATATGCACAAGACAGAGGTTATAAAGATGAGCTAGAAGATATAGCAAATCTTCTGACCAATAAATTCAGCTCCAATTTTACCCTGTCACCTCTCCAGAAATTCCCCTGACCATAGATCCCCCAACTATCACTATCACTATAAAACATGTCCTCACTGCAAACTCGGAAGCCAGAAACACTGCAGTAATGGAACCTGATAATTTCTCAGGATATCTTTTTAATAGCACGAAACATGACCTATCATGCCCACATATGGTAAACCAATAAATGAACGAATTAATTAAAATCCTAGGAATGTTCTAGTTCTGTTCTTTGGAAATGTTATAATATTTTCTTCCAGTCAACTGTTTTATTATTATGTGGAATAAATACTTAAGGAATGTTTATATTATATATTGAAATACTATAGTGTTCTGTTTTATCTCCTTAGAAACAAGAAACCAAGATATCAGACGATATTTTAAAAGAGTGTGAATGAAAGTTATTTTTCTATTCAGCCAATCTTGGTAGGTTTATATATATATTTTTTATGGAGTTCAAAGCAAATGCTGTAATGTAGCAGATACTGACTGTCTTAATATAAGTCCAGACAAAAGTGAAAATTCATGTGAAGTTTTCATACATGCTCTTATTAAGAGTAATGATATTACATAAATATTAACATACAGTTTGGAAGTAAATATTTTTGGTGAAGATGTGTGGGTACTTTAAATCCTTATAAAGAGCACCATTTCATGTCTGTATGAACATGAAGTTCCACAGTAATATTAAAAGGGAGAGGAGAAAGAGAACAATTATTTTGTCCATTTGTTTAAACGGATAAGTTAGAAAAGTATGGAACAATTTAACTCACTCGTATTCTCCATCCCAACAGCATTATTTGATGTGCAGGTATAGCTGTACTATCTAACTGCACTGTAAAGTATATCAAACACAGACATTAATCACTGCAGCTTAACTCGATTATGTTTTGGAACTCCTGACATTTTGTATGTTTATCAGGCTTCTTAAACCTGATAGAAATGCATTCATCTGAACTTGAATTTACTTGATCAGTTTAAGCATTTCCTTCCACACATGAATTTTTTTCTGCTATAAATTCCATAAAACAACATCTTGCCTGTCAGTAAAAAAGGTATTTCACACCTTGTTAGTGAAAGTGCTGGCAACTGTGAAATAGTTAATTTATATGTCTCCAAATTTAGATGCAGTTCTGGCTGATATGTCTGAGCCTCTGTGTGGTCGCATTGATTGTATGCTTTATTTTCTGGATTCATTTGCAGATTTACTCTATGTGGGTATCAGTACGATTATAACACTTTACAAAGTCTCTGACTAGAGAAAGACCTTAACTTTGATCTGGTGCAGTAGTACACTGCATTGTGCCTGTTATTTTTATTCATTTTTTTTAATCAAGGAATCACCAACGTTGTCAGTATCATGGGTTCATATGCAGGCCCTTATCTTCTACACACAGTGATCTGTACTGAGTTAAGCTGGGTAATAACTTCCTGCCTGAGCTGGTATATGTACTATACAGCATGTGTCCCTGTGTACGCCTGTCTTTTTACTGGCTGCCTGCCAGTGATTGTGGTATACAGTGTCAATCAGTATGCTTTTGTTTCTCTTCCTATGAGTTTTATAGCATACATGCTGCAAATTTGCAAAGTATATTTCTAATAAGCAGCACACTCTTACTACATAAACAAAAAGCTTAAACAATATACTTTTGTTTGCAAAAAATATATATCTGTACTGCTAGTGTTTAATGTTCATACTGATTGTTTCATCTTAGAACTCAAAGACAATAAGTGCAGAAGTGACATTCCTGTTGGAATATAATTGTCATAAGAAGGAATATGTTGGAAATATGGTTTAATTGTAGTTAAAGATATGTCAGATTTATGGAACAGCTCACATATGTAGATATAATGATGTATGCGGCCTGACTGCCAGCAACATTAAGGTAATGATGCAAATTCTCCAGAAATAACCTGATGATTTTGTGATTCGTCTACGTGTCACTCACCTGTGAGTCAGGATTGAGGAATTCTGCAGTCTGACATCTGATCTCTGCATATCTTTGTCAGTTCCTTTCTTCATTTGGAAAGCATAAATAATAATTTAAATGTGGACTTGCTAAATATTTATGGGTCACTGTTATTGATTTCTATTCCCACACCCTATACAGGAGCATGTTAGACTCCCTACACTGTCTCACAGCTGCATCAGAAGTTCCCTTTCCAGCTGTTACTTCTTTTTTGCCTCTGATGTGTATCATGTATTTCTTATTGTCTGCGGCAGATATGCTTTAATGAGTACTTCCTCGGTTCCTCCCTGGCTAGTAAAAGAATATAATTCAACTGCCTGCCACACCCAACACCTTCTGTTTCAGTGTCAGGACTGAATGTTAATCTTTAGCAGTATTTACCTTTACATCTGTTTGCACATAAATGAGAGCCAACCCTTAGTTAAAGAAGGGACCAAAATCAAAGGTAACTTTTAGAATTTTAAGATGCCCACCCAGCAAGCTGTACAGTAACGGGATATGTATGTAATATAATTGCCGACTAAGAATAACCTTTTGGAATTATAGAGCTCCCAGATTTATTACTGAAGCTTGATCTTTCGAGAAGGATACAGTACAATTCTTCCACAAGATCTAGTGTTTCTTGAACAGCAGTCATTTAGAAGAATGTTGGTTTGTTTTATATCCTTTCTTGAGCCAGCTTTTTCTTGCCCTCATGCTTTTTTTTCATTAAAACATTGAATTCAGAGCATCAATAACTTGGTGATTAGTTACAAACAATAATGACAAAAGGTATTATAACATGCTTAGGATTTGTGAATGTGTTTTTATTTTATACCAGTTTAGAGCCCAGACCTTATTTCATTTGTATTTATTTAAATTTTATACCAGTCAGTGTAATAGTTGTTAGAATTCATTTGATTGTAATGTTTACACAGATTGTATTTATTTTAATTTTATACGTGTAGTAGTACACTAGTACTGGTTAATTTTATTTTTATATAATAGAATTGTATAATATACACAAAACAGTTTTGTTCTGGTTTATATTTTATGTTATTTAAGATTAATGAAGAAGGCTGAAGAGCAGCTACAGTTAATTTTATTTTTATAAAAGAGAATTATATTTTAGTTTTGCACAAGTTGAAATATCAATATAAATAAAATACTACTGTTCTGCTTATTTTGAGTTTTGTGATCATATTTTGTCCGTTCTTCAGTTTGAGTTTAAAAGTTGTTATCCCACAATTCCACTGAAGTAGGTGCAGTTGCCTAATTATTTGTGCAAATTTTATGTTAATCGATATACAGATTTGTACCTATTTTTCATGTGCCTTTGTCCATTTTGATGTTTCCAGGTTGAGACATATGCTAACGTCAAGGTCCTTTGGATGACCAAGTTCACAGGTGCCTGCAGACTGGGAGCTATCACAGATTCCCTCCATGACACAAACATTTTACAAGAGAGTTTAACATTGAAGAATGACTGATGCCAATGTCACAGTCTAAAACTCAATCCCAGAAAATGCATTATAGTGCCTTTTGGAAAACTGTCAAACAGGCTAATTACTCTCTCAGTAAGATTCCCCCCAAGAGTTGTCCCATTAGTCAAGAATCTGAGAACATATGTAGACAGTGATCTGGAGTTTGAGCAACATGTAGCTAAGGTAGTAAGAAAATCATTCTATGTTGCCCAATGTATAAGTAAGGGCATGGTATCCAAGTCCAAGGAAATCATAGTATCACTTTATTCATAGTTTATCAGACCCATCATTGAGTATAATTTCCCTTTCAGCATGTACCTGACCAGACATATGCATCAGTTGATATTCCCACAAAGGTTCCTTAACAGAAGAATCTAGGGTATAAACTCATTATCCTATATATATCACATTAAAGGCCTATCTCTATACTTTCTCTCCCACAGGTTACTGAGAGGCTATCTGTGGCTTGACTAAATGGATAGGAAATCAAACACACACACACACACACACACACACACACACACACACACACACACACACACACACATACACACACACACACACATAACCTCTAGAAACTTCCTAATTAACATTCTCCCTCTTAATAAACAACATGATACATAGGGATACAATTGGGTTGGACTGAATGACTAGGGTTATAAGGCCATGGTGGACATTATCCCAGTATATATCTATGAACATATAAACCTATTCCTCTGTAGTAACTTCCAGAAGGTAGACCAATCAGTACATGATGGACTTCTATATCTCATATATACTCTCCCAGTAAAATCATTGCCTGTCCACCAAACCTATTGGATTCAAATCTATCACAGGATACTAGACTATAGCCACAGAGAATTGGATAACAGTCCACTTCTTTAAGACAAGTTTCTGTTGCCATTGTTATGTCAGCATTTAGTGCTTTTAATAGTTTTCTTTTTTCAAATGTAACACTTTATTATTTAAAATACAAATAGTTGTATTTAAGACTGACTGCACTCATCTAAGTGAGATTTAAAATGTGAAAAACTTCCAGAAAACCCTTATATTTTCCCCTTTCTTAAACTTTCTGTGATCCTGGAGCCTGCCTATGTAAAAGTATTTTTTTTTCTTTTGGTATATATAATATATATATATATATATATATATATATATATATATATATATATATATATATATATATATATATATATATAAAATATAAGCTATCAGTTTAAATTTATGATTACAGTGGCAGTTAAGGGTAGTCACTGGGGAGTTTGTTCAGTGTTTCAGTCAAACTCGCTAGCAGGTGAACTTGTCTCTATATCTGTATATATTTGCCCTTACACATGTAATGTCTGAGAAGTATATTCTAATTCCCAGCTCTGATGTGTAACTCAGTAGATCAGTAATTAGATACTGACCCCAATGTTATTTGTTCCCATGTCAATTATTCACAGGTTAGTACTAAACTAACTGCGCTTGTGGGTCATTTTAAGCCTGTCCCATCTGAGAATCAAACCCCACACTTTATGCTTCAAGGTAAACACCTTAACCATTATGGCATCCTCCATCCAAATAATCAGAGCTGCCAAGTCTCAAACCCAGGACCCTATACACTATAGTCAGAGCAATGTACCACTACGCCATTTGAGCTTATTACAACTTACGTTCACTCAATCTTTATTGTCTTCAGACCTGTAAGTTGTCATATACTCTTGAACACGGTAAAAACATGACAGTTTTGTTAACATTATCACTTTTACATTTTCTGGTGTCAACTCCTCAATAGGGGATTTCATATAAATTACAGGTTCTTTCTATTTTTTAAAGACCTGTCTTCTTCCCTGCTTTTGTCAATGGTGCATATGCAGTTCTAAGACTTACCAGAGCGGTACTGGACATCAAGTTATTTTAGATCAAGTAGAAGATTATATAATCTAACCACAATCTTGAGAATTCCCCCCTCTTTATTTTGTCCTGCTCATTATGAGAAATTAGTTTTTGTTTTACCTAATGGTGTTCAAATAAAATCTAAGCATCTGAAAGCTTCCTTGTATATTGTTCTTATGCAACAAGGTCTACCATTGTTTGGGTACTCCTCACACTCTTGTAGGATAGTGCAGGCCTCTGATTTACCTTACTAAGGTCAGTCTGTTGATGTGTTAAGAAAAAAAAAGCTGTTAGATGGTTTAGTAGGGTCTATATTATGTTATCAAATCCTGGTAGCATCAAACACCAGAAGACCGACACGTAAAGCACGAACTATGGTAACGGCAAATGTACAAAACCATGAAATGCGAAATGTTGAAGTGTGATGGTTGGCCCATCTGCGGTATAGCTCCGTAAGGTAAGTGTGTGATAGTTACGGACCTTAGGGTTAGGGTGTGGGTTAAGGTAAGTGCATAGATAGTAATGTATGTATGGTTTAGTGTAGGGTTAGAAGTAGGGTTTGGTTTGTGTATGTATGTGTTTTATTTATTATGTTTGGGTATGTAGTATGTAGCCAGCGGTAGTGTTGGTCGACTATGACGGTTCGAGATTTGAAAATTCATGGTTTAGGAGGTTTGACATATATGAAGTTCGGGCTATGAGTGTCGTGTTATGGTGTTCGATGTTAGGGGTATTCGATAACATAATATAGACTCGTTTAGTAATGCCTATTTGAAATGCAGTTGTTAAAGTTTTGTTCCAGTGTCCATGGTTACTTATTTTCTCATTAAGAAAAAAAATCAATTACTATTCTGAGTCATTCTTTAATTTTGCAACTTTCAGAGAAAGCAAGAGTTCATTCAACTAGAAAAAATCTGGACTTGGATTACCTCTGCCATGATGTTATGTGGAAAGGAGTCTTGGGGTTAAACTGGGAGCATTTGTTGTCAACATTGACAGATTTATTGCAAAAGTTTGTTCTTTGTCAGGTTAGCGTAAAATTCATGTCAAGGGTAGCGACTTGGGTTTTATTGCAAAGTATAAAATGTTTTTTTTTTCATTTATATATATATATATATATATATATATATATATTATGTGGGATATTTCTTTAATTAAGCATTTACTACTGGGAATATGCTTGGCATTGTCTGCCATAGTTTATTTTGGCAAGGTGTCATCAGTCATGTAGATACAGAGAACGCAAAGAGGTGGTTAATCTCACAGTAGGTTCTGGACTCCATTTTTGTGTATTTCCATTACAGAACACTGGGATTTTATGATATGGACCCTATATGGTTTATCAAGGAATGGAGTGCATCTTTCTATGCTTAGATTCTACCTTCGTAAACTCAATTTAACTATATTTTTATAAATGTTGTAAGATTTAGAATTAAAAAAGGAATACTTTAGAAATGGAGTGCTTTATTATTTCAAGTTATTGGAGTGCTTTATTATTTCAAGTTATTATGGCACTAGTAAACATGCATACACTATATAAAAAACTAATAACCAAAAGTGGAGCATATCAGTGAAGGAAGCTGGTGCTATATGCTATAAATAAATGAATGAATGAACACAAAGAAAACATGTGAATTAGAATTTATTAGAATTGAGTTCTTTCATTTCTGCCTGTGACTTTATCAGAATGATTATTATTTTAAGTTACATTAATGATTTTTTGATTGCTAATTGCTATTTCTTTTTTGTTACTTAGTACATTTTAAGAACTGCATGAAACACTGTTGAAAGATTAACTTAATAAGTTCTTAAGTGTTACGACGAGGAAAGAAGGGGGAACAAGCTGTTTCACAGCACTGACTGCCTGTATCTGTTTCTCTTTCTTTCCTTCCTGGGCTGGTATAGGTTCAAATAGCTATGACATTTGGAAATGGTGCAGCAGTTGGCAGTGCCGATTTTTGCCAACATAATCATAGGCTACTCACCTCCAAGGACAGGTAGCCAGGAGGGCTACATGTTACTCCACTCACAAATATGCTTTTGATTAAAGGTATGACTACAGTATGCAAAGTTTCATTTTATTGGTGGTTTGGTTGTAATAAGCCTAACTATTTACCATATAGTTTGGTTTCAATAAGTAGACTGAATATATATATATATATATATATATATATATATAGATATAAAGTTATTATGCAAATAATCTCAAAAGTTGTAACTGCAATGGGAGTTATTGTGATTTTTGGGAGTGGAATAATAGATGATAGCTGAATATTTCATAAGGTGTTACTCACAGATGCAATATTGAAAATTTGATTGTTTTGTTCATATTATATATATATATATATATATATATATATATATATATATATATGTGTGTGTGTGTGTGTGTGTGTGTGTGTGTGTGTGTGTGTGTGTGCTGAACAATTACATGAATAACAAGCTGTTTCTAAAAGCCAGAGTACCAGGCAGATCAGTCAGTTATGCTACCAGTGTTAGGCATTAGGAAACCCAATTCTGTGTTGCAATGATTCTAAACAGCAAAATTAGACAATGCACTGCAATCAAATGTACATTGAAAATTCCAAATTCCTATTTGCAGATACATTTTGGTTCCACTTTAGAAGCAGATAAGAACCTGACATTAACATGTCAAATGCCATGTGCTTGCAACAGTAATATTAGAGAGCCTAAAAACTGTGGAAATTAGGAAATTAAACGTTGTCAAATATAACTATTCATTGCAGTACCCGCATATGATCTTTAACAATCTTTGAAAAAATATAAGAATTTTTCAATGAGGTATCTTCCCATAAGAAACAATACGCAGTTTAACATTGTGACCTTTATTGAAATATATAAACAACTCCATTTGTATACAGTGAAATCAACCATTAGGTGAATACAATAACCAAACAAAACATCCATTAGGCATACCACTGAGGGCCATGTGGGATGGAAAACCATCTCCAGCTGCTGGACTGCTAAAGTAGCCCCTATGCATTATAACCTTACCACAGAGCAGTGTGATAACTGCTCAGTAATACAAACAAGAATCCTGGTCTGATGGCCAGGAAAATGGGGAGGGGGTGCAAACAAGAAACTTCCTGCTCCATGACTGACCCTATTCAGTCCTATGAACATGAATGGGGGGAGAAGGGGAAAATTCCTTTCTGCCAAAACACCTATGTGTGCCTGGTTAAATACTGCAGGCTGGAGGTGACCTGACCCTCTCTTCTTGTATGGTTGTGGACAAATTCCACTTCTGGGTAAGGAACAGGAATCTCTGTTTGGCAGTCCAGAAAAGCAGGAAGAATGCAAAGGACCAGATCCGACCAGACCTCTATATATTTGCGGTCGCCTTCTTGTGTAATTTGGCCCCTTACCCTAAAGTAACGCGTGGCACCTACCTAACACGGCAGCCCTCAGACGACCCACTCCTGTGCGAATGCACACAGCTAGCCAAGGAACATAATTAACCTGACTAGCCCCTTACCCTAAAGTAACGCGTGGCACCTACCTAACACGGCAGCCCTCAGACGACCCACTCCTGTGCGAATGCACACAGCTAGCCAAGGAACATAATTAACCTGACTAGGTAAAACTATCTACCTTCTCACAGCATTTTGTACGGACAGTTGTGTCAGGCACCTACGGAACGATCTAGGACTTGATTAGTCTCTTCTAATATAACTTTCTGTTTAACAAAAAGCCATCTGCTCTGTGAATTCTACCAACAGTTACCTCCTGTTTGTTAAGTTAAGCCTACTATAAAAGTGGACCCTTTACTAAGGAAAACAGGCTGTTACATTTTATTAAAAGTGGCTACCTTTGGAAGAAGGTAAATCCTTGGCGGTGTTCCCGCGGTGCAATCCCTGCTCCCGAGGTTTCATTACACCCCCACGGCAATTCCGCCACGTCACTTTGTCTAAAGGACCAGATCCGACCAGACCTCTATATATTTGCGGTCGCCTTCTTGTGTAATTTGGGTATGTTGTAAACTGATTTCAACCCAGCAGTGTCTTCTTTTAACAGTTATTATTAACCTAACTAAGGTTTGTTGTGGATGAACCACTGTGATACTAGCCTTGCTTGATTAGATGATGCAGGAGATTGTTACGAAACTAATGCTGTTTTGTTAAGGAATTGATTGAACGAAAGCTCGTGTCTTGTACAGTTGTGTTTAAGCTGTCGCTGGTGAAGCACATTCACCCAGTCTCTTTTTTGCTTAGAAGTGTTTTTGTTGCAGTTGAACTACTGTGTTTGTAAAAAGTTCTATACCAAGGTTACTGCTGTAATATGCCAGTAGTTAGTACTGCTCGCTATCCTAGCTTAACACTTCTGTATATCTCTCTCATGTTTGATTTGACCTTCAGTGCAAAGTGTTTTTTTTTTGCTTGCTTAAACTCTAAACTTCTCACAATTTGTTATCATTGTTTATGGTGCGTACTTCAGGGCACGCTCTGTAGGCCCAGCGGCGTTGCCTCAGTGCTCCAGTATAGCGCAGGTCGCCAAACAGAAAAAGTAATATGTGATTAGCAAGTCTGTAACTGTTTTTCTTTTGTACTCTGATGAATAATAGCATTACATGTCTTATCTTGCACTGTTTAAAATAGCTGCGACTGTGTACTGCTATTGAATCTTAACCACTCTGTATTTTACTTTCTCCTCTCAGCCCCTTACCCTAAAGTAACGCGTGGCACCTACCTAACACGGCAGCCCTCAGACGACCCACTCCTGTGCGAATGCACACAGCTAGCCAAGGAACATAATTAACCTGACTAGGTAAAACTATCTACCTTCTCACAGCATTTTGTACGGACAGTTGTGTCAGGCACCTACGGAACGATCTAGGACTTGATTAGTCTCTTCTAATATAACTTTCTGTTTAACAGAAAGCCATCTGCTCTGTGAATTCTACCAACAGTTACCTCCTGTTTGTTAAGTTAAGCCTACTATAAAAGTGGACCCTTTACTAAGGAAAACAGGCTGTTACATTTTATTAAAAGTGGCTACCTTTGGAAGAAGGTAAATCCTTGGCGGTGTTATCCGCTCAAGCCGCTCATTTCGGGCTCGCTCCGCGCCCCACCCTGCCCCCTATTCCCACCCGCCCCCACTACCTCTACATTTATTTGCTCATTAGATCCATCCCCCTTCCCTCCACCCAATCGCTACAGTCCCTCTCTTGAATACCACTCCCCCACTCATCAGCTGACTTTACTTCAAGGACCACCCCCCTATTTGCCCTTATAACTCCTTCATTAACACTCTCACCACCCCTCTCCTAGTCTCTCTGCTCACTAGTTGTAACAAGGTAGCTCACTCCCCCCCCCCCACACCATGGCAGGACACTCTTATACTAATCTCCCTCCTACAATGCTTCTACTTATCTCAACCTACCTGCTAACAAGTTATGATACCTTAAACCCTGCAGATGCCTACCTTCCCAACAGCCAAACCTCCCCATACTCCAATGTCACCCTCAATTGTATTCATCCCTCTTTTTACCCAACTTCTAACAACAATCTCTACTGCTTCCACCTCACCCTCTCTTACCCAAAATCATCCTCATCTAGAGATAATCTCATACTAATAATTAAACTCCAAAGAATACTTGACCATTTAAAAAGATCCATAACTAGAGACGGTGACATCCACCCCAACCCGGGCCCCTCCAGTGACCTAAGCCTAAACTCCGGTAGCACTCCTAGAAGCCCATTTGGCTCACTCCATCTACTTCACCTCAATGTACGAAGCATCAACAACAAAGTCCACAACCTACATGCTCTGCTAGAAATTCACTCCCCTGACATCATGTGTCTTTCTGAAACATGGCTCAAACCTATCACCAAGGATGAGGAAATCATCCCACCTGGGTATAACATACTCAGGGCAGATAGAGTTACAAGAAAGGGTGGAGGAATAGCAGTTTTATTCAAAAACTCCTTGAACATTACCAGACATCCCTTCAACCTCCAATTCTCCGTAACCAAGAAATGATTGCCCTAAAACTCAGCCTAAATAACCAAAAAAGTATTAATCTCATAGTCATCTACTTACCCCCAGGGAGCAACACTGAAATCCTTGAACAAACCCTCAACTGGCTTTCTACCTTCTACCCACAAGAAACAATAATTCTAGGAGACGTTAATATTGACTGGTCCCTATACTCCTCTCATCCCAACCCTCTCCCTATTAACTTACATGGTTTTTCCCAACTTATTCTTTCTCCCACTAGAATTGGCTATCCCTACAAAAGATAGTACCATAGACTGGATACTTACAAACAAAGACCCCTCCAACTATTCCGTGGGGACCCTCCCCAACGACCTTAGTGACCACCTCATTACCTTTATAACAAAACATAAATGCCCAAATACTTACCCCCCCCAAACCAGACTTGTTAGGAACAGCAAGAATTTCATCCCGGATCAATTTCTTGCTGACCTTAAAGCATGCAACTGGTCTATCCTAAAACCCTTCCCTTAGAAGAAAGTGTATCCCATTTTAATGACACTTTCCTCAAAATACTGGACTCCCATGCTCCTAAACGACTCATTAGAACCAGGTATCGTATCGCACCTTGGCTATCTAATGACACAAAAATAAAATTAAACTCAGAAACCTGGCATGGAACAAATGGAGAACCACTAAAACCCCCCTAGACCGTAACAAATTCCTTCAGCTTAGAAATTCAACTAAAGCAGCTGTTACATCCGATAAAAAGCAATATTTCTATCACCTCCAAGATAAGCATCAACACAACCCTAAAAAATTTTGGGCTGGCTTCAACCAACTTCTCCATCCAGGTAAATCTTCCACCCCCACACCTGCAACACTTATGGATAAAGATCCAAGTGAGATAGCAAACTCTTTCAATTCTTTCTTTACTGAGACTATCCAGTCCCTCGCTAGTCAGCTTACCTCCTCCCCCTCGGCCACAACCACCCCCAAGGTTCCTAATCAACCTGCCTTTAACTTAGCACCCTCCTCTACCTCCTATATCCGTACCCTTCTAAAAAAACTTAAACCAACCACCCTAGCGGCTGACCTACTTCCGGCTAAATACTTGCAAATAGCAGCTGATGCCATTGCTTACCCTGTATCTATCCTTATTAACCGCTCAATCTCTGAAGCCTCGATCCCCTCTATCTGGAAAACCTCCTTTATTATTCCTCTCCACAAAGGAGGTCCCTCCACTGATCCATCTAATTATCGACCCATTGCAATCCTGTCCCCTCTATCCAAAATTCTGGAACGCTGCATTCACAAACAACTTATCACCCACCTTACCCAAAACAAACTCCTATCTAATTCCCAACACGGCTTTCGCCCACATCACAGCACCACCACTGCTCTTCTCTCCTTTGTTGACTCAATCAACTGCAACCGGAACAACAAATTAATTTCCTCTGCGCTCTTTCTTGACCTATCAAAAGCCTTTGACATGGTTAACCATAAACAACTTCTCCTCATACTTGAAACCTTCAACCTTAGCAAATCCGCCATAAATTGGTTCAACGCATACCTCTCTGGTAGAAAACAAGCAGTACAGTGGCATAATAGGATTTCAGACCTTCTTCCCACTTATATCGGTGTCCCTCAAGGATCTATCCTAGGTCCCCTTCTTTTCTCTCTCTTTATTAACGATTTACACTCAGTCCTTCCCAATACCACCTGCATCCAATATGCAGATGACTCTACCCTTATTTGTTCTGACGTCTCTCTCACCAACCTTCAAGCTACTACCCAAATCTGCTTCTCATTAGTAGAAAAATGGTTCTCAGACCTAAAACTCCTACTCAATCCAACCAAAACCAAATTACTTTTATTCTTCCCTTCTCCAGCAATACCACCCAGTCTACAATTTCCCAGCACCCAAACTCCTACCTTTGTTGTCTCTGCTAACAATGGCACCAAAATCTATCCAGTCTCCCACACCAAACTACTTGGGGTGACAATAGACCACAAACTTAGATTTGACATGCACGTGAATCTGACCACTAAAACACTGAACAAGAAACTCGGATCCATGTACAGGATAAAGAAATTCCTAACCTCTCACACCAAGCTAACCATTGCCAGAACTCACCTCCTCTCCACCCTCCTATATGCCTCCCCTATATTCTCCTTTCTTCACAAAAAAGAGCTTAATAAACTATCCTCTGCCTATCACCACATAGCTAGATTTATCACCGGTATGCCCTACCGTACCCACCATTGCCTAAACCTTAGAACACTAGGATGGTTAGAATTGCCTAATGTTCTGAAACTTAACCAGCTTACTGAGGCTTTCAAAATTATTAAACACCCTGACAAAACTCCCTCTCTAAACAACATTCTCACCTCCTACTCAAATCTATCATCCCTTAGGTCATCCAAAATTAGTCAAGTCTTGACCATCAAACCTAACAACTCAGGAGGGGATGCTCTCTATGCCAATTCTATCGGCAAGTTATGGAATGCCCTTCCAAGCAACCTTAGACAATTGACCACTCTGGACCAATTTAAAATTCACCTCCAGCGTTCTTTAAAACCCAATGGTTATGCCCATGCCCTAACCCTGATTAATATACCATGCCCATGACCCCATACGGCCTAGACTAGCCACTATGTAACCCAACGCAAATGGGTCACCCTATAACCTTTACAATCTATCTTACCAACTCCTTTCTTCCTAGGATTCCATCTTTTCTATTTACTTATTGTTCTAATCCAATATTAGAAGCGTACCAACTTATTGTATTAAATGTCTATTTTCTGTCGTATTGCTTGAATAGTTGCTCTTGTATCACTATTCTTTGGAACTTTTCCAATATCTTAAGAGTATTTAATGTAGTATACTAAATGTTTCAATTTCCATTGTAATATTTGTAATATGTGCTCTTGTACCTCTGTCCCTTGGAGCTTTTCTCCCCGGGCCTCCACTGAAAACGGATATGTATCCAGCTGGACTATCCCGGTCAACAAATGTAAAATAAATAAATAAATAAAAATAAGTGTACACCTACCAGATTGCTTGCAGGCTGTACCTTCTGTTTGTGGCCACGTTTCCTTTAATCTGCCATTAAAAAAAAAAAAAAAAAAGAATGGTGTACTGCCAGATCACCATGAATTACAATAAAACAATAAAACAAAAAAAATAATGTAATTCTCAAAATGTCTTTGATACTTAATACCAAGTTAAATAAGTCCCAACCAGTGTTAAATAAGGGAACTCCACCCTGGTGGAACCATAGAGGTCCTTGTCTCCAAAGTTCCAGTTTTCAGTAACATAGAATCTGAACTGGGAAGCAACCCTGGCAATACTCTGGTTGATAAACTTGCAGTTAGCTTCAGCTTTTTTAAGATGAGACCACATCTTGCCCAACCAAATGAGGAATTGCAGAGGACAAAATAATGAGAGTGCTCAGAAGCTAACAACGAAATGTGGAAATGCACTCGGAGGTACTAGCCAAAAGCTGTGGTTTTCCTATCTGCAATACTAAATTGGCCAGTTTTACTAACATTTTGTAGCATCTAATGTCTGGGCCACCTCTAAATACTGCTTCCACAGAGGATTTCTCAAGGTTTAGGTTATGTCTATGTGCACATATTGCTGCCCTCATGGCTGCCAAAGTAATAAATGAGTGACCCAGAACAATAATGTGCATGAAGCTTGAAAACTCAAAGAAAGAAAGTATGATGCTGAATAAAAATGTAATTATCAAATATTGCTAAGGAAAGTAGAAGAGGATAACCTCTTTATTCATTTTGTTACTTGTACAGATCAGTCATCCCTGGATAAATCTGTTGCCCTGCTGATGCAGAAAGAGTGGGATGTAAAGCCTCTTGCTGCAACCCTGAGCAGATAATGCTCTATGAAAACAATCATTAGATTCCTTGGCCCAAATGGCCAATCCTCAGGCAGTTTGAAGACTAAGTCCTGTATAGTATCCCCACTGCCCAACATGTGGATTTTAGAGGCCCAGCAGATGGGAAGCAATATGCACCAAGCTACTTTGTCTAAAGTAACCTAGTGACCTTGCCCTGACTGTTGAAGTTTGGATCTACTGAGTCATACAATAACAGCTTTTGGCAACAAGGACACATTTCCCCAAGACAGCGATCCCAACAGTTCACTAACATACCAAATGGGGTGGCCTAAGCCTCAGAAAACCAATAATATAAAAAAGTGGAGGGTGCACCTTTAATAATGCTAATGAACAGCTACTTGCCAATGGGCCTGCTGCAGACACAGAAAAGACTGTTCTCATTCTCCCAACCAAAGAATGCCCTGGATACAACCCACAAATTTAGTTACATATAGGAAACTGATGATATCAGATTCCAACAGGAGTCACCACATGGAAAAGTTGAATAAATGTAATATCTTTTATTAAGCCATAAAAACACACAAGCGCTTTCACGTAGTTGGACTACGCTTCTTCAGGTGTATTTAACATTAAAAACTTGCCTTCTTATATACAGAAATTTTTGGCGCGCAAGCCAAAAAAACAAAGTAATCATTAGTTAATAATGTAATTAACAGCAGCTGTTCTTTGAAGTGGCAGTGGAAGTTTAGAGCAAATCAACAGACCTGCCAGTGACGGCCAGAAAAAACACAAATCCAAATAAACAAATGGCATAGATCTAGTAACACTCCATATGTTTATAACATTATACCAAACTAAATCTAAAAAATGCTAAAAGCGCATATAAATACTACTAATGTAAACCCCGATGAATAAATAATGAACTGACATAGAGTTGTAAAAACCTATTTTAAAGGTTAGACAAATCTAGATTAATGTAATAATTAAAACTCTAGTAAAACAACTAACTAAGCATCCGCTTCAGTATTGGTAATGAAACAAATGTAGTATATAGAAATCGGCTCAACAATGAACCCAAATATAAATTTAATATATACAAAACAATGCCCAAATCTCATCTTCAAATAGTCAGTGATTCATAATATAAAACTTGCCACTTTAAAATGTAGACAGTTAAGATGTACGCGATTAAGACATTCATCATCAACTAATAGAATATATTAGGAAGACAGCTCAATAATGCGTCTTCCAAAATGCGTCTTACATATAGGAAACCTTATAACTTATCCAAATGACTGAGTGCTGCTAAGCAAGTGCTCAATGTGTTGGTAAAGCTATGTAGAATACAGTGTGAAAACTGAAAATAGGTGATAAGTGGTGGTTGGTGGACATGTAATGTCATGCCTCCACAGGTAAACCTAGATAAAACTGTAAAAAGGAAATGACGGCTGCCCATATGCTTTCTTTGTGCTGGCTGCCCATGAATTAACCACCACTGAGTATATCATTCATCTACAAACACCCAAATGTGACCCGGAATGATTGTAGGATATTCTTGTACATCTGGGACCATCATGCAAAAACTTTTGATCTAGAGGTGAGACCAACTGTCATATTCCTGGAGGATCATTGCATACCCCAGGAATATGCCAGACTAAAAAATGATAAAATGCTTTGCGGAGTATGGAATATTAACAATCTAAAAAGGACCTGGACTTCTCTGGATTTAGATATATTCCTACTTCGCACTTGCACTACTGCCTGATTATCTGAATGAGAAATCAATTTTTTGTTACAGAACTGTTCCTTCCAAATCACTATGGAAACCTAGCTAGATATGAGATTTAGGAAAGCAACATACATCCTCAACTCAACCATAGAGGAAGCAGGCCAGAGGGACAAGAGCATCATTCTTGGAAAAAGGCACCCATCCCACCCCTTCACTACCCAAACTTCAAATGTACAAATCTTCCTTAAATTCACAAGTGACACTAATCCAGTGTGCTTAAGCCAGATGTCCTTTAACTAGCTGATGAGGGGTCTGGTAAAAGTTTTATGACGGACCATTGTTCTGCAAGCAAAGCTGATGTTTGCATAAACTACCTCATCCTGACTTTCTTGACTGCAAAGAATCTGGCAATGCCCTTGACTAAGAGGGCCAACCTGTCTGTGGGGAGCCTGAATGATGAAGAAATTGCATCAACTTCCAACCCTAAAAAGACCAATACTTTGTCTGGGTCCTCAGATTTGTCCTTTGGCAAGGGTGCTCCCAGCAACTGAAATACTGCATACCCTCCCATTTGTCTGATTTACTATTGCCCACTATTAAAAAATCATGCAGATAATGGACAGCTGCCTGCTGTGGGGTTCCCTGCTGCCACCACCAGTGGAAGGCTGAGCAGTAGTTTGCAAAATCTGAGCATGTCACTCTGTTGCACATGGCCATTGCTGTCTCAAAATTAAACTGACCTTGAAAATGCATACTGAAAAGCATCCAGTACAGCTGTGCCAGCAACTGAAAGTCTGATTCATCATCAAGTTCTGTGAGCCAAGGGGGAGGTTGATATAATGGTCAAGGTGTTTACTTTATAGACACAAGGTGCAGGGTTTGAGTCTTACATGGAGTAATTAAGTAGGCTTAAAATGCCCACAAGGGCAGTTAGCCTAGTACTAATCTATGAATCTATGAATTTAATTACTCAGATGGCATAATCCAGTGATGAACCGTGTACCATCATTGATTGAGGTCCCATTTGGGAAAGACAGATGATGAATGAGCCTAAGCTTAGAAGGTCTATTCCTATGAACCAGCTCCAAGCAGGAATCCTGAAAGCCTGAAAAGGAGGAGAGTTGAAAGGGCCTATGATCATACACACTAGCCTCTCCTTGATAGCAGACTGAGGAACATATTTCCTCTGCCTGAAACTAACAGAAAATTGTAACAAGGGGAAAAGCTCAGTTTGGCCTTGGATTTTAATAAAAAAACTGTTGGTGAAACATGCCTTTGGTTATTAATCAGGACACTTGGCAAATGTGTCAGACAGCACCTTCATGTTGAAGGGGAAGTGGAGGGTTATTCTTCTTCATGATGCCATGAAAGGCATGGATACCATTGGAGCCTCAAAAGGAACTCCTGCCCTTACTTGCAGGCTCATCTGCCATACACTGGAGACTGATCTGCTGGATATACAGGCTTGACAGAAGTAGCTTCATCCTTAACCCAGAACTTCACTTAGTGATTTCCCATTTCACAGTGTGAGCAGAAGTGCACAAAATAGAATGATAGCCATGCTCAGTTCCCACTATTAAAGGCTCAATAGGCTTTAATCCTGCCCTTCTGGTCATCCTTCGTATCCTGAACTAATAGTCCATAATTATACTCAGCCATGTCTATACAAGTCTCTCTTCCCAATTGAGTGCCCTGTTCAACACCTTCAATTTATTGAATTTCTTGTCATACCAGAGCCATGAGTATAATCCCCTGAACTGCTGCATCTTCCACATGTTCAGAAAATAAGTCAATAACCAAAAGCTAAGGAGTTCGCTATTATGGTAAACAAAAGCCCTTAGCCATTTATTAATAAAGGAATTACATATTATTCCTTCCTGCAGCTTTTCTGACAGCATGTTTGTTGGTATTCAGAACATAATTCATTAAAAGAAGGGTCTGCAGGGGTTGTTTTTCAAGATAAAAAGCATAAAAACAATAAGTCTACTAACTCAGTTATCACAATTACACACATAAGCGTTACCCAGTTGTTCATAGGTTCATCGGTGCATACTAGGCTATCTGCCCTAGGGCATTTATAAGCCTAGCCAGAATGTGTTTGGCTTTCGCCACCCATTTTAAATTTATTTTGCTATGCCCTTTTTCGAGGTTATTATACTGTGCCTCTGTCTAACAGTAACACAGAAGTGATACCCGGGGTAAACCTACGATCTCCCATCCACTCATCAAGATTCCTCTTGAAGAGAGTCAATGAGGGACTCTGCCTAACCTGGACTGGGATTTTATTCCAGAGTGAAGGCAGCCTCTGGGTTATGAATCTGTCCCTCCAGCATGTCCTATTTATTTCAGTGCTGAGGTTCAAGTCTCTCGGCATAGCTCGATGGGATTTGGATTTTCTGAGGTGCAGCATGTCCATTAATTCCGGGTTGGACATGGCTTTATACGTCAGGCACAGATCGCCTCTGAACAGGCGGTATGCCACTGAGTAGAGCTGGAGTTTCTTTAACCATGCAGCATATGGCATCTGTTTGAGCCCTTTGATCCTCTTGGTGAGGTACTTTTGGGGTCTTTCCAGTTGCTGCAGGTGTCTGGTAAGGTACATCCCAAAAGGGGCATTGTACTCAATTATGGGCCTGATGAGGGATGAGTAAAGAGGCACGATGACCTCCCCTGATCTAGATGTGAATCCCTTCATGATTAGGTGGGCTACATAAAATGTTTTTCTAACCACTTTGGCTATGTGGTTGTCAACTGAGAGATTGCTATCAACTTGGGTCCCCAGGTCCCTAATTACTTCTTCTGTACTTAATGGATTACCACCTATGTGGTAATTTGTGGGCACTTTGTTTTTGCCAAAGGGGATGACTATACACTTTTTGGCATTTAGCTTGAGGCCATGGCTCTGGCACCAGTTGTCTGTTTCTAGGAGGCCCTTTCGGAGGATGCTTGTGTCGGCTGGAGAGTCGATTATGGCACCCAGTTTGCAGTCATCTGTGAACTTGGTCAGCCACAGTCCTTCCGTGTTGGCCTGTACCTCAGAGAAATATATACCGAACAAGAGAAGTCCAAGGACTGAGCCTTGTGGGACACCACTTGTAACTGGTTTGGAGTCTGACATGGCTCCATCAATTCTAACCATGTGGGTTCTGTCCTTGAGCCAGTTTGCAATCCATCTAGTGGCATAGGGGTTTATATTTAAGCTGGTGAGCTTATCTATAATGCCCGAGTGGGGTATTGAATTGAAGGCTTTTGCGAGGTCCAGGTAGGCTGTGTGGAACACCTTCCCCTCGTCAATGGCCTTGGTGACTGTTTCAAAGAAATCAACTGGGTTTAAGAGGCAGGATCTGCCCTTAACAAAGCCGAACTGGGTAGGATCCAGTGTCTGTAGGTCCCCAATATCTTTATTTATGAGGTCCATGATGATCCTTTCCATAGCTTTGCAGACCAAGCTAGTCAGGCTTATGGGGTGATAGTTTCCAGGATCCGTTGAGGCACCACCTTTATGGAGAGGGACCACTGTTGCTGTATGCCACTCTTTGGGCACATACCCTGTAGTAAGGCTGAGATTGAACAGTAGTTTTATGTTTGGGTTTAGCTCTTCTTGGAGTTCATGTAGGACGCAGCCCGGGACACCGTCTGGTCCCATTGATGCTGTGTTTTTTGCTTTGGTGAGGGCGGCTCTTACCTGAGCATCTGAGATGTCAGGGAGGCAGCACTCTGCTGGGATAGATATTTGTCCTTTTGGTGGGGAGGGGGGAAAAGTTTGCGCTGAACCTATCAGCTAGGATGTTGGCAATGTCTGTGGGTTCAGTGTATTTCTTGTCATTTTGGACTAATTCTGAGCATATCTGGGAATTACCACCCAGGTCCTAACATAACTAAAGAAAGCCTTGTGATTATCCTTAGTGTCCTGTGCAATTTTTCTCTCGAAGCTGGCCTTAGACAATTTTATGAGTGCCCATAGTTTTTTGCTAATACTGATCAGTGATGCCTTCCCTTTTTGGGATTTTGCTCTATCATTTAGTAGTTTCCTCCTTCTATTGTATAGTTTGTTTATGGCTGGGGTCCACCAGACAGGACGTCTGCCTTTGGAGGATTGGGTCTCGGTTTTATTTGGGATTGCATGATCCATGCATTCCTGAAGGTGTTCATAGAATGCGTTTATAAAGGATTCTGTGGTCTGGGCCGTATTTTCCACAGGCCCGGGGGCTTTGAAGGATTCCATCTCGGTTTTGAGGAGTGTGAAATTTGCTTTAGAGAAGTTTTTCACTGTGGTTTTCTGGGCAGGGGGTGGGGTCGGGATGTGAATATCCAGTGAGATTAGTTTATGGTCTGATATTACCAGTGAGGGATACACTTCTGGTCTGGAGCATAGAGTCCCCATGTTGGTGATGATCAGGTCCAGTATGTTTTCTCCTCTTGTGGGAGTGGTAACAAGTTGTTCCATAGCATTTGAGTTTATAAATTCCAGGAACCTTTGGGCTAGGGCTAGAGTAATGCTCCCAGTCTATGTTTGGGTAGTTGAAGTCACCCAATATAATGGTGTTTGGAGAGACCTTCATATTTTCCAGTGTTCTCAGGAAGGCCGAGTGGGGTTCCTGGGTTTGGGAGGGTGGTCTGTAGCAGGCTATAAACTGGAAGGCAGTTTTACCCACTGTTAGTTGCACATGGATAGTCTCTGATGCTTCATGTTTTGCCACCAACCTGGAGGTGTGGGTATCTTTGATGAATATCGATACTCCCCCTCCTTTTGTGGTTTGGTCCAAGTTTTGGGGCCGAAAAGCATGGTATGAGGTATAACCTGGTAGTGCTGTGGTGCTCTCCGGAGCCCTGAACCAGGTTTCTGTTACTGCATAGATATCGATGTTCTTCATGCTAAAGAGAGTTTTGAGTGCGTGCATCTTGAGGTTTAGACTTCTGGCGTTGAGTAGCATTACTCTTAGTTTCTTATCCCTTGTGATACCTATGGAGGTGGGTTTGTCTTTTGAGCCTTACCTAAAAAAGGCACTATGGGGGTAGCAAGAGCCTTTGCCAATATCCAAAAGCCCAGGGGTGACAGGTGCAAGCTGTCCCTAGCGAAGCATCGTGGCTTGTCGAGCATATCATCCCAAGCTGACAGGCATTGGATCCCCTTTGAATGACACCAGTACTTAAGCCAATTGTTGAAATTGATCATCTTGTCTTCATATTGTGGCATCATTCTTGGTGAGGGTAAGATGCTACTCAAGGTCAGGGTCATACCGGCCTGGGCTACATGCTCAGAGAGCTTCTTTATGTCTCTTTTCATGTAGTCCAGGGAGGTATGTCTCAGGTCATTCACACAAGCATGGACAATGACTGAGTCATATTTGTACTTGCCTTGGAGTGACCTGAGTGCTTCTGTTATGTGGCAGATCCTAGCGCCCGACAGGCTGCTCACCGTGACCCTCTCCTTGTTCAGCCTGGTGAGCGGGACGTCAGTGTGCCTGACGATAGAGTCACCTATTACAAGTGTATCAGGTGTGTTGTTTAGTCTTAAGGGCTGTGACTGTTCGGCACACTGGCTTTGTGAGATATGTGTTGCACATGTTTTGTTTTGGGGTAGCGGTTGCTTGGGTGTCTGCTTTGGAGGTCTCTGCTGCTTAGGCAGATCTTTATTTAGAGCCTCCGAGTATGTTTTTGTGTGATTATGTGTTTGGTTTGCTGTCGTGGTAGGTCTATGTGAGACTGGAATTGTAGTGAGTGTGGTTTCCTTCTCCTCCTGACTGGTTATGCCAGTACTGAGTTGAGAGAGCTTAGCCTCCTGTTTGGCTATATGGTTGCATCTCTCACATGTGTTGGAATTTGTTGGGAGGAGGAGAGGGTTGTCTGTGTACATGAGGCAGTTGTAACATTGCCTCAAGATTCCCAAATTCACCAGCTGGACCGGAGAGGAGATTGACAACTGACCTTTGGACATGCTAGAATAATATTGGGAATTCCTTAATAATTGAAAACAAGGGCCAGTGGGGAGTGAGGGTGTAGTGCTTTTAATTTTTAGTGCTGACTTATATAATTGCTTTAGTGAGCAAGTGCCAGGTAACTTAAGTGCAATGTGTGTTTCTTACTAAGTAATGCTAATCTAGAGGCAAGGTCCTCTGATGCAGTACCATCTGATTCTACAAGCCACTGAATTCCCTCTGCATCCAGCAGTTTGAAAACATCGACATATTTACCTATTATAATCCTGTGCTTTACTGCAGGAGGTATGTGCATACGGCCATCATTCTTGTTGAAACTTATTCCACAAAGTGGGTCAACTTACTGGCAATACCCCCTGGTTGCCCAAATTACCTTGAAGATTGACAAAAGGGTAATTGCCTCAGGGTTACACTTTGTCGATTACTCTACCCATACTGTAGTAAACTTGCTTTATCAGGCACAAAATGTAATGAGCTCAAACCTTTCTCAATAAGACTACATAACAATTTAAATCTCTTTTTCCCAACATTATGTCTAAAAAACCTCCTAAGTAATCTTCAGCTGACTAACCTGCTAAGAAACCTTTTGCATTAGCAGATGGTTCATCATTACCTGACTGCACAGCCCCATGCTGCCTGTTCTCTCACTATTTCTACCAATGATGGTTCTGTCATCTACCCACCTTAGATTTTTTTGCTGCCACCTGGGTTTCATCATCACTTTGGCCTCATCCTCTTAGTATGAAAGGGTACAGTGTCTGCCCAGAATTCATTACCAGGACAATCATCAAAAATGTCTTAGCCTGTGAGGTGAGCAGCTCCCATGTGGCCTACAGATTTTCTTCTGATGACATTGTGCTTGTTACCTGCAGAAACACATGCAAACAAAAAAAAATTAGTAAATCTCACTCAGTAATATCCTTTCACTCTGTACTAGTCAATGAACCAAAGAGGGGCTCAGCATTACCTCACAGCCTACCATGCTTTAATGAGAAATGATACCTCTCAAGTATGTGGGCAATAACAAAAATATAAACATACACTAACCACATTATATATATATATATATATATATATATATATATATATATGTGTGTGTGTGTGTGTGTGTGTGTGTGTTTATATGCATCTACTGAGTAAGGTCAATTTCACATTATGTCAACATGCTTAATGCCAAGTATCTCACAATATTGACATGTTTCTAAGCATGCTCCAAGGTTACTTATCAGAACATGCAATGTATTCAACAGTACTTTTTTTTAGGGGGGGGACCATCTCTGCACACCCAGACTCTGCTAATTATATGTGCTAACTCTTGGATTACACAATCCCAGGGAAGGGTCATATTCTCCTTCCCAGGAATCACCTTTTATCACACCCCTTTTGATCATTTACGTAGTTGACCAAAGTGAGGTAACCATACACAGGTTGATCTTAGCAAGAAGTGACCAATCTAATGAAAACCATATAAGTGCTTGATTACTCTGAAGTCTTAGCTGAGGTTGGCCAGAATGATACCGCAATGCAAGGACAAAATGATTGACTTCAACAATTGGCTAAGCTTCTGGTGTTATTCTAAGGGGATCCAGTATTTGTCTGCCTGGGACGACATGGTCGACAGACTACAATGCTTTGCCAGAGATGGCCTGCACCTGTCACCCCTGGGATTCCAGATACTGGCTAAGTATCTTGCCACTCCTATAGTGCCTTTTTTAGGCAAGGTTCAAATGACAAATTCACCATCGTAACGGGAACAGGCAAGCAAAAACTGAGGGTAATGCTACTCAATGCTAGAAGTCTAAATCTCAAAATGCTAGGATCTGTTCTGTATAAATATCATACCTCTCAGCCTCTTAGCACTAGAAATCTGGACAAAACCTAAAATAATGGGGGGGGGGGGCAAAGGCCCTAAAATAAGGGACATATTACAAATATTGTTCTTATAGGTTCATAGGTTTATAGGTGTGTACTAGGCTAATGGCCCTGGAGCCTTTACAAGATTAGCCCATAGAAGTGCCCTGGTATCATGCCGCCTGACATTAGTTCCCAGTGCCTCGGTCAAGGAGAACCACTGGAGTGATCACCGGGGTGGACTTTCTATTACCCATCTTGTTGTGTCTTTTGGCTTTTCCCGGTTAGGGGTCACCACAGCGGAACTCAGGTCTGATTGGTAGTTGATTTTTACGTTGCCAGCCCTGATGCAAAACCTTCAATGAAGTCTTGCCCATTCACGCATGTCTCCACGCAGAGGATGCTCTAGCTGAGAATCGAACTGGACAGAGTTTTACAGTCTGGTAACAATGTTACCACAGCACCACCATCACAGTTACTTTCTATTACCCATCTACTCATCAAGATTTCTCTTGAAGAAGGACAGAGAGGCATTCTGCTCAACATGTTTGGGAAGTGTATTCCAGAGCATGGGGAGTCTCTGGGTGAGGAACCTGTCCGTCCAGCATGTTTTTTTGAATGTGGTAATGAGGTTGAGGTCTCTGGAGCATTTAGGGCAGAGGGAGTGGGATTTCTTTAGATGTAACATTTCTAACAGGGCTGGGTCAGACATGGCTTTGTAAGTCAAGCAGCGATCACCTCTAAGTAGGCAATACAAGACAGAGAATAGCTGGAGTCTTTTGAGTCTGTCCATGTAGGACATGTGTTTAATGTCTAGGATCCTCTTCGTGAGGTACTTCTGTGGCCTCTCCAGCTGTTGCAGGTGTCTAGTGAGGTACATACCAAATGGGGCATTATACTTGATGATTGGTCTAATGAGGCAAGAGTAGAGAGAGATGGACCTTTTTCATCCTGGATGCAAAACTCTTGCTAATGAAATGTGGCACCTAGAAGGACTTTTTGACCTCAGTGGCAATGTGGTGGTCGAAGGAGAGGTTGCTGTCAACCTGCATCCCCAGATCTCTTATAAAGGCTTCAGTGTTCAGTGGGCTCCCATTAATATGATAATTAGTGGGAAGTGAGTTTTTACCAAAGGGAATGATGACGCTTTTATTGGTGTTAATCTTAAGGCCATGATTTTGACACCCGTCATTGGTCTCAGTGAAGTCTTTCTGTAGGATCTCTGCATCACTTGGGGAATTAATAAAGGCTCCCAGCTTGCAGTCATGTATAAACTTGGTCAGCCAGAGTCCCTTTGTGTTGGCCTGGACTTCTGAGAAGTAGATGCCGAACAGGAGAGGACCCAGGACCGATCCCTCTTGGACTCCACTCATGACTGATCAGCAGTCTGACTTGGAGTCTGCTACTTTCACACTGTGTGTTCTGTCTGTTAGCCAGTTTGCAACCCACCTAGTGATATAGGGGTTGATGCCTAGTTTGGTGAGTTTATCAATAATTCCTGAGTGATGAATGGTATCAAAGGCCTTGGCCAGATCAAAGTAGGCTGTATGCACTGCCTTACCTTCATCCACAGCCCTGGTGACTGACTCAAAGAAGTCAACCAGGTTGAGCAGGCATGATCTCCATTTCACAAAGCCAAATTGCATGGGGTACAGTGTTTGAAGATTCCCTATATCCTTGTTAATCAGGTCCATGATGATGTGTTCCATAGCTTTATATATCAGACTCGTCAAGCTAATGGGGAGATAATTCCCAGGGTCTGTAGTCGCACCCTGTTTATGGAGATGGATGACTGTAGCAGTGCATCATTCGTTAAAGACACAGCCTAAGGTTTGGCTGTGACTGAACAGGGCATACAGAAGTGGTTCCTATTTGTTTTGTAGTTCATGTAGAACACAGCCAGTGAAATTATTGGGTCCCATGGAAGCTGTATTCTTGGCCTTGGACAATGCAGCTTTAACCTATACTGCAGTAATGCTGGGTGCCTGGCATTCTTTGGGTATTGTGATTGGTCCATGGGGGGAGGGGAGTGAGAGGGGTAAATTTGGAACTGAATCTGTTGACCAGGATGTTGGCAATATCTGTTGGCTCAGTATAGAAGGTACCATTGTACAGTAACTCAGAGCAACTATTGGTATTGCCGTGGATGTTCTTGATATAGCTATAGAAGTCGTGATTATTTTTAGTGTTTTTAATGTCTGCCACAATTCTGCCTTCATAGCTGGCTTTAGAGGGCTATTTGTTGAGGCTAATAAGGGAGTTTTTTCAGTCTTAAGACTCCACCTTTTTCTGCAACAATTTCTTCCTTCTGTTGTAGAGTTTATTAATGGCAGCGGACCACCAGATTGCTTCCTTTTTTTGGAGGAGAGCGTCTTGGTTCTGTTGGGTATGGCTAGTTCCATGAATTTATGTACATGTTCATATAGTGCATTGGTGTATGATTCAGCAGTCATGCAGCTATATTCCATTGGCATGGGTGCCATGAAGTCAGCTACCTCTGTTTTTAGGAGTCCAAAGTCAGCTTTGGAGAAGTTTTTCAAAGTGGTTACCTTTGCGGGGATTGTGGGTGAGATGTGGATTTCCATGGTGATTAGTTATGTTCGGATCTGGCCAGCAAGGGATTGACTATTGGTGTAGAGCAATGGTCGCCCATGTTAGTAATAACCAGGTCAAGGATGTTGCTTCCTTTAGTGGGTTCAGAATAAGCTGGTCCAGGGCAATGGAATTCATGAACTCCAGGAAGCATTTGGCCAGTGTATTGGTGCTTGAGTAGTTTTCCCAGTTGATGGAGGGGTAGTTGAAGTCTCCTGGTGAGAGATTGTTGGGTCGGACCTTGACAGATTCCAGGGTGCTTAGGAACATGGAGTGAGAGTCTAGGGACATGGTTGCAGACCTATAGCAGGCTATGACCTGGATTGCCGTCTTACCCAATGTTAGTTGTTCCTGAAGTATCTCAGATGCATTATGCTGGACTACTAGTCTGAAGGTGTGCATATCCTTTACAAAAATGGAGACACCACCGCCTTTGGAGCTTCGTCCCATGTTTCAGGGAAGAAAGGTGTGGAATTAGTTATAGCCTAGTAGTGCAGGGATGCTTTCTGCCGTTTTAAACCAGGTCTCTGCTACAGCACAAATGCCGATGTTCTTTATTTTGAGGAGTGCTTTGATTGAGTGCATCTTAAGATTTAGACATCTAGCGCTGAACAGTATGACACTCAACTTGCATTTATTTATAGCTGTTACGGTGGTAATTTGCTCTTTGGAACATCGCCTAAAAGGGCACTATAGGGGTGGCAAGAGCCTTATCCAGTACCCAGAAACCCATGGGTGACAGATGCAGGCCATCTCTGACAAAGCATCAAGGTCTGTCAATCATGTCATCCCAGGCAGACAGATACTGGATCCCTTAGAATGACACCAGAAACATAGCCAATTGCTGAAATCAATCATTTTCTGCTTGCACTGTGGTATAATTCTGGGTGATGGTAGGAGGCTGCTCAGGGCTAGGGTCATACCCGCCTGGACTATGTAATCCGAGAGCTCCTTCATGTCTTTTTTTCATGTAGTCCAGGGAGCTGCATCTCAGGTCACTCACACCCCACATGTACAATGATAGAGTAATATTTTTACCTGTTGTTGAGGGACCTGAGTACGTGCGTTATGTGGTGGATCCTGGCACCTGACAGGCAGCTGACTGTTACTTTCTCCTTATTCAACCTATTGAGTGGGACATCAGTGTGCCTCACTATCAAGTCACCTATGACTAGTGTGTTGGGCATGCTGTTTTGCCTTAGGGGCTTTGCTTGAATGGCACACTGTTTAGGTGAGTTATGTGTCTCATGATTAGTGTTGTGTTGTAGTGATCGAGTGCATTTCTACCTTTGAGGTCTCTGCTGTTTGGGTAGATTTTTATTGAGAGCCTCCACAAAGGTGGGTTTGTGGTTTGTGTTTTTATGTGAATGCAGTGCTGATGTGGGTTCTGGAAGGCTATGTGTACCATGTGGTGTGGTGCAAGTGTTGACCTTTTCCTCTTGACCAGCTATTCCGGTCTTGGCTGGAGAGTGTGTGGTTTCCAATTTGGATATACAAGTACATCTCTCACAAGTCTCAGTGTTGGAAGGTAAGAGGAGAGGGTTGGCAGTGTACATGAGACAATTGCTACATTGCCTCAGGATGCCCATGCTCACCAGGTTAATAGGAGAAGGCACAAGGAACTGACCTTTAGACATGCCTGGAGGGGTGGGCATTAATAATAAGTACTGCAGCTGTTTCCTTGTAGAACATTTAGTACTGATAGAACTTTGTGTGCTACAATAATTGCTACAAGAAGTTTGGTAAAGTGCTAGACTAATAAGCTAGTAAAAGTGCAGAAGAGGAGAGAACTATCAGATCTAAGGGTAAAATTGAAGAGCAGACTTTTTGGCACTGCTCAGAAGCTTACAAAGAGCCCTGGATACAGCAAATCTGTATCTGGACTTCACTAGTTCTAGGAAAGGCAGGAAACATATTTTTTTTTTTAGTAGAAAGTGAAGAGAGATAATTCAATATTCAGAAGCTAAAAAGGTGGGCCTTTGCTAAGTTCTCACTATAAACAGTAGAATGAGCTTATGTAATGTGAGTGGGGGGGGGGGGGTGTCCAGTATCAATTTATACCAGAAGCAAGCAACTCAAAGCCACCAAGACCAGTTGTACAGATTATAGAGATATTAAATCAAAAGTGCAGAAGTTAATTGAGAATAAACACTTATCTTTTCCCAATATCACAGTAGTCAGTAGGTCAGTCTCTCTGCAGCTTAGAACAGCTTCAGCAAACAGGTATATCTGACTTAAAACACTCACTGTTAAAAGTAGAGGAACAGAAACCTATCCAATCAACAAAACAGTTTTAGGAATGCTCTTGGCTAGATTAAACTGGTCCTGTTCACTCTCTCTCACTGAGAAACAGATAGGCCTCTAGATAAATGATTTCATTGCAAACTGAGGGTAACAGCAACAGAAACTCATCTCTATCACACAACAAAAAGGACAGTTAAACCAGTTGTATATATTACAGCAATATTAAATCAAAAGTGCAGAAGTTAATTGACACTTATCTTTTCCCAATATCACAGTGGGCAGTAGGTCAGTCTCTCTGCAGCTTAGAACACCTTCAGCAAACACCGTAAAACGTTTCATTTAACTGTAATATATGTAATTCTTGAAATGAATTGCACTCACTATGAAAATTGCTGTGGCCATCTTTGTCATTTAATTGTTGTTTCACAAAATAAATTCAACTACCCACAAAAAGCTTTATTTTTCCATATTTCAAAGCAAACAATAGTGTTGCATTGGAAATCTACATATTTCAGGACTGACACAATAGTTTTATAGCAGCTGTTTCTTTAAATTACAAAAAATGTCCTTGCATTGTTGAGCTGAATACAAAGTATTGCTAAGATTTTAATTTACAGCATTTTAGTATGTTAATCAAAGGGCGTATGTACCACCCCTATCCTTCTTGTTGGTAAAGGCTAGGCATGTATAAACTATTCAGTTAGCTAATTATGAACCAGCACAGATTTTTTTCTCAGATTATTTCCTTTCCTTGTCTTCTTCTCGCAGTCTTACCCAATGTAATATGAAAAGGCTCATTTAATGAGCAGGGCAGATGGGGGTCACCAGACTGTAACAAATGTCACTAGTAATCACCAGGATGCTCATGCAGATCAGATGCCCAGCATTCAGACTGAAGACATGCTAACACAATTGCTTATCTGCAGAACAGTGCTGCATTTGCTACATATATAAATAGCATCTTCATATATTGATATCACTCATATACTGTCAGCACTGTCACACGACCCTTCTTTCATTGTCTAATTATTTGATACATGCCACTAGTTCATGGAGTAAACCTACAAATGTAATTATTATTTAGTGAGTGCATAATGTTTATGCTTCAATTATGTAGTAAACCCAAGAATTCTGTCTTTCAGAAAGAAATCATTACTTATTGGTTAGTTAAAAGTTGCACAAAGTTCTGTCATTACTGCATAGTACAACCTACAACTATTTACAAAGGTGTTCATTTATCTACTAAAGCAAGGTCTCTAGAATGCAATGTCAAGCATTTTCCCTCCTTATTTGATTACAATATTGTGATATCAGGGCCTCATTTCCTTGAACACAAAAATGACAATGAACAGTGTGTCTTCAGAAGTAACATCTATAAGTTTGCACTGCAAACAATGCTAACAAAAATCAAGACTAGAAGAAATATGATACACAAAACTTACAGAGCTAGAAAGACTTCCTAAATTTCACCTCCAGGAAAAGCTGACCAAAGAAAGTAATACTGTTAAAATTTTAGGTGTTATAACACCATTTAAGAAAGTAGAAATATAAATGGAAAGATTAACAATGATAATAAAGACTAAAACATTAAAAATAGTTTTACATGTGCATAGCAATGATTTTGCTTAGTTTTAAAATTCATGACAAGTTTAAATTTCATGAGATCATTCAAGAAACTAGAATATACTATGGAAACATAAAGAAAAATATACAAATAGGGACTCCTGATAATGAATGCTGCTAATGGAAACTCAGAGAGTCTAAGTACTGGGGAAGAGGTAATGATAGTATAGTTCTCTTCCCTTAGGTTTTCATCAGTTTATTGAGTGACAGCACCATTTCACTTACCAATAGCAAGCTTTTGCCTATAAACTAATCTGATAAAGAGTAATGAGTATTCAGAGCATATACGTGTGGTCCACATATTAATTAAATGGTGTTGTATTTTGATTAGTGATCTAAACTTGTCTCTGTTGGTCTGGCTTAGCTTGAGAAATGTATCATCACTTAAGGGCAGTCTGTGTCTTTGCATCTCTTTAAGGGTATTTATTGCACTCCTCTCCCCCACCATACATCTCAACTGTACAGATTTTTGCAGAATGTCCAAATTTTTGCCTCATATTTTTGGTTTGTTCTTCATAAAATATTATTTTTCTAGCTATTTAGTGGCAAATCATTAAAAATTGACGTTAGAAAATAATGACAGACATTTGAATTTCAGCCTTCATACTCATCAGAAAATTAATTCTAATGCAAAACCTGTTAATCAATTAACTTTCTAAGTTTGTAAGAGCAATATTTAAGAATTGTTCCTATTTTGGGGCCTTTTTCTCACCTTTATATATGGCTTTGTCCAGATTTCTTGCTCTAAGAGATTAAGAGGTGTGCCCCCCACCACACATACACATTTTATGAAGTAGATAACGCATGCATTTATCACATTAATGGGTTTAGCAATTGTTTCTACACAACTATAGAAACAGAGAGTAAGAACAATAAAAGATGATCATTGTAATGACTGTCAAAAAGCAAGGAGCATTTGGTCTTACAACAGCTTTCCTTATGAGCGCTCAAATTGGAAAGACCTACAAATGATAAGATACAGACAACTGAAAAAACAATACCCTGACTCATTGCCCTTTATAATGTTGATATAATGTTTGGATGAGGACAAACCCCAAACCAACTCCCTTATTTTGGGAACCATACTTCCCTTAATTACATATGCTAAATCCATGGTACCACAGCCATAAGGAAAGGGTTAGTATTTTAAAATGGATTATGCTACTCATGCAGTAGCTACAGTCTCACATCATAAGTTCCAAGAAGGGAAACATAGCTGGGGAACAGTCATATAAGGAAACCAAGGTTGGTATTTCTCCAGAATGCACTATCCATAGTGGTGTCTCAGCTATTATTGTTTTCTTTCCTTGTTCCCTTTATAATTTCTTTGTGTCATCCCCAAACTGTTTATCTATATTTCTTAATGTATCTCCTACGTTTTACAGCCTTCCAGAGATTTTGAAATTGTTGTTTGAAATACTGTAACTGAAATCCTGATCTGTTTTGATTTTGTATTTTGTTTTAGCTCATTCACTTTTCTAATGGCTTTATTTAGATTGCTTTCCTTTTCTGCATTTTTCCGGTAAAGATTCTTCATTTTTCAAATGCTTCACAGTTGTTTCTAGTCAGTACTTCTATGATGGTGATCTCTTTGCTCCTTTATTTTCCTTTACTTATTAATGTTTTATTAGTAGTAACTTGTTTGGTATTAATTTTGCTTCACAATAATGTAGTCTGTTAATTTCTGTCATAATATGTGGATCTCTATTGTTCCAATTACTTTAATAATTTGCCTTATTTATTTTTGTCAATCCATGTATTCAGCATTGGTGGACTTATTCGGTCATACATATTGTTATATTTATCCATTTCTATCAAATTCAGAAGGTCTTCCATTGAATTATTTTTTTCTTGGTTGAGTTATTTTCTATAGTTTGTGTTTTTTACTCTTTTTGCCTCTGTGTGGAAATATCTTGGCTTTGAAATGATTATGACACTTTGTTTTGCTTTGTAAAGTACCTTCATTGCTTTCAACATTTAACTTACCTAATCAGTGGCTTTTCTCTACTAGTGCACTGTTCTACTTCCTCTGTCACTTCTTCAAGCTGCACCTGTTTAAATAAAGTGGCTGTTGTGTCTTGTATTAACTGCCCTATCACTTCATTTTCAATTTCCACCATTTCTGTATCAAACTTTCTTGTTACTCCATTACACCTTTGCATTACTGCTCTATCTTTTGTAACATTTATCATGTCTGTCTGCCTTTGCCTATATGCATCCTCAAATATTTTTGACGATGCTTTATGAATATTAGTTAACGGTGATTTTTTTTTCTGCATATGAACTGCACCATATTAGGACTCACTTCTTCTCTTGGGTCCACTTCCCTCTCTTTAATGTAACAAATGCATGAGGATTTTTTTCTATCTTAATATTTCATTGCTTGCTTCCTTTTCCAATTCACTCAGTGTTTTCTTACTACATATTGCTTTATTTTGTTTTTATTCAGTTATTTAATGACCATAACTTGGCATCTGTAATGTTTGCCTTTTTTTTCTGTTTCAATGATTTTTCTCTTCTCTATTTTTTTTCCCTTGCAGAGTAACCTTTTTGGGAACTCTGGGTTAGTTGCTCATAGAAATTATTTCTTTTTAGTCCTCAAGTGCCCATTTCTTGTTTTAAAGGATTCTGTCCATTTTTTTAACTTTTTGCAAACCGTTGTTTTTTAATTCTATAATTTAGCCACTTAGATCATCTGTTGGATCAAGGCTTAACACTGTCTCAAGATCTCTATCATACTTAAAGGACAATGTATTAATCTTTCTACCAGCCCTAGTCCTAGTGCATTTGCCAGGGCTGGGCACTTTTTATCCTGGGATGAGTGCACCCAGCACTTCCTTTTTTTCCCTGTGATATATCAGTATTGATTTGTTGGGCCCACAAAGTGAAGGTACCCACCAAGGATTCAGAATGATCTCAGTTCAAAACAAAACATCATTTTCCTTTTACTTTTGTGCTAACTTTACCTCTCCATCCAAGATAATAGGATTCTTCTCTATAGCAGCCCACAGCATGCTGATGGACTGGGTTGTGGCATTCACTTTAGAAGCTCAAAATACTGAAATATCGAAATTCAGCATTTCCAGCCCATAAAGTGGAATCCTGAGAAGAGTGAAAGCTCAGAAGCGTGAAATTCAAAACCTAGAATACCAGAGGTTTTGAATTTCGTGCTTCTGAGGTTTCACTTTGGTTATGGATTCAGGTAAGTGTGTGTGTCATAAGGGTTTTGGGTAGGGGCTGTGGTGTGTGTCAGTGTGTTCTGTTGCTGTGATGTGTGTGTGCGAGGAGAATGTAGTTTGTGTGGTGGTGTTTTTTGTGTGTTTGTAAGTAGTGTGACCTTGGAGTGAGAATATTTAAGTGGGGGGGGGGGTACATGGGGATGCAGGGGGGCCTGCCCCCCTGCTTTTATGTAGCACAGAGATTGTGTTTATGTGTGGGGAGGAAGGTGTGTGTGTGGAGTAGAAGTGTGAAATTCAAAATCTCCGGTGTGCGAGATTTTGAATTTTGCAGTTGTGAATTTTCGTGGTTTTAAATTTTCGACCTTAAAGTTTAGAAATACTGAATTTCGACATTTCAGTATTTTGAGGATATAAAGTGAATATGGCATAAATCATGTCATCACCCTGTACTTGCCTGTGCTCAGGAAAACACAGTTGCTGTGTGTTCCACATATTCAACCCTGCCTAAGTTTAATTTCACCAAATGCTTAGTGTTTTACATACCTTAATAGGAATGGACCCCATTTCTAAGTCAGATCATAATTAAAGTTCATGAAATCAGTTCTGCTTCACTCTTTGACATTTGATACAAATAATTTTCTCAGTACTGGCAATGCCCCCAAAATTGCCTCTATTTGCTGTTCATAAGGGCTTACTTTTCTCAGGAACATATTTAAATACATTTGAAGATTTTTTTTATTAGCCCATTTGGTTTTATCACACCTGGAACTATCTGTACATCCTTTATCCACATTGGTCAAGTTTCTGCTTGCAAAACCTGATATTTTGCAAATTTATGTCTTTCAATTCTTAAGACACTATAGTCACTGGATGTAGCAATTTCAATAATCTATTCTATTTCAGTATTTTTTTCCTGAACACTATCTAACCTGTTTGCTTCTGTCTTCTTAGCTACTAATATGTGTTGATTCCATGTAATCATTAATTTGTCATTTTCAACACTCCTTTATGGTTCACCTATTTTGTGATCCACATATTCACTCCTGCTCTGCATTGATTATTCAGTGTGCCTTCTCCACCTTACCCCATCCACAATGTTCCATATATGATCTATGGATGCAGACCTTGGGTATTATAACACAGTCCTTTCTGTCAGAACAGCCAATCAGGGAACATGCTATATCTCACACAGACCTATCTTCGAAGATAAGCAGATAAATATAAAAGAAAAGTACAAAACAAGCAATTATTTGATGACTAAAAAGTGTTATAGACAACGTGTAAGCAAAGTGAAAGGAATACAAGCACCAACAGAACAGAAGGAATAGACACATTTTTAGAGAAATATTCATGAAGGTTCTGTGGAACATAATAAATACGCTGGATGGATAGAACAAGAGAAAGAAACAGGAAGGTGTTCTAATACAGTGGATATGAAATATGATAAAGTAACAGCCAGAGAAACCGAAATAAAATTAAGAAATGCTCCTACATGGAAAACTCTGGGATTAGACACAGCACACAAATTTTGGCTAAAAGTATTAGCATCTTTGCACAAAGATTTAGTTCTGAGTAAGAATTACTTAGATGCATATCCCAAATGGACACCAACCTGAACCTGCAAGCCATCCTAAAACTGTAGACCGATAACTTGCCTTCCAACAACATATACATTGTATACTGGAGCTAATAGATTTTATAGTCATTTAGGAAAAAAAAAACAATTATGGCAATAGAACAAAAGTGTAACAGAAGAAAGTGATATGGAACAAAGAATTATTTACTACATAAAACTATAATAGAGAATTGTAAAAATGAGAAGAACTGAAGTATGGCATGAATAGTTTACAAAAAGCATCTGACAGCATCTCACATTCATGTATAAGGTAATGCTTATGGATGTTTAAGATATATAAGACATATATTGAAGTGATCTTAAAACAGTGGCAATCCACATTGCAGCTAAGTCATGACAAATGGCAAATTATTATCTCAGGATAAAACAAATGGGATGTTGTAGGGTAATTGTTTGTCACCACTGATTTCTTGTCTTGCTCTTTAGCCATTAAGCTGTTTGCTTAACAGATTAGGCCATGGTTGCAATTTGTCTTCCAGAAAACAACATTTTTTAAAGATTTCTCATCTACTTTTTTGTGGATAACTTAAAACTGCATAGTTCATCAAAAGTGGAATTGAAAGCACAACTGCAAGTGGCTAAAACTTTGCAGATCATGTAAGAATGTCATTTGATTTTGATAAATTTGCAAAAGCAATGTTTAAAGCAGAAAAGTTACAGCACCAAGAAAATATCAATCTGGAACAGGGATGTGATACGAAGGAACCAGAGGAGGATGCAGTGTATGAATACCTGGGAACTGATGAAGGAATGGCAATAAAACATGAACAAATGTGAATAAAATTCAGTAAAGAATACTCGAGAAGACTAAAACTGAAAACAGCCCTGACATTTAAGAATAATGTCCATGCTATAAATCAATTTGCTCTTCCTGTTCTATCTTACACTTTTTGGGGTGATCGACTGTCCCCAAAAGATATTTAATCTTTTGGTCAGGATTCTGGAAAAATGGAAAAAAATGTTTCATGCTTATCAAATGATAAATAAAACTCACTGCATACTAAGATTATATATTCCTTGTTCTGAAGGAGGTATGGGTCTCCTTGAAACTGATTACATGTATAGATCTGCAGTTGTGGGACTGCATAAATATCTGCTAACCTCACCAGATCCAAACATAGTTAAAGTTTCAAAACATGAGGATAAGGAGTCTAAGATGACTTGCCTGCTATGCTTAGCAGAAGCATAATGAATGAAAATTAAACCAGAAGTAGACAAAATCAACCAGCAACTGCATGTGTCAAAACAAAACAACCAAACAAAAAAAAAAAAAAAGAGGAGAAGGATCAGATGAGAAGGAAAGAAATGTAGAAAGGGCTTACATATTGTGGCAAGCTTAGAGATCTCCTGTAATGAACTCATGTCGATCAGGGCTTGATGCATGAATGGTTAAGGAGAGGTGAATTGAAGCCAAAAGATGAAAGGTTAATAATGGCAGCCCATCATAGTGGACTATGTACACATTGGTGAACAAAGTCCATTGAACATGTTTGGGAAACAGAGAAATGCAGGTTCTATAAAAAAAGAACTGAAAGCAATCACACATCATGTTGCTATGTCTGATGGACTCTTCAGAGGGTCTGCATACTGAAAGGCACAATAGTGTTGTAAGACTGTTACAGTGGGGATTGAGCAAACATTACAATACTGAAGTAGTTGAGAAGCACTGGAAATATGAACCACAAAGCATTGCAGAAAATGATGAAGTTTATATGATATGGGATCACTCGTTGTCAACACTTCAAAAAATTGATGCAAGAAAGCCAAATAAAGTAGTCCAGGAAAAACAAAAAAAACAAAACAAAAAAAAAGGAGCATTGATCATTGAAATTGCTACTCCCATTGATTACAGTGTCCTACGTACAAAAAGACACAAAGTCATAAACTACCAGTATTTGCAGGCAGAAACTAGAGTAACATGGAAGGATACCCAGAGTGTTCCAGCGGTAGTAGTAGCAACAACAGGTTTGATGAAAATTTTTATTTATTTATTTTACATTTGTTGACCGGGATAGTCTGACTGGATACATGTCCATTTTCAGCAGAGGTCTGGGGAGAAAATCTCCAAAGGAAGTAACACAAGCAAATTTAACATAATACGAATTAAACACAATTTACAGACTTTGTTGAGGAGTCTAAGTTATACAATCTCACACACTTCTAATCTGGCTTACTAATTACAACCCAGTTGAGTTAAATTTACAAAATAATACTAGTGCACCATTAATACTAAATATTTAGTCAGGATTGGAGAAAGGACATAGCCAGTGAGACTTGAAATATTGCTTGAGAGTTTTCTTAAATTGAGATAGAGTAGTGTCTAGGGTAATGTTAGCAGGTAGCGAGTTCCAAGTTTTGCCAACAGAGTTGGCAAACGGGGAGTCTCCAGCTGAATTGTTGGATTTGATGGTTTGCACTACCAGCCTAATAGATGAGCGAAGTAGTCTGAGGTTGGAGTGGGGATAGATGATGTTTTTCAAAGCAGGTGTATTTTTAGGTTGGTTAAGTACTTTGTGAGCCACAATAAGTTGGTTATACTGAATCTGCCTGGATATCGCTAGCCATCCAAGATTTTTTTAGGTTTATGCAGTAATGTGTTCTATAGGGCAGACCAGTGGCAAATCTAGCTATGTTATTACAGTAGCCAGAGAGTCTGTTAAGTTCAGTTTTATTTAAGTTGGCAAGTAAAGGGGAAGCATAGAAGAGGGTAGAGAGCAGATGGGAGTGGGCAATGGCAGTCCTAGCAGGTGGGGTTAGGAATGGCTTTATCCTATATAGTGAGCCAAGTTTTTTATTAATGGATTTGACAGTTTTGTTAATGTGAACATCAAATTTAAGATTGTCTACAATAACCCCAAGGAGTATTGTGTGAGCATCTTGGGAGATTATGGTACCATTGTTAGACTTAATGGAGAAAGATAACATTGGAGATCTTGGCTGGGGGACAAAAGTAGTAGCTTTGTTTTGTTGGGATTTAGAATCAGACAGCAGTCGGCAAGCCAATTTTTAACTAAGTTGAAAGTACACTAAGTAATTGTCTGCAGCACAGTATGGGAGGTGCCACTGCAGATCAACGTGGAGTCGTCCACATGTCGAATGCAGTTAGCATTTGGATGACAGTGTGGATGTCATTAATAAAAATGGAAAACAGTAGTAGTCCCAGAATAGACCCCTGGGGGACACCTAGGGTGTTAGGTAGGAGGTTGGATAGTTTGTTCTGCCATTGGATGGCTTGTTGTCTATTGTGGAGAGAGGATTGAAATCATTGAAAAGAGTGATTGCCTAGAGACATTGTTGCCAGGGTGTGAATGAGTAGATGGTGGTTAACCATGTCAAAAACCTTATAGAGTTCCAAAGAAAGGGCTGAGGATAGTTTGTTGTTGTTCCTGTTATGGTTTATAGCATTAGAGAAGGTGAGGAGGGCTGTGGTGGTACTATGATGTGGTCTGAAGCCATTCTGAGATTTACTAACCACATAATATAGCTCGATACTGTCGAACCCAATATCAACACAAATTAGTCACACCACACGAACCTCCCACCATTTGGCACAATAAAGGCTGTCCTCCACCACCGATACAAATTTACTGTTGGAAATAACACAGCGATAGTAATATAAAAGAACAAGATCTTTATTTGCAACACATAGACCAGATTGAGCGCGCTTTCGTCTCTTATCGTGAGACTTCCTCAGAATCTAATGTTCATGCCAAAATTCTGTTTAAATACTTGCATTCTGACCAATTATTTTCCATAGTGATAATTAATAGCAATTATGAGTTAAAAAACTTTTTATAAAAAATCTTCTTATACACTAGAAGTCACGAATAATTTACATAAGTATTTCAAATCCATAAAAATATACATCTTTTCTAAAATATGTATGTATGTATGTATGTGAAAATATAAATATACACACATAAACATGAAAAAATCTGCTTGGCATAAACTTGTAATTGAAGGCAAATGAATCTAGTCACTGATTACCTATAATATACCATACATAATAATATACATAATAAAACATAACAAAACATAAAACATAAAAGAAACTTGTATACATCTTATTTGTATAGTACTGTATATGCAATAAAAAGTACCCAACTAGTGATGTGTTAATATATTAATAGATCTAATAATTTTATAGATCTAATAATTTTGGTAGCTTCTAGTTCATTAGGATGTGACATGATTAAACTATCTTTAGAAGCTTCTTATGACAATATTAATTTTCTCTTTCTCCCTATAATGTGCCAATAATTAATACATATCTTAAGGAATCATTAGATGTTACATACCTACATAAATACCTGTCTAGTATGATGCTTCTATAGTGAAAGTTTTATTGTAGCTCTTTTTATTTCATTGTTTGTTTGCCTCTTTTTAAATCTAATGATAATAACTTCAAAGCAGGTTTAATTGAGATGTGGTCGTTCATTCCTGGATATATACAAGAATCTAACCTTATCTGACAAATCATCTCGCGATACTCCTGGAATGTCTCCCAGTCTCCTCTCCTTTCTTTTTGTTTAACTTCTTCCAATACCCAGAATTTAATATTCATCTTCTGACATGTGAGTGCATGTCTGTATAAGGCATTGTTCTCATTCTTTTTACTTTTTACTTATGTCCCTAATATGTTCATAAATTTGAGTTCTCAAATGCCTTTCAGTTTTACCTATATAATATCCCCAGCATGTTTTACAGTATGCTAAGTAAACATTTCTGAGATTTAACCAGTAGGTTTCTTTGGGTTAGAAAGTACAGAAGTTGTTTGTGGACGCACTTTTCCATGATTTTTGCCAGGGGTGACAAGATGGATATGGGTCTATAGTTAGATAATTCAGTAGAGCTACCACCTTTATGGAGAGGTATGACACGAGATATTTCCAGATAGAGGGGACTTTGGCTTCTGATATGGTCTGATTAATTAGAATGGAGACAGGGGTACGCTATAGTATCTGCAGCTTTCTGTAAATATACAGCAGGGAGAAGGTCAGTGGCTAGGGTATTAGGTTTAGTTTATTGATTAGAGTATGAATTAAAAATGCAGAGATTGATTGGAAGCTAAAGGAGGACTGGGTTTTAGGAATGGTATCCTGTATGATAGAGGAGTTCAGGGGTAATTGGCTAGCTAGGGCTTGGATAGTCTCAGTAAGGAAACTATTAAAGGTGTTTGCGACATCCTCTGGTAGTTTAACAGTAGAGGCTGAGGGAGGTGGAGTGGTGGTTTGACCTGGGTGCAGTTGTTTGTTTATTAGTGCCCAGAAGTTTTGAGGATTATTTTAGTTTCCTTGCTGGAGATGGAAGTAATAGTTTTTTTTATCTAGTAAGATGGATCATTTTTTCTCATTCCTTATTTGCCAAAATTTAATTTGATCTAGAGGGGCTTTTGTAGCACGCCAAGTAGCCCATGCCTTATTTCTGACTATGATTTTTGATTTGGTTTCTTTAGAGAGCCATGGGGCGACTTTTGTTTTGATCCTAGTGGAGTGAGCAGGAGCATGAGAATCGAGGATGGAAAGGAATTTATTGTTAAAGTGGGCAACCGCTTCATCTAGGGGCAAGTGTTTTAGGGCAGATCAATTGCATGATTTAAGTTCATCCTGAAATTTGTTGGGATTAAAGTTTTTATTATTTCTTACTGTTCTATAGGTTGGCGGATGGGAATTATAGGTTTTGTGTCTACAAATAAAGGTGAGAAAGTGATCACTGAGGTCATCATGGATGGTTCCAGATATATACATTTGGGGGTGGCTGTTGATTAGTATCCACTCTAGTATACTTTCTTTTTGGTTAAGTTTACCTGTTCTAGTGGGGGTGGATATGACCTGTGTGAACCCATGCATGTTTACATGGGTGGTAGGAAATTGAGAGGAGCAGGTGTTCCAGTCAATGTTAAAATCGCCGAGTACTATGGTTTCTTGTGGATCGTTATCAGATTACTAGTTGAGGATGTCTTCAAGTGAATTAGTATTACTCCCTGGGGGGTGCACAAGCAGACAATATTTATGCATTTGCTTTTGTTAATCTGGAACTTGCTAGAAAGTATTTCTGCTTTATTGACTTGGGGTGGCTGAATGGGGTCTGAGGTAAGCTTTAGTGTGGATTTGAAGAGTACAGCTACCCCCCCTCCTAGTGTTGCGGTCAAGTCTAAGTATATTATACCCAGGTGATAAGACTTCATTATCCGAGGTTGATGGTTTTAGCCAGGTTTCAGTTAGGCACAGAATATCAGGGGATTGGACTTGTAGAAGGGTGTGTAATTTATGTGCCTTATTATTTATGCTTCTGATATTTAGATGGCAAACCAGAAAATTATGTATAGTTTTATTTACATATGCTGCTGATACATGTAACTCCATACAAATTACAGAAGGCATCAGTTCTGGGCATATTGCAGGTGTTACTAGCAGAAATTTTGGTTAATATCAAAGACTGAAACAATAATAATTTCATTCATTTTAATCATACCCTGACATATGAATGAGATCTATTGTTATCATGGTATTAGACACCTAAAAGGCTTGGAGAAACTAAACCCACTGATCAGAATTTTGTGGGTTATTGCTGCCTCCTGCAGCTGTGCTATATCTTCTCTTAGTAATCATTTAATGATTCATGTGGTCACCACCCCAATTTCAGCAAACTGTGGTGGAGCAATGGCCCCCCAGAAATAAAAGTGTATTACAGTTAATCATTAAATCTCCCAACCTGTCAAAGCCACATATATCCTTGCCACAGTGGCTGTTCCACACTCTGTAATGTGTGCACTGATGTAGTTATTTGCTACAGAAAGATTCATCACAACCCTTCTTATCTTCTTCATCCATATATAAGCAGGAAGTTGTTCACAAACCACCAACAATAAAGGATTGTTATAGATGTTCAGTCACTCTCTCCACCTGATGCAGATGTGTAACTTTGCAGCACCACATGTAGAACAGTACTTCCTTCTAGACACAAATGTAATTATTTATAACTGATCCATTCACTATTCTTCAAAAAGACCAACAATACAATGATCATCAGAGCTGTGAAAACTGTTTATATTATGCATTTCTGAGGCTTTTGGGATGGTAGTTAGGTAAAAAAGACATTTCAGTCCTGTGAGCAAATCTCACACTGATGCCTTGGATCTACTTTGCACACTTACAGACATCTAACCCTTTGTTTGGCCATAACAGAAGTGATATTTTGCCAAATAAAATAGCATTTTCTTTCATAAAACTGCAATATAAAATCAGTATCTAAAGAAATACATCTGATATTAACATTGGTATGCAGCACACTGTCTGCTGAAGAGTTTTATGTTCTGCATTTTTGTAACTCACATAATTTATTAGATATTGCAAATCTTATGAAGTGAGCTTTAGTAGTGAATTTCAGGGAAAACCTCTTAGAAAATAACTGGTTTCCAGCTTAGAAGACTGTAAAAAGCAAAGGAATTAATTAGCTCACTGTTGTTCAGGACTGAATTAGTTAATACAAAATCATTTCCTGGGATTCAATAAACTCTGTGTAGGCTTCATGTAAAGCCTCCATGGAGTTTACATGTGTACGTGATGATGAGCAGCAAGCAGCAGTACTAATTAGATATTCATGCCACGCACCACATTTAAACATATATAAGAACAGTTTTGTGGCTGGCAGTAGTGTTGCCAGGCAGGAAACCATGAAAAGTAACATGGGCAGCAATCCCATTTATAGCAGAGCACAGTCAATTACCATGTTTGGGTGGAATGCCACAATGATCACCAGAGCTTACCATATACGTATACAGTAAGTGTCCATAGCTCTCAATTTCTTAGTGCAAGAAACTGGACAAAGCCCAACATAAGGGGGGACAATGACACAAAACTAGGGAAAGATTCTGCAAATTTGCACTTTAGAAATGTGCTAGAATAACAAGATGTTTGTGTTAAGATGCATTTTTTGAAGGATTTGAAGTATGAAACTCAAATGTGTGTAATTATTTAGTAACATCAGTCAGGTCATCCCAGTAATATTACAGAAAACCACAAATTTTATAAGAAATAGACCAAAAACTATAAGGGGGAAAGTTGGGGCATACTATGCAAATCTGGACACTGGAGATGCATGATACGTATATGGTCCAAACACAGTACAGGACAGTGTATACAGTGCAGAGTACTGTAAAATGCCATTCCTGGCATTCTGTCCTGATGTTGTATAAATGAATTGTAAGGATACAAGGACTGCCATGTACAATAAACACTCAGGGAAAGTGTGTGTATTCAATAAGAACACACAGATGAATTGTAGGAATGAACACAGGGAAAGAAGACGGGTGAAACAACCTAATGTACAGCAGGCGAGAACATATCAATGGAAACGAGTTGTGGCAGCAACACCAATTTTCCTGACTATGAATGTAATCTCAGCAAAGCTCTCCAGCAAATGGGACACAGGTAAAGGCTCGTGGACAACATTAAGAGAACCAGCCACAATCATGGGCAATATCAGAATAATACCACAAGTAATCCCATACCTCTGACATAAAATATGTGATTTAGAGTGATCAGAGATGATTCTGCACAAGCAAACCTGTACAACTATTATGATACATCTACACTCTATGAAGGGAAGCACACACACACCATCCTGACACACTTTAACATCTGCTGGAAGTGTGAGGAGAGACATTGCTATACGTGAATGTGACATTATGAGCAATACAGGCTAGTTGGCTGGTGTGCATGGCATATATATCTATATCTATTGTTCTCTCTCTCTCTCTCTCTCTCTCTCTATATATATATATATATATATATATATATAGATATAGATATGCATATTTATGTGTATGCATATATGGCACAATCCACACTGTCACAAATGTTATCCATGTCATTAATGTTGTCAAACAGCTATGTATGTACTGTGTGCATCACTGGAACAGTTATCACACATGCATCTGGTGTAACAACCTGATGGGGATTCTGCACCATCAAACAGTAATATTTATGCCACAAAAAGAATACTTAGGTATGCCTAATAAGATGTGTGACAGCTCACTGTGGCAAAGGTGATACATGTTAGTTGCACATCACTGAAGGATGTGTACTGAGGTACATGAAGAAGGGTGCATTGTACTCATTAATTGGTGAAATGAGCACTGTGAACTGTGGAGGTATTATGGTCTGTGAAGTGGATATCCTTCACATATCCAGTAGTTGTGTTAGATACAAGGGAGTAGTCAGCACTGTGGCCACAAGCTGCTGGGTGTTCTACATACCATCTACTGCAGGATACCGTTAACATATCTATTGGTCTAATTATAGGATGTGATGTCTACATTATACTTGGGTTGTGTGTTTTCCTGACTTAACAAATAAACTCATCTTTGTGTGTGATTTCAGATATTGTCATGGCTGTGGCAGCAATCTTTGGTGAGTGTTGCTTGATACTATCTCTAGTATAGTAATATCACAGTTGGAGTCAATGATAGCCCACAATTTACAATCCTTCAGACAGCTGTTTGGACACAGGATATGTATGTATTTTGTGATGTCTGTGACTTAAATAATGGACAGGAAAGGACATAGCAGACAGCCTGATGTACAGACCTGATCCCTGGATTTGAGATATAATTCAATTCACACATTTCAACATATTTAGATACCATGCACGTGATCCTCTGGTCTCCCAACCTGATGATATAGGTGTCTCTGGCCACATCTGAAGGTGCTGAGTGAATTACTCCACTGGTGGCTGGAGTGCTTGACATCTTTTCCTCCTACATATAATGAGAGAGAGCAGCCTCTCCATCCAGCATAGACATACATAAATGGTGAAGTGCATGGCCCTACACATCAACCTTGGCATCCCTCAGTGGGTGATGAAATTCTCACCTTCTCCACTGCTCACGTAGGGTGCTACTGTACCAGCTTCTAGGGGAGTACTACCTGTTAGCACAGGTAGTGCAGAGGCAGTGATAATAGGTTGGGTCCCAGATGTACTGGTCATTGGTTCTGAGGCCAGAAATGGAGCAGGGACATGCTGATCCACTGAGGCTGGCTTATCCTGCTGTGCTGTATAGCATTTAGTGATTTGGCACACATGCATGACATGGAGACATTTTGATGACACGTCAGAAAATAAAAAAGAGAGAGAGAAGTGTTGGGTTGAGAGAAAAAAATGTAAAATTAGTACCATCATATGTGACATACAATGCACTAACACAATTCATCGTCATCATCCCCTTTTTCCCATTTATATGGGGTCGGGGTATCTTATTAACTGTCGCCAACTCTCTCGATTCAGTGCCACTCTCCTGCCTTCTTCAACACTCATGCCTGACTGCCGCAGATCTTCTTTCACACAATCCATCCACCTCTTTGCTGGATGCCCTCGCTTCCTCTTACCTTCTTCCTGTCTGTCCCAAATCTCCCTCACCAGATTGTCTTCTGCTTTTCTACACATGTGCCTATACCATCGTAATCTGTTTTCTTTGATCTTTTCTGCAATTGGAGCTACTTTGGCTTCTGCTCTTATGTCCTCATTTCTTTGCCTGTCCTGCAGTGTGCATCCTACCACCTTTCTCAGGCACTTCATTTCCATCATCTCTAGCTTCTTCAACTGTTCTGCCTTTACTGCCCAGGTTTCTGTACCATACAGTAGTACTGGTCGCACCACTGTCTTGTACACCTTACTTTTCAGCTTTTTTGGCATTCTTCTGTCATACACTACACCTGATACTCTATGCCAGTTGGCTGCAGCCCCTCTGATTCTAGCTTTGACCTCTTCATTCAGACTACCCTTCTCCTCAACCACCCCTCCCAGATACTTGAAGCTGTTTACCTGTTCCACTATCTTCCCATCTATCTCTATTATCAGCTTCTTCTGATTTCCCCAATCTGCTGCCATTACCACTGTCTTATCTGTGCTTAGTTTCATCCCATGTGCCTTCAGATTTGCATTCCATTCTCCTATCCTTTGCTGAAGTTCTAGATCAGAGTCTGCCTGTAATGCCACAATGTCTGCATACAGCAGCTTTGTTGCTCTGACCCCTTCAACCTGTTTGCTGATGTAGTCCATTACCAGTATGAACAGCAGTGGGCTCAGAGCTGAACACTGGTGTACACCCACTCCCACTGGGAACCCCTCAGTGAGGCCAAACACTGTTCGTACTTGAGTCACTGGGTCCTTGTACATAGCCTGTACTAATTCTACCAATGTTTCTGGGACTTCAAACCACCGCAGTACTGCCCAGATCAGCTTTCTTGGGACCTTGTCGTATGCTTTCTCCAAGTCTAGGAAAGCCCAGTTTGACTATCTCCTCTTCTCTAGTTTCTTCTCAAGTATCTGTCTCAATGCAAACATCGGGTCAATTGTGCTGCATCCTGATCTGAATCCGAACTGTTCATCTCCCATCTTACATTCTACTATTCTGCGTATCCGTTTATCAATCACCCTCTCCAGAACTTTCATGCAATGTGGTAGGAGTTTGATGCCTCTGTACTGTCTACAGTTGTGGATGTCCCCTTTGTTCTTGTACACTGACACGAGTATGCTTATTCTCCAGTCATCTGGAATACGCCTTTCTCTCCACACTGCAATTAGTACCCTCAGGAGCCATTTCTCCCCTAGCTCACCCAGCATCTTTATCATGTCTGCTGTGACCTCATCTGAGCCTGCTGCTTTCCCTGACTTCATTTTCCTTAGTGCTGCTCTTACTTCTTCTAAGCTGGGCTCCTCTTCTACACTCATTGTAGGCTGTTTCTGGGGCAGTACCGCTTCTGTGGGGTTTTCCTCATTCTGAAGCTGCTGGAAATACTCCTTCCATCTACCTTTGATGTCCTGTGGGCTGGTAAGCAGGTTGTTGATGGAATCCCTTATGAAGGGTGTCTGACTATCTTCTTTATCTTTCTGTCTTTGCCTTGCAACCTGGTATAGTTTCTTTGTGCCCCTTACTGAGTCACTTTCTAGAAGCTGATAGAGTACCTCTGATGCCCTATTGTTTGCTATTGCAACTTCTTTCTTAGTTTCTTTGTTAGCCAACCAGTAGTCCTTCCTAGCTTGGTCAGTCTTTTCAATCTCCCACTTCTTCCTGCACTCCTTCTTTTTTTTGATTACTTCCTGCACTTCTGCATTCCACCACCAGCTTTCCTTTTGTACCTTATTTCCATACCTGGCTTGGCCACATATCTTTTCTATAGTCCTAACACATGCTGTTTTTAGGCGCTGCCACTCTTCTTCAACTCCACCTATTTCCTCCTCTTCTTGGGGTGCTAGAGCCCTGAGTAATTCCTTGAACTGCTGTACTTTCTCTCCAGACAACTTCTAGGTCTTCAGCCTGGTCTCTGCTGACCTTAGAGCCTTCTCTGACCACTGCTTGCAGCTGATTGTGGCAACTACTGGTTTATGCTGTGAACCGACTGTTTCACTGGGGATGACTTTGCAATCATGGATTCTACCCCAGTGCCTTTTCCTTACTAGGAGGAAGTCTACCTGAGTTGCATGTTGGCTAGTCTTGTATGTGATCTTGTGACTCTCTCTCTTTCTGAACCATGTGTTGGCTACTATCAAGCCATTTGCCAGACAGAAGTCTAGAATGGCTTCTCCTTCTTTATTCCTATTGCTCAACCCATGTGGACCCAGGCAGTCCTCATATCCTGTTCTGTCTGTCCCGATATGTGCATTTAAGTCACCCATTATCAACACCAATTCAAGTTGTCCTGCTTTATTTAGTAGGTCCTGCAACTGCTGTCTGAATGCACTCTTTTCCTCACTATCACAACCCTGCTGTGGGGCATAGGCTGAGATTATGAATACTGTCCTATCATTAGACTGGAGTCTGATTGTCATGAGTCTGTCATTAATTCTGATGATATCCCTCACTGACTTCTGAAGCCTCTGTCTCACCACAATTCCTACACCATTTCTAGCCTGTCCACCGCCTAAGTAGTAGAGTCTGGATCCCAAGCCAAGTGGCTTTGTTGCACTGCCCTTCCATCTCGTCTCTTGGACACATAGGATGTCCAGCCTTCTCCGTATCATCACGTCATCCACTTCTAAGCTGCATCCTGTCAGTGAACCTTCATTAAGCGTAGCAATTCTCAGTTCATGTTTGGCAGGTTGGTTGGTTTTATGTCCAGCTTTCACTCAACAGAGCTATCCTAAGTAACCCAGGCTGGGCAACTAGACACTGGCCAGCCAGTAGCCTATTGACCCAGGGCTGCTGGGCTTTTATGGCGGGCACACACTGGCCAGTAGGGGCACATATACCCCTTCCACCGTTATCATGGGTCCCTGGTGTGGGTCAGAGAGTAGGCCGGGTCCTCAACCCACTTATCACCGGTAACTACCCATGCCCATTTATTTTGGCGACAGTCAACATGACCGAATCACCTAGAGCCATATTTTACACCGTCAAGTGGCTAGCCCTGCCACTGCGCGCAGTTTGTGATCCGTGTTCTCCTATCTTGAGGATACTGTGCACCACAATAGATGCACTAACACGATTATACCACTATTTTATTAGAAGTATTACATTTAATTATATAATCTAACAAATACACACTATACCTACACATTTTTGAAAGTAATACTTGAAATCTGCATATATTGCACATATGCATGTTCTAATTATGCAGATTACCGTTAACATCAGGGCATTTATGCCACTTGTTGTTGTTTGCCTTTTGGCTTTTCCCGGTTAGGGGTTGCCAGAGCGGAACTCCGGTCTGCTAATGATTGGCAGTAGATTTTCATGAACTCCGAGGTGCCAGCTCAACTTGTATAGAGTTTAAATTAATGTAAATATTATTAAAGAAATGCAGTATTGTATAGTTGTGACTCATGGTATCTGAACCCTGAACTTCTGGCTGCAGTCTTATTTTTGACTCCTAAAGTTTGTTTCTGCTACAGACTAATGCATGCATATTTGCTTTTACAGTTAGGATATGCATGCTTAATTTTCTACAAGTGTATTAAAAATATATATCTTTAATTTTTAGAGCTACATTAATACTTTTCTTGTGCTGCATACATACCACTTGCTTCCCTCAGTCTCTCCAGTCAAGCAGCATGAGCATGTCGATTGAATTCTGTGTCGGCATTAGCTGGGAAATGAACAGAAAAGATCAGAACAGCATTATGCACACCATATTTGTCTATATTTAGCTTGCTAAGTATTACAAATACTCTGTTATTGTCATACTCAAACAAGAGTGGAATGTCCAGTCTCAAATTCACTCAACCAATGGTCGAGAGTATCCCATTTGTGCTGGTGTAGGTCTTTAAAGTGATGTCTTCACTGTTCTCCACTGTGTGGGATGCCAGGAGCACTGGATGCAGCCTGAGCCAAACTAATCCATGCCTCAGACTTGCACTGGGAGTCACAATAGCCTCCCTCAAGAAGCATCTGTCTGTGGAACTTTACCAGGAGTTCAATAAATATCCTGGACACCTGGACACCCATCTCTGTTCCATAAACTGGGCAGCTTCCCCACTAATTCCAGCCATGTCTAACACCCACCTAGAGCAATGGTAAATGATGCTTTCCTGCCAATTCCAGTTATCTCGTTTACTGGTAGTGAGTAAACCCGAGCAATGGTGCAAACCACATTTGCACAATGTTAAGCAGAGCACAGCAGTGCCAAGCAGGGAAGACATAAATATTTGAAATAGGAATGATAATCTGACACTTGACCTGAGTTTGAGGGTTGTCTGGTGAAGTAGCTTGAAAATATGTATTGAAAGGTGGAAGGTAACTGTTAGGTGAGTTATGTTTAGAGACATGCACTGGTAACATAAATGTCATGACCTAACATATTTGTTTTTGGCTTGACAAAATGATAACATTGATTTTTAAGGTGTGGGATTCAAACCTAGCAATAAGGGACAAACCGTTTCTTCCACAGCATTGAATTTCCATCTTTGCCAGCAAAGTGCTGCTTAGATCTAGTCAGGGATCATTCACGAATACAGCTGACAGTTTGTGTGTGTGACCTGACAAGGTTATTGCATGTAGATCTAGTCGTGTATGTGTCTTATTTAATTGTGAAGGCCATACAAGTCCAGGTAGTAAAATTATACTTAAAGAAATATAGTAGGCAGTATACCCTCAGCCATACATCTGAAAACACACTAAGGGTGTCTTATCCTTCATACATATAATTCATATCAGCTCCACTATCTAAAGTGTTATAATATGTGAGAGTGAATATAATGGAAAATAGAACAACAGTAACAGTGCCTGGACTGTCCTGTATTAGAACCCAGGACCATGTCAATGACAGTCCTACACTTACACCTGTCGCCACAAGAATGTTGAAATAGCACTTGTCTATTGTTCAGTTCATTGCTATAAACTGCACTTTCACAACAGTAAAAATAGGTTGCACATCCTGTAATAGAACCCAGGACCATCTGTACTGCAGCTCTGCACTTACACCTGCTGCCAAAGGAGTATTTACATGACAGTTCCATAATTTCCTACTCATTCTTAAAGGGACAGTCCCAGAGATTTTTTTTTTATTTTGATTCTGGTATTTGTTTACATTTTCATTCTGGGTTTCTGAGCATGTCCCAGATTTGGCTATGGGGTTGGGGGAGGGGTGCTTACAGGAAATTTTAATGATCTTAGTCAAATTCCATCTGAAATTGCTGTTGTACTCACAACAGCTCTCACTGAGTTATTCATTAGTTTCACCTGGGTATTTTATCCTCAGAGAAAATTAGCCTTTCAGGAAATTTATGATTTCAAACAAGGAAGCAGAGAACTATCTCACAAAGTGAAACAACAAAGCCTCGGAGGGAATTAATGCAGCAAAACACTTTTATTGAAGTCTAAAAAAGACCATTAACGCAGTTAAAAATCAATTTTCATTTCAGCAACTTCATCAGATGTGGACTGAAGCATAACTCATCATGTTAAATACTCAAAATTAATGACATCATAAGTTAATTATCCAAAGAAGATCCATTAAAATTCAGTCAAATGTTTTCCATCAGTCCTTTTGTATCACAGGATCGAACCTGACACAACCCAATAAAAGAATGTGGCACGCGCTCTACCAACTATTTTGTTTTGCTTCGGCTGTCCCACCAACTGATTACATCATCATTTGTTGCTTCTGGCCAGCGATAGAAGGAAAGTCGGTGGCCAGAAGCAACAAATGATGATGTAATCAGTTGGCAGGACAGCCAAGGCAAAACAAAAAAGTAGTTGGTAGAGCGAGCACCATTTTCTTTTGTTGGGTTGTGTCAGGTTCGATCCTGTGATACAAAAGGACTGATGGAAAACATTTGACTGAATTTTAATGGATCTTCATTGGATAATTAACTTATGATGTCATTTATTTTTGAGTATTTAACATGATGAGTTATGCTTCAGCCCACATCTGATGAAGTTGTTGAAAAGAAAACAGATTTTTAACTATGTTAATGGTGTTTTTTATATTTCAATAAAAGTGTTTTGCTGCATTAATTCCCTCCGAGGCTTTATTGTTTCACTTTATGAGGTAGTTCTCTGCTTCCTTGTTTGGTTTAATCACCTCATTTTTGTCTCACTTTGGTTTACAAATTTATGATTTCACTTACTACTGCAACCTCTGATAATTATACATGCTAATTCTGAGATTGCTTTATTATAGAGCAAGGGGAATACATCAATAGACTGCTAAGATTTAGTATGAATTCACAGAACTGTACTGTTTTGAATATACTGCTCACAGTTATGCTATGGAGACAAAATAAATCAAGGAAATAAAGAGCTGCAGAATTAAGATAAGCTTTTTGACAAATTCATAAAAAGTAAAAACTGATTCTTGCCTAACCACCAAAACCACAAACACACACAAATATATTAACCTTATTGTTTTCCAGTGACTGGGGACATAAAACTTTGACAGGAGCTGAATATTGTTAATTGTGTTCACCAGCGGGAATGAAAACAGGGCTGCATTAATTCAATTGAAACTAGGGGGTATGGTTGATGTTGACATAGTAAGTCGGTAGAGACGACTGGGAGGTATCAGGACATTTTCTTTTACTCAGAATTTTAGACTCTGGGATTATCCCTTTACATTCTCTGTATTAATCACTGCACAATGCCACTTGGCATATTTGTGCAGTGCTCAACAGAATAAATTGATTACATACATTTTCAGTTGTTGGCTGTACCCTGTCTGCAGCTGTTCAATGACTGTAGCTGTTGGGGAACTTTGCTAACTGTCGCACAATGCATCTTAGTGGCACTGAGTGATGGAAAGCAGAATTGCAATAATGTATTCTTTTTGTCCTTTGTACTTTTACAGACACCTGATCTGCAGCTCTTCTGTCTGCTTCCTTTGTGGGCCAAATGTCTAGTTTGCTCACTGCTAAGCATCGCACAAATGAGATAACCACAGCCAAACCTGACCTTTATTTTTTCCATTTCCCATGTTTGGCTAAGCCACACACTACACAAAAATGTCCAATAAAATAAATGAATAAAAGGGAAAAGAAGTTGAAATGATGAAAAACAGTCTGTGATATAAACACTACAAAATGTTTGCTAGTGCACATAAAATATTTGTACATAGGTCAGGATTTGAACTCTTACTCCAATAAACCTTCAGAACACACCAAGGGTGACTTATCCCTCTTTGCCACATAAACAGATTAGCAGCAAGGAATTGAAGTCATTCTGCATACAACCATTTGCAACATCATCCGCAGTGCTAAGAAACCACATAAGAGTTATTTGTACATGTATACATTTCAGATGTGGTACATTGAGCGATCACACATCCATTTATGACTAGTGCTTGCAAAAATGTAGCTATGTCTTACCTCACTGTGTTTGTTGCCCATCTTTTATCTGACCAGTAATCTGAGACATGCAGTCTGTAAGGCTTTCTATATCCCTGTCCTTAAAATGTGTAAGGATATTAAATCGCAATGATATACAGTTGTCAACAAATGAAGGGGAGGTTGGATGTTAATGAACAGAATCTGTGAATTGTGTGCTTACCTTACATTGCCAACATTGGTAAAATTTCTTCTATACAGTTTGTAAGCATAACCTGACACACCCACTGGAAGTAGGACATTCTGCATTGCTGTTGTGTTTTCCTTCTTCCTACTAGTAATCATTCACAGTTGCAATTAATTAGCAACAAACAGTAAGTGAGTGTTTGCACAATGTTTACATCTGATACACAAAACCAAATGTTTGGGCTTCAGCAATTCTAATAAATTCACACCTCATTTGCATCTTCACAAGGTTAATAGCCCTGAATCTACACCATAAAAAGGCAATTGTGCAGCTAGGGAACCTGAGGATGGGGACACCTGTTTAGGTTATTAATTTGGGATATATATGCACAGACGACTACTGAACTTGAGACAGTATACTTGCATTTTTAGCTACAGTATATATACTGCAGATACAGAAATGCCATTTAAGAAAAATCTGTTTCACATTTATATAAATATACTAATTTACAAATGCTGCTGTCATCTGTATGCATTACTTAGAAGTGTACTGATGGCATGGGCAGGTTTGTCAGGGCATTTCACAGGTATACATGATTGGCAATTGCTTAAAATGGAATGTTCTGTATTAAATCTGTATACATATTTCAAGGATGCTTCATTTGATAACACTTTTAACATGTCACTGATGATTTGTTAGCAAAATGTGTCATTTGCCTGTTCTTTTGGGGGTAGGGTAGCAAAACTGCATTTCTGTTTTGGCACAAACAAAGATATGTTGTTACTGTTACTCTCTCTTGTTTTGCATCCAACCTTGCTTTGTGTGTGAATATAATAGGTTACAACCACACAATTCTTGTTGTTCATATTTCAAATATCTAGACTGTTTTATGTTTCTCCAGTGGGTAATGCTTAACTGCTACTTTTTTTTTAATCTGGTAATAGGTTTTTTTAGTTATGTGATACTTATGTGTATTTCTTTCTGCTGTGTTTTAGGCCACCTAGGACTATGGCAGCCAGGCATCTCAATACCCAAAGAACATCCTTCGGTGACTCTGAGAATTAAGTCATTGTGAAAGCTCTTGGGCAACAAGGTGCCTTTTTGTTTGAGAGGGGACGTGGAGATATGTCAGGCAGAATACAGTTTTGGCAGCAGATAGTTGCAGATGTGAATTCAATAGGTGGCCACATCAGGACATATGATCAGGTGCACCATAGGGCCACTAACATGATCTCATCTGCATGGAGGAGAGTAGCTGCAGTGGTCCATGATATGATGGGTACAAGAAGATTGCTGTTAGAGAACCACCATTAACAGCAAATGAAGAGTTCCTGTCCACTGTCAGGGATCCAGACAGTTCCCAGGAAAGTGCATAACAGCATGTCCTTGACATTGGTGCTACCATTTCAGGGACAACAAGATAGGGTTATATATCTCCATTGTTAAATATTCTTGTATAGTAAAATATTTACATTATCATATTAGGTCTGTTTAACTAGAAATCTGTTGGAGGGATTGTAGATTGCTACAGTTATCACATTCTGATTGATTGCACATGGGGCTTAGGTTGGACTTGTCATTAAAGCTCATGTTGAAAGTATGGTTAATGGACATATTAAGGGCAAAAGAAAATTTTTCCCCTGTATTATTGTTAATTGTGATGATGCTGTCCATACTTTTTAGTTAATGTCTGAAAGGACCATCCAGCATAGGGAGCAGACTATCATCTGCATATGGTAAGCCAAATACTTTTTTTGTCAATACTGATGAGCAGTTCAAAGAAATATTTAGTTTGTGATTTGGTGTCAGGACTGTTGTGTATATTACTGTACATTCTGTAAAAGTGGCACCACTAGTTTGTTAGCATATGTTAGACTATAGTAGTGTAAGCATTAATTTTTTTCCCTATGTTTGTTGCTTATTATTACAGATGTTGCTGACAGTGGAAGTGTGGGAACTCTACCAACTGATGTCCGAGTTTCAGCAGACTTTGATGATGATGGTGGCCAAAAAGTGAAACAGTCATGGGGTACAGGGGTTGAATCTGACACTGAAGTTGTCATACAGCCATCCTCTGCAATTCAATTGGACACAGCCAGTAGGCCAATGGCCACCCATTACAGTGAGCCCTCAGAAATTGAACAGGTGAGGGCTGAGACAATTGATCAGGGAAGTATAGTTACTGCATCTTCAGTGCCTGTTGACTCTGGCATAGCCAACGTGTGGGTGAGGTGCCATGTAGGATGGTTGTTAGGGTTGCTCAAGGAAGCTGTCCATCCTCCACCTGATCCAGGTGTCTCTTCCCATACCACTCAGCATATGATTAGGGCAGTTATGGAGGCACAGGTACATTTCCATAAGTCCTCTAGAGAAATGTTGTAGATGTGGCACAGGCTGAAATGCATGACCGCCTCCACCATGTTACCAATTCAGTGGCTATGATTAATGACACTTTAAAATGGTTGCTGTCTGTGATAGAACATCTGCTGGGAAGGGGATGGCATTCTCATGGACATAGGTTAGTCATATCATCTACTGTTAGCCAATGTGGTCATGCATGATCACCTTCCCATAGTGGCAATACTTCCAGTGCTCTGTCAGTGGTTGAGCTGTCCACACCCAGACATGGCAGTCCATGGGATCATGGTCATTTGCAACCTCATGAGGGAAGCTCATCCAGCAGACATCAGTCATGTTCAGGTAGCTGCGGTGCATCTGACCATGGGTGTGGTCATGCCAGTGCACATCCTGGTAGAGCCAGTTCTCATGGGTACAACAACAATGAACTGCTACCTCTACCATGCATGGCTCACACCTGTCTGGCATAGCAAGATGTAGAGCTAGCATAGAGCTTGGTTGTGTTCATGTAAACACTCACACACCAATTTCTCCTGGAGGACCCAAGGACCCATACACACACACACACACACACACACACACACACACACACACACACACACACACACACACACACACACACACACACACACAGCAGTTACATGGTTCAGCCATGAAATTTAAGAAATATTTTGTCTCACTAGCCACTTGTTACTTTATCCAAATGTCTGCCTGATTCTCTTTCTTACTCACACACTCACTGACCTTTTATGTCAGCATAGGTTTCCTGCCCCCCCCCCCACACACACACATACACACAAACAACACCCTGTGTAAATGATGATAACTGTGCCATATCCCTGCTCGCTGTCTTTTGGATTCTGGAATACATAAGCTTTGTGTGTGATGCTCGGTGCAGAGCTGACTTAGTGCTAAGTATATCTGCATTTGTGATGTTCAATTGTTAATTGTACCTTTAACCATTATTGGTCTTAGAGAGTTAGAGTATTCATAGCATCACACTTTTTTTGCATCATTATTGTTAATGATCTTGTGAGGGTTGTGAAGTCTGAAACTGAATTGTGTCTCATTACTTTCTAACTTCTTCCTTTAATGATTTTCCATGCAAGTGTATGGTGCTAACTGAGGGCAGGTGATAACCAGCAGTACTTTTGAGAAGTATGACTGTGTGAATCTTTGATGCCTGAAGCCTGCTACTTAACAATGGACATGTATAAGTGAAATAAGTTCCTCCTGTCACATATTAAGTTCATTTTGCACAAATCACCCACCTTTTACTTGATTACATTACCAAGTGACTACATGCTGGGATATGTCAGTTATTAATATTATTACACAATAGACTCCAGGTTCAACACTTAACTTGTAAATCCAGCAGTTGCAACATTTTTAGTTCAGGGCTGACTCTGTACACAGCCATTACATGGGAAGAATGCAAAGTACCTGTAATCATGGCTGCACAGGTAAAAAAACACACTCTCCAAAGCCAAGAACACAGCATCCATGGGACCTGACAACATCCCAGGCTGCATACTACATGAACTACAGAACGAACTGGCACTCCACCTAAGTACCATGTTCAATCATAGCCTCACCTCAGGCATTGTTCCCACTGAATGGTGCACAGCATCAGTTATCCCACTCCACAAAGGGGGAGCCACCATGGACCCCGGGAACTACCGCCCCATTAGCCTAACGAGCCTGGTCTGCAAGGCTATGGAGCGTATCATCATGGAACTTATAAACAATGACATTGATAATCTCCAAACTCTGGACCCTACCCAGTTTGGGTTTGTAAAAGGAAGATCATGTCTCCTGAACCTGATAGACTTCTTTGAATTGGTCACCAAAGCTGTAGATGAGGGTAAGGTGGTACACACAGCCTATCTAGATCTCGCCAAGGCTTTCAACACCATCCCCCACTCTGGAATTATAGACGAAATCAGTAAACTAGGTATAAATCCCTATGTCACAAGATGGGTTGCCAACTGGCTCACTGACAGAACCCACACTGTGAAAGTAGCAGACTCTAAATCCAACTTCAGACCAATGAAGAAGTTGAGTACCACAGGGTTCAGTCCTAGGTCCTCTCCTGTTTGGTATCTGCTTCTCTGAAGTACAGGCTAACACAGAAGGTCTTTGGCTAACAAAGTTTGCAGATGACTGCAAACTAGGAGCAATTATCAAATCTCGTAATGATGTGGACATCCTACAAAAGGGCCTCACTGAGACAGATGCCTGGTGTCAAAGCCATGGCCTCAAGCTCAATGCCAAAAAGTGCATTGTCATCACTTTTGGTAAAAACTCTGTACCCATGAACTACCACATAGGCGGTTGTCTAATTAACACCAAAAGTGTGACGAGAACTTGGGAACCCATTATAGAGTGCAACGCCCCTTTTTGTATGTACCTCACAAGACATCTACAACAACTGGAAAGGCCACAGAAATACCTCACAATGAGGTTTACTGGCCTCAACCGGATGCCCTATGCAGACCATCTCAAAAAACTCCAGCTTTACACTGTCGCATATCACCTACTCAGAGGCGATCTCTGCCTAACATACAAAGCTGTGTCAAACCCAGAGCTGTTGGACATGCTCCACGTAAAGAAATCCCAATCCCTCTGAACTACATGCTCTAGAGACCTAAACCTTGTCACCACAATAAACAGTACATGCTGAAGGGACAGATTCCTGTCTCAGAGACTTCCCATATTCTGGAACAAACTACCTCTCTATATCAAACAAAGCTCCACATTATCACTCTTCAAGAAAAATCTTGATGATTGGATGGGAGATAGGAAATTCACCCCTGGGATCACTTCTGTGGCCCTGCTTGACAGGGGCACAGGAAAATAATTTTCTTGGGTGGCAAAAGCCAGGGTACCATTTGGCTAGGCTTATATAGGTTCTAGGGCCAATAGCCTAGTACCTACCTATGAACCTATGAGCATTGCCTGACATCAATGTTACTTTATGTGTGGGAAGTTTTAGCCCCTTACGCGGTGAGTGAATGTGATTTGTGTTGTTTCTTAGCCATTGCAAGGGCATATTGAGCACACCTACATCTGCCTACACCCACAGCAGCTGCTTGTTCCCTGCTGTCTCCTCACCTGCATGTGGCTGTGGTGAACTTGCCATTGGTGGTGGGATGTGTGCCCCTTCCCCTTGTTGAGCCTGCTGAAACTGTTTTCTCAGGATGATGTTGTGTAGCATGGCACATACAGAGAATATTTCAGTTCATGTATGTGTGTTGTACTGCAGGACTCCCTCAAATGTATCTAGGCACTGGCACCACAACTTCAGCAGCCCAAACACATGCTCTGTGATATTTCTGGTTTAAAAGTGTGCCTCATTATGGGATTCTTCAGCAGGTGTGTGTGCATTTGTAATGGGCATAATCAGCCATAGTTCTAGTGCATAACCTGCATCCCCCAGTAAATGACCATGTGGGATATCCCCCCTGGTGAACATCTGAATCAGTTGTGAAGTATGCTAAATATGTGAGTCATGGTAACTACCTGGGTTACCAGCACAAATGTTCAAGATGATTCCTTTGGCATTACCCATGACTTGGCAGTTAATAGAGTAGACGCCCTTTCTATTTAAGTAGAGCCTTCCCTTTTCCCCTTAATTTCTACATGTGTGCAATCTATATCACCCAGTCCTTCAGGGTAGTGTGCTACAGGATAGAACTCCTGCATATTTGTGGCCCTGTTCTCAGGAGTACAGGAAAATATATGTGCTCACTGGCATGTTGGAACATAGTATTCAGGAGTTGATGGAATCCTGGATACTGATGCCTGTGACACCCCAGCATGTCCCCTGTTTGTCTCTGAAAGGTACCTGCAGCTAAAATTATAAGTGCTACACATGCCTTTGTCTCCACTGGGATAGGTTTCCCTGGTTTGCCATGGCTCTGAATTGAAGATGACAGAGTTTGAAGTGTTTGTGTAGTGTGTCTCTATCCACCCTGTAGTGTTCTACAATTTTCACAACATATAGATTGTGATATGTTAACTGGGGTCCAAAAACTTCTACTTCTTGGCTATGGTCAATTAGCAGCAGCAGCAGCATAGACTTCAGCCTGTGGCACATAGATACTAATTAAAGCAACAGCAGCCCCTAACAGTGTTTCTGTATAGACTCCCTTCTGTGGCTCTGTTTCAATAGGTTTTGGAATTCACAGAAAAAAATAGCACTGAATCCACATGATTGCTTTATAGCTTGTTGAATAGCTCCTCCATCTTGGAATGGTTGATTAGCATACAGTTCAGCTGCCTATGCTGTACTTAGCCTGCCACGGTGTTTACCTTGAACTTTTCAGCGTCGACTACTTTGGGGATGCACTTTGAAGTGGTATTCTGGATTATAATTATAGCAACTTGCTGCTACAGAAGAAAAAGGAGCTGGTCAGTTGCTTTATCCCTCAACACTCCATATTGTTCTTAACCAGAATAGCAATAGTATCTTTTAAGCAAACCCTTAAAAACACAATGAAGTTAATTTTTCAGAACAATTCTCTGTATATGCAAATTGTATCTACATTTCAGCATAAATCTTTCTTTACTATGAAAATACATCCCTTTATAGGTACAGGATTTAATGGTTCCTCAGGTGCAGAAGTACCCCCATCTACAAAACACATTTCCTTCCATGTTAAGAGGCAGCCTTTCCTTTTGTGTGATCCAGAAAAAGAAACATAATATTTTGTAATTAGCTTTACACATTGGCACATTGACACTAGTATTCCAGGGTCTATATTAGATCACTGAACACTTAGGTAACCGAACGGTGATTAATTGACCCCATGTAAGTGAAAGCTTACAAAAGCAAACTGTCAGAACAGCAATTTTTTCCAAAGGAAAGGAAAAAAAATCGCTGTTCCAAAAAAAAAAAAAATAATAAATAATCACATTAAAACATGAGATTAAGTGGGGAGCTTCACCTCCCACACCCCCCACACCCCCCACACTTAAATATACCAACTCCGAGACTGCACTACAGTGCCGAAAATGGCAAAGTACCGAAGCGGCCAAGCAAATTATTTCCCAAGGAAAGAATTCGATTACATGCCGCTTCGATATTTTGCAGTTTTGGTTTTGTCAGTTCGACCAAGACGCATTCAAAAACATGTGTCTTCTGTCTGCTGATAGGAACCCGTATTCCAGTGTGGAAAATAAACTCAATCTGGTCAGTTTCAGATATGACAGGTTAAAAAAAAAATCTGCCAACTACAAATGATAGGAACCCATATTCCAGTGTGGAAAATAAACTCAATCTGGTAAGTTTCAGATATGACGGGTTAAAAAAATCTGCCAACTGCAAACCACCAATGTAGTATTTTTTTATAAATCCAACAAGAGAAAATAGTCGATGGACACAAATTTGAAGTTAAAAATATGGTTTATTTTAAAAGGCACATTGGAAAACAATGCAGTCATACAGGAATGGGGAATATTAATTGGAATGTTCAGTTCATCATGTTATAATACAAAGCCTTAGCTTTACTCTTAGCTTCTACATTTCTCTTTTCTCCTGCCTGATACAACCTCTGTGTCTAGGAGTTGGGTCTTTTGAAGCCCAGCCAAAAATGTGTATTCTTTTTTTTAGTTCCCTAGAGCATGCAGTCTAATAAACCATCTATCATTTTCTGCTTCCATTACTCCTGACCTAAGTTTCTCTGGAACTACCCCCCACCGGGATTGGACAGTCTCAGCCAGAGAGAGATAGGAAAGGTGATAGGGAGACATGGAGCAAAGACTGCAGTGCATCATATATGTGGTCACATACAAGAGGGATTTTTTTAAAAATGCTTTAACTGGATACAGTGCCTCCAGCAGCATTATATATGCTGTCATGTATGGCTGAAATAATTTTTTGGAATGTCTTAAATGAGCAGTTTGTCAGAGCCAGACATATCCTCTAATGTTCACATCTTGACATCTATCAGTTTTGTAATCAAGTCATGCTGTCTCCATTACATGGGGTAGTGCCTATTCAGAGACAGCTGTTTACTACCCCCTTCTCCTGAATTGGGTTAGCTGGCAAAATTTTACTCCCCGCTCAACCCTCCTTCAAAGAATGAGTCAGGTCATGTGGGTCATAATTAGGGCTCTATCTCTCTATGACATGGTCTCAGGCTCAGCAGTAGTTTTCATTGCAAGCACCACTGCACCACTATCTATCTATCTATCTATCTATCTATCTATCTATCTATCTATCTATCTATCTATATATCTATAACTACCTATTTATCTTGGTCCTTGGTTGCTGGATTCTTTTGTCTCACTGTACATTTTTAGATCCCTTTATTCTGTGGTGACTGTTTCCATGCTAGTTTACTGTTAGCTGTCACTTTGTTGGATCCAAAGGGACTTTGGTTTTGACATTTTCAGATTGTTTGTTAGAATACTTACTCCATTACAGAATGGCTTTGCAACACTTTGTAACTTTGTTAACTGACGACATGCATAATTGTTCCTATTTTTTCCAGTGAAGTGCATAATACTTCTGGAGGTCTTACTGTTGACGGGACTGTTTCAAGTTACATACAGGTTAAGGGTATCAATGGTTAATCCTCTTTTTGCTATGTTTATTGTTCGTATGTAAAAACTATGCTCTGCAGTTTGGAATATGAAGTACTTGAAAGCTTATTTGCAGGCTGATATGGCTCTTAAAGGGCTTTGAGTATGTATTGAACCGGGGAAAGTGAAAGCAACTCTTATCTTACTGGCTATGTGGGACGATGTGGGACAACATTCGCAATACTGCTTCTAATATTTTTATCAAAGCTTTTGTAGGGTTTTATGAGAAACAGATTGCTACTTATACAAAACAGCTAACTGAGCAGAGTATTATGGTGTATAGTTTTTCATCCAACTTCCAGTTTCAGACATTTTTTTAAAAAAGGTATACTGAGTCTCTCATGTTATTGGATAAGTGTAAGAAACACAAAATAAAATACATATCTATTTATCTATCTATATACAAGGGATAGTAATGACTATTGTAACAACAGGATGTATTGGTAGGATTTGTTGTGAAGTCCTGGTTATTCTTCACATTTTGCATCACTGGTTTCATTATGGATATTTATTGGTAGGATAGACCTGGCACAACTTATAAGACTGCAAGGTTTGATCTGGGTAAACTGGATCAGAATGCCAGATCTAATAACCAGCATTCCAGGAATAAAAGTAGATCTGGTCATATTTATTTTGAAGTCGTATGAGACCATGAGTTCGGAGCAAGGCTCTTCCTATATAAAAAAAAAAATGGGAACATGTCAGATTGGCAAAGTTAGTTTCACCAAATGTAAAATGCGTGAATACTATTCATAGAAACTAACTTTGCCATTAGTGAAGTTTGCCTTTTTCTCCACTGCTGTGCAACCTTGGATTTGATACATATAAGTTTGTGGGGGTGCAGGGGTGTCCCCCACATGGAAGTGCTTGCCCCCCCTGAAAAAATACTGTCTTATGTTGTAGTTTTAGTGGGAAGTTTTTAAATGTTTTATCATTGCTGAAACTTTCTTTGGTGAGTCAGTATGACTCCCCAAAAAAAAAAATAAATAAATAAATAAAAAACACGGTGGAGGTGGATGGGCACAAAGAAACAGAAAAGAAAGACTGAGCCTAAAGGAGATAGATATGGCTTTCATGAACTCTGCTTCTCATAAATATTACATTGAACAAAATTTATTGGTGGATATCCCTATCTGATTCTGCTCTCTTTATTAAATAAAGGTTTACATTTTATACCTACAGTACATGTTTTAGTACTACATATGTAGCGGTGGATCTCCATATCTGATTTTGTAATTCTTTATTAAATAAAGGTTTAAAGATTTAAAGAGAGGTTCAAATTTTATACCTACATGTTTTACTGCTAGATATTATTTGGTAGGTGAATTGAAACTGTTTAGTTGTTCCCCTAACATGTTAGCATTTTTTTTCACTATAAGGAAAAAGACTTACTACCTTTTGATATTGTGCCTTTAAATGGGTCCCCTTCAAGACATCTAAAACCCATAACATCTAAAACCCAAAACATCTAAAACCCATAACTTCGAATTTCGTAACATCTAAAATGTGCATCTTAACATCAAACACTACAAATCACATGAAAATAACATCCCCTCCACATATAACAGCACCAAACTACCAAATACACTTTTTACTATGTTTCTGCAGGGGGGCAAGCCCCCCTACACCCCCTATGTGGGGGGCTGTGCCCTTCACACCCCCCAAAATTAAATATATCAACTCTGAGATCGCACTACAGTGGGAACAAGTTAATTTCCTAAACCCACTGTATCATGGTCACCATAAAGAATGTACACATAATGTCAATATCACTTATCTGTATGGCCTAAAAAACACATATAGAATGGCAAAATAAACACTATAAAAAGAGTATAAAGTCTTACAGTATATAAATAATAACTATAGGAATAAAAATTACATTTCATAATGATGCCATAAGCTTAACAGATTAAACTATAACAGTTACATGTTTAATGACACACTATTACATATTATACATTTTAGATTTTTTGAAATTTGATAATATGGGTTTTAGATGTTTTGGGTTTTAGATGTTCTGGTCTTGATGTTATGAATTTAGATGTTATGGGTTTTAGATGTTTTGAAGGGGATCCCTGTTGCACTTGTGTACGTGTGGGTCTGAGAGGTTTAGCCCTGCACAACATAGCCACAACAAGTTAACAGTAAGCCGTCGCAGCTAACATGTCATGCAGAACAGTCAATTTACCATAGGGAATGTACAATGTGAAAGCAGTAAACATTCCAATGATATGATACATATACACACACATGTGTGTATATATATATATATATATATATATATATATATATATATATATACACATACATACACATATAAATATATTACTGTGTATAGATATGTATAAGAGTATATATACAGGGTGCACAGCATATCAAACAGCCAGTATCCCTACAGTTGCCAACTTTTAAAATGGCCAGTGTTTGATTCTTTCATACAAATGAGGATCACTGCATGAAACATATACTCACACATAATGCAAAGGACATGACACCACACTCAAATGTGCATACATATACATGTTTATTTGTGTACTATTTCAGTTATTTATGACATTTCTTATAGCAGTTAGGTGTTTGAAATACATAATAACTGAGTAATGCAACTCTCAAACAAAACATTTGATACAGTAATCTGGAAAACATAACATATTTTGCTCGCCAGGCTAAGGCCTTCAAGTAGTACAACAGTAAAAAAAAAACACTTGCCTTGAAGACAACACTTACTAATTACAGATGTAGTTCAGCAGCCTCAAATTATACTCTGTACTCAACCCCTAGGGGGAAAATAATTAGTTGTTACAATGAAAATGTATCTGTTACATAACAATGCTTAACTTAAAATGTCACTATCACACTGACAAACAGAACTGTCTGTAAGACAATAAGCACTAGCCCACCATTGTTCCCATGGTGAAATGTATGAAAATGTACAGCCATATACCTTAATGTGTCTTACTACTGATATCCCTCACATGTTGTAACAGCTTAGGTTAAAAACATTTCATACCCTCCCTCAAAAAATGTCTTACAGGGGCATATAACAGTGTTTTACATACATTGACCTCTGGACTGTACAAGGTTGCACATGTTTTGTCCAGCTGTAGCCCACATATATATGCAATCTACCCCACAATTTGTGTGGGAGTACACAACACCACTGGAATGACAGGAATGCCAGCACTAAATAATGATAGGCCATTACTTAACAACATCTTACTGCATGACATCTGGACAAAGCCTGGTATATAGGTGGAGGACAGAGGCTGGAACACATGGCCAGATTTGCAATATTGCTTTTATACACTGTGAAAGTTGCTGGTGTTACAGGAATGCTTGCAACAAACCCTTACTCAGGAATATGAAGTCAGAATCACAAATGGATGTTGCCATGTACTGATAGCACTCAACAAAGAGAATGCCACTGATATGTCAGAGACAAGACCTGTGTGGTGAACAGGTAAAACATAACAGCCAATCCTCCGGCCATCATGCGGATAGGCCCACAGTTGAGCGCTATGCAGATAGACTGCATTCCATGCAAAAATAGCATGTACACACAAACTCGGTAACACTAGCAGTATCCAATGCATATAACAGCAATATTCACACTATCCGTAGGTCTGGAAACTTATACAAACATGTAGTTAGCCTTTGTCCACACGTCCTGTTGTAAGAGGTGTTGCAACCTGCTGTCTGTAACACTGCTGCCCACACACAGGAAGGATGTCTTCCATACAGAAAAGGTAAAGGGATAATGCCCACATGATGTTATCATTTATAGTAGTGGGTTGCTATGACATTTGTAATTGGAAGTGCTACACAGCTGACTACATGCAATTAGCAAAAGGGGAAAACCAATTGGTGCAGAGGCCATCACCTGATCATGAGCATCACCTACAAAATCCATGCTGCAACCTATTCAAACCAGCTCAATCCCTGTAGTGGAAAGAGAGAGAGAGAGAGAGAGAAAGAAGCAACAAAAATAACACAAAAAAATACAAGAAATCAAAACAAAATAAAATCAAACAAGGAACATATCCAAGTGTACACAGAAGAGAGCACAATACTAAAACAGTTATGTGAAACATCTATGCATGTAATTGAAAGTAGTACTTGGTCTGTAATAATGGGATAGATTATGCTGAAAGATTTATATGTGCCATCAAGACTTCTTGCTGTAATGATGTCCTGCTGAACAACTGATATGGACATAGCTTCTGGCCCTATGGGCATTGGTCCATACTTGTCAACAGTGCAGATCTTCACAGAATGACAAGAAGTAAGCCATCACAGTGTTTGTTCTGTTCCTCAAAACATGTATACTAGTCTGGTAAATAGCTGAAGGCGGAAGTAATGAAGTCATGATAGACACATGAGTTTCAGACCCCACCACCTTCCAGGACAATCATGATAATGTGAAATGTATCATGCACAAAATTCATAGGCTTGTAATAGTCTTACTGACAATCTGTCTCTATATATACCCCCTATTGTTAGGCTGTGTCCACATGTGGCACTCTTTTTCATAGCAAGGCAGAACAGTGGAGGTTCAGAGTGTAGACCCAATGTTGGAATGCACTCCATATGTGTGTATATATATATATATATATATATATATATATATATATATATATATATATATATACACATACACACACACACACACACACACACACACACACACACACACACACACACACACACACACACACACACACACACACACACACACACACACACACACACACACACACACACACACACACACACACACACACACACACACACACACATATATATATATATATTTTTTCCCCCCCTACTGTTGAATCTGTTGAATGACTGTGCTGCATGATATGTTTGATAAAACATCATACATATCTGCAGCTCAGATGGCTTTCTGGTAAATTGATGTGGCTATGGTGTGCAGGGTCCTGGGTCACACACTTGCAATGGCTGATAATTTATTTGCTGGCCAGAACAAAGGCTGTTGGATACAGAGTGATTAAGGCACCTGTAAGCAGTTGTAAGTGGTTGCAAAGTGGACAGTTTTGTCTGGTGTGAAATTTATGTTGGGCACACATTGCTCTTTGTTTGTTAAGGTGACAGTGGGATGTTAGGGAAGGAGAGTAGGTATATTTGGTGAGGTAGGTTGGGTTGGAATACAGACAAGACAGACAAGACAGCATACATGGGTGGAATATAACACATGTGGTGGGTAAACATCTTGGACTGGGAGGGGTGTATGGAAATTGGATGCCCATGAGCCCCCTAATGGAAACAGTGGGGCTGAGGTCTCCACCCATGGGCAGTCACTACTGCACCTTCATGGTCCTGAAGGTGGCTGTGCTGGGGGCGGAGAAGGAGGAGCGCATTGACCTTCTAATTGTGTCACAAGGGCCTCAAGGTGGTGTAGCAAATTCCCCAATTCTCTGCAGAGCTCCCTATGCACCAGACCCTGGACCTGACTTCAGGTGACAGGATCCTGTCTGTGAGCACTCCCAAGGGGGTGACGAGCACCATCCCTTGAGGTGGTTCCAACTGAAGGTAGTGCAGAACCAGCAGATGAGGAAGTCTCGGGTTGGGTCCCAGGCATGCTGTGTCCTGGTAACATGGCCAGATGAGGTGGGAGAGGTGGCTCTGCTGGGAACAGCCTTCCAAAACACGCTATTGTGTCACAGTTTTAGAACATATGTGGGTAGTAATAGTCAACACAATCCAGGATTAGTTATTAACCCAAAACACCAGATTTAGAGCAGTTGCATAGCAAACAGAACACATGCATATACGGAACCACAGTGGCATTACAATGCCATACAGGTTACATTGTTAGCAACAGGCCACCAATGATAGTGTTCCAACATGGAACATGAATAGAAACACATTTCAATATTTGTTGCACAATAGGATATATGTCCCAACAGTAGGTTTGCTGTAGACATACCCATTGATTTGTGTGTTCAGATTATCGTTGCAGATATGGTGGGGCTGGAGAGAGATGTCAATTAACAACTATTATATCCTTGCAGTATGAGTTCCTCAGACCTTTTTTCCTCTTTATGTCTTCCAGGTACCATGTCAAGAGAGAGCCTTCCAGTGTATACACCCCTGGAAAATGACACCCTCATAAACTACCTAGTGCAGCACCACCGAACCCTCTTTGGGTGTACAGCCCATGATCTGCAGGAGAGGACAGCCCTGTGGAATGAGCTCGTCCACAGAGTGAATGATGTTGACCTGCATAACCACAGTTATGAGTAGGTGCGACATCAGTGCACTGACCTAATCCACCATGCCTGTCAACATGCTGCTGCAGTTAGGAGGGACCAGCTAGCCACAGGTGGGATTCATGCCATCCAACCCCCACTGACACATGCTGAGGATGTCCTCACCAGCCTTGGGGCATCCGCCCACTAGGCAAGCCATGAACCTGCTGATAGCATTGTGGAGATGGGTGCTACCCACACAATGGACAAGCAGCATGCAGGTAAGACCCTGGGGCACATTAGTACACCACTGTTATTTCTCCATCTTCATCTGTAAAGTATTTTCATGCATATGTCAGATAACATAGTCTGTTGCTGCAGTGTAGTAATGAACAGATGTGCATAATCTCTAGTATTGTGGGTTGGTACTGTTGCTGTACTGAAATGCTGCTCCCACCATGTACCAATGCCACAGGTAAGGCTACTGACATCACATCTCTCACACAACTATGTAGGTCTCTCTGATATACCTCGGGGCAGCAGCGTGTAGCTGGTGAGTATGGTTTGATTTTGTTTAGGTTTGCCAATACACCGGTTATGTTATGACCATGGTATTCTTCATGCACACATTTAACACACCTACCCATAATGCATGTTGTACATGATCACTTATTGTTGCTGTTAACTGCACCTCATCACAGTGGTCACCATGGTGGCATATCTGAAGGGTATGTAAGAGTCCTGCAGTATAACTAACAACCTGTCAGTGCAAGATGTGTGGACAGAGATGAATATAATGGTGGGAAAAATGGCCTACAGTAGGGACATGTCTGAAACATTACCCTTATACAGTGACTGCAACAGTGTATATACCACTATTACAATGGTAACTGTTACAGATCTACACAACGGCATATCACAATACCAATTCCACAACTCTTACAACCTGCAATGTGATCCTACCATGAGCAATGAATGTGTAATATGGCATCTCATGTTAGGACAATAAATATGGGGAATGCATACCTTAACAAACATTGGAAGCATATGTGTGCACACACTCCAAATAACATATTGTGGAAGCAGCTTTTGAGGTAATGACAGCTTACGCACATTCCATCAAATACAGGTCCTCAATGTCATATCAAGTAATAGTTTGCTGTCCAAGAAGTATGTCCATGACATTTGCCCACTCACCTGCAACAGAGACAGCCATGGCTTGCACACATCTTACAAACCATGGAATGGATCCCATATCCAAAAGGTATCACTCAAGAGTGGGAGATGTAGCCTTACCTCACCATTCCATATACCATGGCAAGCAGTGCAGACAGTCATGTATGTGGCAATGAAGTACGGGACATATTAATGTAGAAATTAAACAGATGACAGCCCATATTGCAAACTGGTCATGGAGGCTGCATAGAAAGATGCTGCAACACTGAGGGACTTGCAGGAATGTCTAGCAAGTACTGCCTGTGCAGTACCTGTGCCGACAATTGCATGGAGTATGCATAAATTTGGCCTATGGGTAAGGTTGATCAGATGGAAGAGTTGTTCCACAGGAAACATCATCCAGGACACTCTACAGGTAGCATATGCATAACACCAAAAGTCTCCCAAATGCATGTGTTGCAATGTGTAATGATGTACTGAGAACAAGGCTGAAACCTACAGACAGTATTAATAAAGATACATGTGCTGCACTAGCAATACCTCACTCCACCTCAGGCCCACCATCCCCATCTGTACCTTGTTGGTGCCAATGTACACCTTTAGATTTGCTGTTCATTAGCAAGAACTAGGCCGGTAGACATGGTGTTGTGAATTTGGGACACTGCAAAATGATACTCATGTGTGGCACATAGTTGTCAAGCATCTGCAAAAAGGTAGAGGATGGAGAGGGGTGTCATCCTGAAATACAACAGTGAACTGAAGCATACGTTCAAAGCTCTTTAAGAATGGCTGTATCTGAACACAGTCAAGGTCATGAATTGTGCCTGACTCCACAGCAATAGTGAAGGCACTGTGTGACCTCCAAAGGCTGTGCACATGTATTGACCTTGCAATCTGGCACAGTTGGAGGACATTTGTAGGGCGGAGTGACCAAATAATGGCAAGTGCAGATGGGCCATGCTAATATACCCCTTCCAGGAACAGTGACTGCTATAGTTCAATTAACAGGTGCTGCAACAAACCATCATGTTAAAAGCGTGCACACTTATACAACCCACATATTGCATGCATCTCAATCAGCATCTGCACGACTAACACATTTGTTTGATACTGCATTTGATTGCATAGTTCATATGTCACATATCAGGTGTGTGTAATGTTATCATAGTCAGTATTGTGGCCCCATGGCATATCAGGGAAGAGGGTGGCATGTCAATAAGTGTGTGTACACTCCTCATAGCTGCAGTAAGCTTTGAAGGTTGTAAGTATAATTGTATTTTATTGGTCATACATGCTCTGCTGATGATGACATCTGCAATCAGACATCAGGCATTCAGTTTTGACATCTGTCCTCATATCATCCCAGGTATGTGTCAGATAAACACATGGGGGCTGTGGGCAACAGAGCAAACATAACTGCCACACATATACACATTCAGCAATGGCATGAACACTCCTGAGGTATGGTACACAGTATGTGCCAGGGTGCTGAACAGGTACACAGCAATACTGTGTACATGGGTGGAGGGTGTTCCAGGAGAAGGGTTATCACCTACTAAAACAATTCATGCATCATATAGATGTATAATGTTGGTAACAGGGATTGAGTATAGCTGGAGTGCATGCTGTTGAGTGCCATATGTCATGCAATTTGACAGTTGGGTAATGAGAGGTCTGTGTAATATCTGTGTGCCACCTCATCTATAAGTGTGTGTGTGTGTGTGTGTGTGTGTGTGTGTGTGTGTGTGTGTGTGTGTGTGTGTGTGTGTGTGTGTGTGGTGGTAAGAAATGATGTACAAGACTTAAAGTACGTATTTTGTTTTCACCTCACAGGTGGTGAGGAGGGTCAGGGTCCCTCCTGCAGTCAAACTGATGTTAGTGTCCATACAGACTCTGTCAATGATGATAGGCACAGGCAGGGTTGTCAGGGGCTGAAGCTGTGCCATCGATTGTCATCCCACTGATATCCAACCCATCCCGCCCACAGTCACATTGCGTATACATATCCCCATCACCAGTGGCCATAGGTGAGGGACAGTTGGCAGATGGTGGCATGGGACAGGACAGCATGGTGACTATGGCAAGTGTGTCTGGACACAGCAGCCCTAGCTGGATGACTGGCGAGGTTCCACACAGGCAAATGTACAGGGGTGCTCAAAGGAGGATTGCTGGCCATCATGCTCCTGGCAGAAGTGCCACAGCAGGTGTCACCAGATGCATGTTTTGGGCCATCATGGAGGCAAAAGCATGTATGGAACATTATGCCAGACAGAGTCTGAGGCTCCAGAGGGCTACTCATTCTGCTGTTATCGACAACAACCATGATCTTGCAAGTGCCCACCATTATTTTGCAGTGGTCCTGGATAGATAGTTGGCTGAGATGGTGGAAATCCTTGACCGTGCAATGTCGTATGTCTTTGTTAGAGCATATGGTGGGAGTAGGGCTACAGTCACATGGACGTAGTTCAGCAACACCAGCAGGTGGAGGTCTACGTCGATGTGCAACAAGTCACAGCCACTATACCAGCACTCTGGGGGTGCTGTCCACACCACAACATAGCAGGCTACGTGCATGTGGCCCTGGCCGGTCCCAACAGGGACCCAGATCCAGTGGACATTTGTCATCCTCAGGGAAGAGTGCACTAATTGGCCTTGTACCTGGTAGAGCCCGTGGAAACTCTGGCAGGCACAGTTCTCATGTACGTGGCTGGAGACAGTGAACTGCACACCATGCCATGTCCAGTCTACAGCTGTCCAAAAAAACCTGTATAGGGCAGCGACATGGCAGAACTGTCTGCATGCATACACACACATCACCAACACAGCTAGGGCACCCAATACCTAGACACACCATAACTGCAAACCCCAATGAATAATGGAATTCCCTAACACACACACACACATGATGTCAACCAAATGGCTCAGACTAGGTCTCTGCCAAACCCATAACACACCCTGTGCATATGACGATACCTGTGCCGCATCCCTGTCATCCATAACATCGATGCAGGGACAGGCAAATATGGTGCTGATGCACAGGGTGAATCTAGTAAGGTGCACCAATGTAATGCTGTGCAACATGTTTTCAGCAGGAAAGTTTAATGCTTACATGTCAGGATGTGCAGCTGTCCAGCCATGATGCATTATAGCTGTTATTAACAATGACTGATTGTGGTCTGCATAATGTATTCAGTTTGTGTTGTAGGTGTCTATGTGTCAGCAGGATGTTGGTCTGCTGTTGTTTCCTACAACGTGTATGGCACTGTGGTGACACCTTGACTGTGCCATATCCTGGGTACAGCTGAACACAAGTAACAGGTCTGTATAACAGTTACTGCATGTGTCACATGGGTGATAGGTCTGAGGGGTATGTACAGGTGAGTGCATGGTGGCTGATGTCAGCAGCCCTTCTACAGTGGACACTGGTAAGTGTACTGGGTGGTACACACTACACGTTTGTGTATAACACACACACACACACACACACACACACACACACACACAGGCTTTGGTGTTGATGCAATACACAGAGAATACTGTACACATGGATGTACTTACTTTTGCAGTGAACCCATTTTAGTCTATGTAATTCCACCAAGACAAAATAGGCAAAACATCACATCACTAAATAATCAGTCGCTAGTTTAATGTCATTGATGATGGTACTGGCAGGGTATATGTCCCCTTCCCCAATGTAGTGCAATCCTAAAGTTGGTAAACATAGGTGTGCTGGTGTGGGTGGCACAGCCCTTCACTTTGGAGGTTGTTGGGTGGTGTACAACCGCACATAGTGTGATTGACAACTACTTAACCTGTTAACTTAACTGTACAGTATTACAGCTGACTAAGCAGGGGAATACACATAACAATAACCCCAATGAGGGTGGCTGAGTCCACAACATCCACAACCAACTATATATACCAACTCCAGTATCGCTGTACAGCTATACAGTGGTGAAGATGGCATTTACACATCTACTACTAGTTTTGATAGAATGAATTTCTACAAGATGATACCTTTGAAATGTTAGCAATTGCCAGTCAGTTCTCAGACAGATGACCTCATGGGACATGTATTTTCTGCAAACTGAAGTCGACCATTCACATAAACACACACTTACTTGGCAACACTGAGAGTAGAACCCTTACCTAGGTACATATTGCTACTAATGTGTTTGACCTTAATTGCAAACACCACACAGCTTTTAGGATGAGGTCTGTATCGAGTTTCTTGTTAAGATAAGAACATCACCAGGCCTTGTACAGTATGGTAATGGGGATGTACTTTTTGTTAATGAACAATACATAGTGTGACATACTGTCATATGCACATTGTTAAACACATAACAATCATAAACACATCTGAAAGTCCTGGGTTTATCAGTGCTAACTACCTTGTCAGTGAGTCCATTCTGTTACAGATAATTTGTACATAGCACATGCATTATTGGGTGGATAGTGTAATCAGTTGCCTGTATGGTTGATGGTGACAGAGTCCTCATAAAGTGGACGTTGGGACATGTACTGGGGGTAACATGGTGTAAAGACAGTAAACCCAACACCCACTCCCCACATTGGATATTTTACTCAATGAAACCCATGATAATACCCTGACATATCCACAATCACACATTGACTAGGACTGCAATACAACTCCTGGTCTATCTCATCAGTGCTACTATAGGGATATGCATCTATTTCACATGCCACGGGGATAGTATGGTGATGGTTTGTTATGGCTCTCCTACTGTCAGCAACATCGCTATCCCTTATGCTGTATGCCAAGGTGTATTGTATTTGGAGACTGTGGCTTCAGAATGCTGTATCCTACAAATATACACACTTGAACACATTCACACACTTGCCAGGACTTAGAGGGTAACCCATGCCTATCAACCTATTTGTACAACAGTGTTGTGCTGGTACTGCATAGGTTCATAGGTTCATACAAGGCTATCTGCCCTAGGGCATTTATAAGCCTAGCCAGAATGTGTTTGGCTTTCACCACCCATTTTAAATTTATTTTGCTATGCCCTTTTTTGAGGTTAGTATACTGTGCCTCTGTCTAACAGTGACACAGAAGTGATACCCGGGGTAAACCTACAATCTCCCATCCACTCAACAAGATTCCTCTTGAAGAGAGTCAATGAGGGACTCTGCCTAACCTGGACTGGGATTTTATTCCAGAGTGAAGGGAGCCTCTGGATTATGAATCTGTCCCTCCAGCATGTCCTATTTATTTCAGTGCTGAGGTTCAAGTCTCTCAGCATAGCTCGATGGGACTTGGATTTTCTGAGTGCAGCATGTCCATTAATTCCGGGTTGGACATGGCTTTATACGTCAGGCACAGATCGCCTCTGAACAGGCAGTATGCCACTGAGTAGAGCTGCAGTTTCTTTAACCGGGCAGCATATGGCATCTGTTTGAGCCCTTTGATCCTTTTGGTGAGGTACTTTTGGGGTCTTTCCAGTTGCTGCAGGTGTCTGGTAAGGTACATCCCAAAAGGGGCATTGTACTCAATTATGGGCCTGATGAGGGATGAGTAAAGAGGCACGATGACCTCCCCTGATCTAGATGTGAATCCCTTCATGATTAAGTGGGCTATATAAAATGTTTTTCTAACCACTTTGGCCACGTGGTTGTCAAATGAGAGATTGCTATCAACTTGGGTCCCCAGGTCCCTAATTACTTCTTCTGTACTTAATGGATTACCACCTATGTGGTAATTTGTGGGCACTTTGTTTTTGCCAAAGGGGATGACCATACACTTTTTGGCATTTAGCTTGAGGCCATGGCTCTGGCACCAGTTGTCTGTTTCTATGAGGCCCTTTTGGAGGATGCTTGTGTTGGCTGGAGAGTCAATTATGGCGCCCAGTTTGCAGTCATTTGCGAACTTGGTCAGCCACAGTCCTTCCGTGTTGGCCTGTACCTCCGAGAAATATATACCAAAGAAGAGAGGTCCCAGGACCGAGCCTTGTGGGACACCACTTGTAACTGGTTTGGAGTCTGACATGGCTCCAGCAATACTAACCATGTGGGTTCTGCCCTTGAGCCAGTTTGCAATCCATCTAGTGACATAGGGGTTTATATTTAAGCTGGTGAGCTTATATATAATGCCCGAGTGGGATATTGTATCGACGGCTTTTGCGAGGCCCAGGTAGGCTGTGTGGACCACCTTCCCCTCGTCAATGGCCTTGGTGACTGTTTCAAAGAAATCAACCAGGTTTAAGAGGCAGGATCTGCCCTTAACAAAGCCGAACTGGGTAGGATCCAGTGTCTGTAGGTCCCCAATATCTTTATTTATGAGGTCCATGATGATCCTTTCCATAGCTTTGCAGACCAAGCTAGTCAGGCTTATGGGGCGATAGTTTCCAGGATCCATTGAGGCACCACCTTTATGGAGAGGGACCACTGTTGCTGTACGCCACTCTTTGGGCACATATCCTGTAGTAAGGCTGAGATTGAACAGTAGTTTTATGTTTGGGTTTAGCTCTTCTTGGAGTTCATGTAGAATGCAGCCCAGGACACTGTCTGGTCCCATTGATGCTGTGTTTTTTGCTTTGGAGAGGGCGGCTCTTACCTGAGCATCTGAGATGTCAGGGGGCAGCACTCTGCTGGGATAGTTATTTGCCCTTTTGGCAAGCTCCAGGTTTCCCATAAGGTGAAAAATGTAACATGGTACACAATGTCCATTACAGCAGCAGACATTTCTAACTATTTCAATAGGGAGTGCAGTGGGTGAGAAGGCCCTCAGGGCATTATTAACTACAAGTTTACAAACTCACAACACTGTTATTCTCAGCAATGCACTCTGACACATTTTTCATTACTGGGCTCCATAGATGCAGGCATTCCTAGGTGTGTACCAGGATATTGTCCATGGAGATATAAGAAGAGTAGGGGATGTGGGTACAGTGGTATCATGCTTCCTGGCAATTGATGCCACATGACTGATCCTCAGGGTGTGAGTTAAATGTAACATTCAGTCATCTGGTTGCCTCCTTCAGAGGGCCAGTGAGGTGCTACAATTGACATGTACGCAACATATATTACATAATATGGCCAGTGTCTGTGTTGGAGACCTGTACACAAGCATGTTCTGTTGACTGTG
>NC_056736.1:143751462-143761462 GCF_019279795.1 Protopterus annectens | reverse complement strand
AGCACTATGCAAACTACAGGCAGACTGTCATAACACTGGCCTGTTTCTTATGGGGGAATACACATGTACTTGCAAATATAGCAGGCACTTCAGGCATGTAACAGCATGGAGTAACAGACACCAGTGTGAAAGTGTATACCCACAACCAATCTGAACACAGCCACAGTCATATTATGGTAAGCCTAATTAATATTACAGTATATGGACTGTGTGAACAACACCATCCTCATATGTACCACACACACTAACCCTACATATACTGAGCCAATACACAGTGTAGTCGAATGCCTGACTGTCGAATGGGACATTTGTTGGTCTGGCCCTACAAACATGTACGCTGATTGGTACCATACATTGGAGCAGCATGCAACATCAGATAGAACAGGACCAAGAACAATGACACCTAACACAGTCTGTACACAAGCTAAGTTACATATTCACAATACACACTGTCAACAATCACCATAAGTACACATACCTCACTACTGTACACACTACAACAGAATGTCCAGGTTTTGTCCTCAAATATAAGTCCTACTATACATAACATGTCTAGCAGTCTGATATCTGACTGGCTTGTTATCAGGTATGATGTCAGTAAATAATAATGTACTGAACATATGCACCTCTTACTTCATGACATATGGACAAAGGTTGACAGACTTGGGGTTGGATGCACAAACACAGGGCCAGTATTGACATGTTGCTGTGATAAACTCATACATTTACTGGTGTAACAGTGACATATGTCTTCTGAGAGATATGAAGTCAATAACTCACATGGATGTCGCCATGTACTTACTGCAATCCTCAGAGTATGCTACTGCATTTCTAAAGATAGGAAATGTGTGAGTAACACAACACGTGTAAAACTCCAAACTCTGACCAGTCTGCAGATAGCCCTACAGGTGAGACTTTCCTCAACCATATAACACTGCCATGCAATATTTTAAATTATGTAGAACAGCCATATCCGCACAAACCCTGTTAAAACAAAATTACTTCAAATGTAGAAGAGCAATATTTACATTCTGTCCTCATGTCTGGAACATCCCCCTCCTGTTTGTTGGCCTGTCTCCACAGTGTATGTTGTAAGAGGTATTTGCAACTACCCATGAGATGCTGCTTGTAAAACACCCACATGAAGTCCTGCTCACAGTGAAGGAAAAGGGCCAACACCCACATGAAGTGCTTAGTTATAGGAGTGTGCTTCCATGCAACTGGCTATAGGAATGGTACCACAGCTGTTCCACATGCAGTTAGCAAGCAGGGGACTGAAATTCATGCACAGGCCATCAGCTGATCATGAGCATCACTTACAAAACTCAAGCTGCTGCATAACAAAAGCAGATGCACTTTTCCACACCCACCAGAGAGGGAGTGTGAGAGATAGACAGAGACAAATTAAGAAAGGAAGGGAGTAGGACAGTAAGAGCCAAGCGTATGTGTGTATGATCCATGGGTGTAGAGTGGTATCTAGGCATTATAACAGTTGCCTATATTGTATACTAAACATACCGTGACATGGCAATTGCACATGGGTATACACATTTATGGCTGAGGATTGTCTACAACAATCTCTACAGTGTTTGGAAAATGTTGGCCTTGTAATATGGACAATGGGACATGTAGCTCCTCAATATAATGATGTAGAAAAACCACACTGCAATGGATCCTGTCATTACACAATCACTCCAACACCCAGACAGGACAGTGATGACACATACACACACTCACCAGTACTGAATTTCAGACTCCTACCTAACTATGTATTGTTATTACAGTGTTATACAGTTATTGTATGTGTCACAGAGCTTACATGTTGGAAAGCTGTCCAAATGTATCTTTGAAGGTGAGTGATATCAGCAGCAGTGATAAAGGATGGATAAGGGAAGTGCAGTACATGTGACTGCCTACAAAAGCCGGCATCAAGGAAGATACACCCACACTCTCTCAGAGAATCACACACATTATCACAGTTGGCAGGGTCAGGATTAGAATTCCTACCTAACTAGTTTGCTACACTACAGTATTATGCAGTTATCACATGCACCACAGAGCTTTTCTGGTTGATATATGACCGAAGGGTTATTTCAAGGTGAATGACATGAGCAGGCATGCTAAAGTAGGGCAATGGGAGGTGTAGTGAGTGTGAATGGCTTCAAAATCATTAATCGCCACACACACACACACACACACACACACACACACACACACACACGCATGCACACTTGCCAGTACTGAGATGCATGGGTTCATTGCTTCACAGGTGTGTAGTAGGTGACTGTGCCTGAAGGCTGCACAAGGCTAGGAAAAGGGAATACCTTGGCATCAGGCCACATGACAATGGTCTCCAGTGTGGCTCAGGGGTGTAGTCCCTGGATTGGCCCCCACAGGTGGGTATTATATTCGCCATCCACTCACTGGGTTACTATTGTGGGTGGCCAGTGCCGTGCACTGCTTGCCATGTACGTGATCTATATTCCATAACATAGTGTCTGGGTTGTGTGGGAATACCTTGGCATCAGGCCACATGACAATGGTCTCCATTGTGGCTCAGGGGTGTAGTCCTTGGATTGGCCCCCACAGGTGGGTATTGCATTCACCATCCAATCATCTCAGTTACTATTATGGGTGGCCAGTGCTGTGCACTGCATGCCATGTATGTGATCTATATTCCATAACATAGTGTCTGAGTTGTGCACATGTCCCACATGCATGGTCTGTGATGTGTAAGTGTACTTGAGGTCTCTGGGGCATGTTGTGTATACAGATTGTTATCTTCTGATGTGACATTCTTGACCTCATTTGGTGAGATCTGGCTATGGAACTGAGGTTGTGCTTGCATCTACATTGACAGCATGATACAGGTATTCAGTGGAGTTAGTGACATCTGTCCATACAGGGCATGTGCATAAGGTCTGGTATTCCCTTTGTAGGTTACATTTGCAGATTGTACAGTAGTTGCTGGTGTCCAGTGGGAAACATAGCAAAAGGACCACTGTAAGCATTTATTTGCCTACTGTATGGATGGAACAGTTTGTCATGTCCTTTTACTTGCTGGATAACACACACTCAAGCCAGGAGATGTAACACATCATAGTACTTTCTGCTATCATTGGCACTGTTGTAGTCAACAGACATGTAGTGCATTGCAACCACACCATGGTTACTATATGTGAGGCAATATGCAGGGAACTACCAGTATAGTGGTTGTTGCCTAGCCAAGTGTGTTTGTGTATGAGACGTCGGTGGAGAATGTTCTATGAGAAATACAAAGGTTTGCCTATATTGTTAATCAATCCATAATGTCACATGTAGGGCAATGTAACAAAGGGCCACTACTCCAAAGGCAAACCAAAACTTTAATCTGTGAGCGCTTTTGTTCACTCAAATCAAATGAACTTCTTCAGACCACAGGTTTTCATTATATCAGAGCTTTTCTTTATGAAGCACTTATGAATCAAAGTTTAGATTTTAACACATACAATTTTTGTTTGGTGGAAAAACCTAGGGTTGGGACACTTTTTGGCATCCCCAAAACTCATAAGTCTTTAGACCATCGTCCTTTTAGACCGATAGTTTTGGCACCACATTCAGCTACAGAGGGTTTGGCTTTGCTTATCGAGTCCTATTTAATTCCTGTTTTACAAGGACTAGGGTCCTATTTGAAGGACTCTTTGGACTTCCTGGACAAATTCAGGGAGTTTATTTCTACTTTTTCCTGCACATGTGAGAGACATATTATTTTTACAGTGGACGTGGTTTCATTATTTACCTGTATTCCACACAAAACAGGCGTGGAAGCAGTTAGAGAATTTCTTTCTTTGTATTCCAACCTTGGGGCTGAACAAACTGGTTTAGTGTGTAGTTTTTTGGAAATTTTGTTGGAACACAATTTTTTTACCTTCAATGGACATTTTTTTAGACAATGTAAGGGGGTAGCTATGGGGTCTTCTGCTGCCCCCTCTTATGCAAACATTGTCATGGCATGGTGGGAGGTTACTGTTCTCTCTAATTTGAGATCATTATATAATATACATTTCTATGCCAGGTTTGTAGATGACCTGATTTTTGTTCTATAGGGTAATAATGGTGTATGCGAACAATTTCTTCATGACCTTAATTCAAGGTCTGTTTTTTTGCAATTTGTCAAGAGTGGTTGTGGACATCAGATTAATATTTTAGATGTCAGTTTTGGTTGGAATACAGTTTCTGGATGTTTTGATAGTAAGATCTATGAAAAGGAAACTTTCACGAATGGTTACTTACATTTTAATAGTAACCATCCTTTCTTTATCAAAAAGAGTATCCCTAAGGGACAATACATCCGGTCTTCCCAGATGACTACTTCCCAGTCAGACTTGCAAGAAGAGTTTCTTAGAATTACCTCTATGTTTTTAGATTGGGGTTATGATTTGGATTATCTCAATGGCCTGAAACTTGACATTTTGGATAAAAGGGACAGATTTTATCCACCTATACTTAAATATCCCTTTATGAGTAAACAATTAATGGAACTAACAGAGCTACCAACAGTACTATCTGTAATTTGGATATGACAGTGGATTGTAAAGGTATAAGAAATTGTTCAGAAAAACTGGAAGATTGTGGAGGGCAACAGTGACTTACATAACATCTTAGGCCCTACACCCAAATTTGTGTATAGAAATACAAACTGTCTTAAAAATGTTCTTGAAAGAAGTAGTGGTAAGACAAACAAGTGCATAGAGAATGCTAAACTGGGGATGTTTAAATGTGGTTGTTGTAATTTTTGTAGGTTTATTTCAGGACAGTACATTTCCCTACGGCATTTGGAACACACTATACAAGTACCTGGTCATTTTTCTTGTGGAAGTTGGGAGTAGTGTACATAGGGTTATATAGTGGTTGTAATTTATATTATGTGGGGATGACCACCCGTACCTTAAATGAGCGTATTAGAGAACACGTATATAGTATTAAGAGCAAATATTCAAACAATGCTTTATACATACATACTATAGAGTGTATAAAATATAAAAAAATGTTATTCTCTATTTTAGAAGTGCCTCTTGATCCCAGAGGTGGTGGTTATACGAATATTGTGGAATAAATGGAAACTGCTTGACAAATTAGATTATGGGCTGATAAAAAGCTCAGTCTAAATTATGCAATTAACATCAAATGTTTTCTTAAATATAGGAAACTTACTATAAGGACATTTTAATTCATTTTCTGTGGTTCCCTAACAGTTCTACTTTGCAGTGCAGGCTACTTTAAAATTTAAGTGTGGTTTTAATTGATTAACTGCTTTGGATTTTTTATTGGCTCATACAGTTTTGAACTAGGTATATAACTGTTGTTGCTTTGCTTTGTTTTTTATTGTTTGTTCTGAAGAAGTCCTGCTGAGATGAAAGTGTGGCATAAAGTTTTTATACTCTAAGCTATTTGCTTTCCAGTCTTTATTGACCATCAGTACACTGTCTGGTGTTTCTTGGAGTGTATTTGGACCTTGGATACACGCTTTATCTGTTAATGTGCTGCTAACCTGTATGTACAATTCCAAAGATGCGTGCAGTTGACAGTTAAATTTTATGTACTCTGTATAGGGTACTTCTGCCTGTGTATTGTGTGTACATCTGGGCCCACATTCATAGCATGTCCATATTTCAGATGGTGACAGACATTACATCCGAACAATGAGTATGGATGACTGCTGAATTGGCTCTTGTTGAGATGCATTGTGGTTGACACTGCAGTTGTCAAAACATGGCCCTGTCATCAACAGTACTGACCATAGGCTACCGGGAGACAACCTTCCATGTCTACATGCTGATCACTTCCACGCAATATACAATATACAACAACCTAACACACAGAGCCTTGCATATTGTACACATGCAACAATCTATCCTACATATTGGGCCAGCTCAGGTAATCTGTGCTCCACTGTTATTAAATCCACACATACATGTTGATGCATTTCTACATAGGATTGTGGGGGGGGGGGGCACACCTAACAACTGTAAACATTTGCTATGACTGTACTGGTATCTCAGGTACTCTGCTGGCTTTCATTTCATTTGGTATTCTGACCTATGATGCAAACTAGAGGCATATCAGTAGAGTACAGATCTTAGGTTTTATTGACCTACATTTCAGTTTCAGACTTCTTACCCTTCAGAACTAACATCCAACTGCCTGACCTGTTGTAGTCTGTCTGTTTAGGTCTGTAGCGGGGGCTGTTCTCCATTGCCATCAATTGGAGGCCTTAGCACAGCCTTTCTTTGTGGTCATCTGCAATTGTCCTGCTGGCTGAGACTGTTGTTGGTTATGTGAGCCTCACTGGCATGCATGTGTGTGTCCTATGGACAGACATTTGGGCCAACACATTTACTGCAGTGGATTTGTCACCTTGTCTTGTACTGCCTAAATTGTTGACACCAGCATTTGTTATGGATTTCATGCTGCCCATATAGATGTCCACTATCTGCTGCCATCCCATTCAGCCACCCAATTCCCTTGCATGCTCACATCCATACATAGATACAACTAGCAGAACATACTACTCCATTCAGCAATTGATAGCAAGAGTGACTTCCCTTGGGACTGTGCCAGTACTGAGGATGGTGCTGGAGGGCTGACTATGTCAGATGCACATAGTACACTCCCTATACATGGTAAAGCACAGGCAGTGTCATGTTTGTCATCCCTTTTACTATATGTGCGAGTCAGAGAGAGGTGTCATTCCCTGGGTTCCTACCATGTCAGTGTACGTGCTATGCGTTGCCTTTTTGCCAAAGCCTGAGCATACTGGGCATGCCTCCTGATTACAGGGGCAGGCTCAGGTTGTTCCTCCTCTGAGTCACTCTGTGCCTGTGCTGGCCTTGGCAATGGTGGGGGGGGACTGTGTGGCCCTGCCCAATGCTGTTCCTGCTGCAGCTGTTTCTGCAAGATCATATTATGTAGCATGGCATATACAATGAAAATTTGTGTTCTTGTAGCTGGAGAGTACTGCAAGGCTCCACTAGATATTGCCAGGCACTGGAACCATGACTTGAGCATCCCAAACACATGCTCTATTATGACTCTGGCTTGTGCGTGTGCCTCATGATGGAGTTCTTGTTCAGGTGTGTGTGCATTTCTGGTGGGTATCATCAGCCACAGCTTCAGTGTGTAACCAGCATCCTGCACTAGGTGGCCATATGGGATGTCCCCACTGGCAAATGACTGGTATAGCTATGTCATATGCCAGATGTGGGAGTCGTGATAGCTTCCAGGGCTGCCAGAACACACATTCATTATAATGCCATGGTCATTGCACATGACCTGGTAGTTGATGGAGTGGAAGCCCTTGCAGTTTATGTAGACCCTACCCTGCTCACCGGGTTGTGCGTTGATGTGTATATGCGTGCAGTCTATAGCACCCACTACCTCTGGATATTCTGCTATTTGGTGGAAGAGATGCATGGCGAATGCCTCACAGGTGTTGTGGAAATATATGTGCTCACTGGCATGTGCTGACATGTCATCCAGGAATTGGTGGACTACCCTGGATGCTGATGCCTGTGAGATCCCCATGACATCCCCAGTTAGCCTTTGGAAGGTACTTGGGCTAGTATTCTTAAGCCTACACATACCTTGGTATCCACTAGAATGGGTTCCCCTCTGTTGATTCTGTGTGTGAGGCATGGCCGGCACAGCTCAACAATTTGCTGTAGGAGGTCTCTGTCCACCCTATAGCACTCCACTGTCTCCAGCTCATGTAGACCCTGATAGGTTACCCTGGGTCTGTACATTCCTCTGCTTCTCCTTACTATGGGTTGGTTATCAGCATTCTCATCCTCACCACCCTCAGCCTCTTCCACATATTGATGTATGGGAGCGACAGCAGCCCCTAACATTTTGTTAGCTTTGTCTAGTAAAATTTCCCCATTTGTGTACACCAGTGGTGTAGAAGTTGTGGGGAAAAACAGAGTGAAAGGTGTTTGCATAGTTTATAGTTGTGTGCTGGGCTGCTGCCGGTGTAATTGGTTGATTTGGATACATTTCACCTGTCAGCTATACTAGTTCTTCTCGATTGCCTTCCTACTGCTGTTTTCCCCTTCCCAATGCCTTCCCGTTTAAGCCCCAAGGTGAGCCGCGCATATCCAGTGCTCAGATGTGAACAGAGCTGCTATTTCTTTTTTTTTTTTCAACCCAGTGTACACCGCGCACATCCATTTAGGCAATGTAAACACCATTTAGATGAAACTGGCCCTCCCTGGACATGATCACACTCTGCATTTCTTGGTTTAAGGCAAGAACAACTTAGACACACTCCCTGCCTGAGCTGTGCCTAGCTAAGCGCAAACACGGGCCACAGAGCTTCACTCAGCTTACAGCAAGCATGACACAACCTCTGATGAGGTCATCTAGCTCTTAGGCTTACACCATGGTCTTGCTGCACCTACACGGTTGAGTGCAAGCTAGCACTGAGGGAAAATATGTGATCCAGTATCATTCCCCCATTTGCAGAGAACTGACTGCTAATGCATGGTTACAAAACTGTCACCTAGCCTTCCCCATTAGCAATCACGATTCCATGGTCATGTTGTCTTATGCATGCCATTGACTATAATGGCAAAATGTGTAATCATCTTAAAATTGACTTTTCTCATTTTTTTTTATTTTCAGCATGCTCCCATTTGTGCACTGCTGCGCTATGATTAAACGTCCAAAATTGGCCAAAAAATAAGTTATTTTTTATAATTTTGCAACTATTTCCCATGCCAATGGTCATATATTTGGCCATTGGCATGCCTACTACATTGAATACATGCTTTCGTTCAAGCTGTCATGCCTCCATTTTGTAATTTGCAGAAATGTATTCGTTTAGTAGCTGAATGCATTTCTGCAGGTTACACTATTCCTGCATGGATGCCTGCCAGCTTCCTGGTTCACTAATTCACCTTGCTTGCATGGTTTTCACCAGCAAATGGGGTAATTAGCATAAAGGAGCTGTGTCCATGCAGGAATAGTGCAGGAGCGCTCGTGCACGTCACAAGAGCTTGTTCCTGGATCACACGTCAGCCACATTGCCTGCAGCAGCCTCTTGCACTAATTCTTCACACCGTGCAGAGCCTGCTGAATCCTGCGGTATGAATACAGTTTCAATGCCATTAGGAAGAATACTGATTCTCACTGTGATAAGTTGCCTGCCAACAATGATCTTTGCAACATACTTCCTAATACACGTAGGCATTCCTTTAAGAGGGATATAATCTGAAGCAACTGTTAACTAAGAGACCATCTGGCCCTGATAAACACTTGCAGAGTTTACTATGTAACATGGGTTCTTTCTCCCATCATGTACACTCTGGTACATCATTTTCCAGTAGAAATACTTACACATTTTTTTTATGCAAGATACTATTAGATGTGACAGTTCTATGGTTGTTAAACTGATTACATGTTTCTGGGGCTCCTTCTATGGTTGTAGTACTTGATATCTTTTTCAGGAATATATTTGTCTGCAACTCTAAACTCTAAACTAAAGAACACCCTAAAGCCTCTTATGTTTTAATGATTGTCACTGATGAAAGTGACACAAAGTCTCCATGTGAAAAAAAATAGGAAAAAGGGGCTGTGGATGGACTGATGAATTACATTTCATGAAAAATGTAACTTACTAGCAAGGGAGCCAGCAGGATTTTTTGCTGGGTGAGTGCAAACCCAGAGCCGGGATAATGGATTGCGGCCCCCAATACACAACCCCTCCCCCCCTGCAGTCATTCCAGTGTCCCATTACTTGGCTATTTCTTGCCCAGTTACCATAAACACTGTTCAGAACTGTCAGTGTGTGTACTGTTGTCTGCTTTACATATATATGGGTATAATTTAAACATTATTTCAAATTTTATACCACAAACACTGATAGACGTTTGCTAAGCAAAGAAATACAGTCTCACAATGAAAACAGACTTATCAATAACATTTCTCTGCCCTTGAAACTCACATTCACTGAAACAGTATTGAA
>NC_056736.1:143548962-143746462 GCF_019279795.1 Protopterus annectens | reverse complement strand
ATCTCTTCCAGATAATCATTATAATCAGAAATTATTCTCACAGCTCATACATACTGCACCTTTGCAATACTCTTTTTTTCTGCTTAAAGGGGGCATACACTTGAGAAGGGCAAGCAAGAGTTACTGAATGTTGACTTTCTATATAATCTTGATCTACATTTTCCTTCTACCAGGTCTAACTTAATATCTAAATAACTAATAATCTCATTTTTACTAAAACTAAATGTAAACTGTCAAAAAGTCATTTGTGTTGTTCAATTAGTCAATAAATGTACGCATATTCTCTTCGGGGCCCTCCCAGACAATTAAAATAGCATCTAAAAAGCTTATGTATAATTTAATATACTACCAATAATCGGAATTGAAAAAATGCTTTTTCTCCCAGCTAGACAAAATTAAATTGCTAGAAGGTCTCCCCTTTGAAGAATAGTTATTCTCTAACACACTCCTAGTAAGTTCCAAAGATAAAGTTAAATCTTGTCCCTTTAGGAGCCCAGAACTATTGAAACTATCAAAATGAAATCTAAACCCTCTTCCAAGGGAATAGAGAAGAATAAATGTACTACGTCAATGGTAAGGAAACAAGTCTTTTCAGTAACCAGATTCTGGTATAGTTTAATGAAAAAATCCCAAGAATTCTTTATCTTATCAGAATCTGAACTTATAACACTTTTTAAAGATCTATCCAAAAATACTGCAATAGGGTGGGTCTTGGAAATGCTGGCCTGTAAGCAGGATTTGTCCTACTCATATGAATTATAGGGATCATAAAAAATGATGGTACTCCAGGTTTCTTGACTTTTAAAAAAATCATAAGTCTTAGGTGAAATTCTGTTTTCCAAGAGCAAATCTTCTAGCATTAAATCATTTGTTTTGTAAGCAATATTAATTTCATTCCTTGAAACTGGTAGGTAGGTGTTGATGTCCTGCAGAAATTAAACATAATTGAAGAATAACCATTAATATCCACCAGAACAGCCCCCCCCCCCCACCCTTATCTGGCTTCATAATTCTAAGATTTGAGTCATGAAGCAACAGTTTAGTTTCATTTTGAGAAAGGTTATATTTCCTATTATCCTTCTTGCTAACTGAGAGGTTATATAAATCTGCCATACATGCTAATTCAAACACTTGTAGGATAGGATGTAATGGTGGGTTAAAGGAACTCTTTTGATAAACAATATCATTCTTTAAACCCTGAACATTTCCTGACCATTATACTGTAATGCAAAATTATTTTTTTCATTACAAATAATTTCAGCTCAGTCAAAGAGTCACATGGATCAAATTTCCTAAATGGGATAAACTTTAAACCTTTCTCAAAAAAGTGGAAAAATGTTCTAAGGTAATTGAAACATTAGATAAATTATAGATGCAATAACCATTAAAGGTGTAAGTTACTCCATCATGAGCCAATACAATTACTGTATTTTTGTTATTCTTTTATCTTTCCCTTGACCTTTCCCCTTCCCTTTTGTGTTTGGAAAATCCAAATCAGTATTGTCACTTACATCTCCAGGCGAATAAGGTAAAGTGGGAAGGGGGGTCTGTAACAACCAAATCTGCAAAGGTATCCAAATTCCTTACCCCTTCCCCACATTTTGCGATTCCCCCAATCCACATGATCAGGAGCTATGTTCATAGGTAATGAATGAGAACCCTTGTATGGAGAATTAAACACTTTCCCTTTAAATGGATAAGCTTTCTTATCTTGATACTGCTAAGAGTCCCTAACCAACTTTCTTTGTTTCCTTTCAATAACACCTTCAAATTTTTTATCTACTTTAATAAAAGCATGTTCATAAATATCCTGATGGTAATCAAAAAGCAAACCCTTCTTAATAACACTATTCAGCCTGTCAGCTTCAAACAATAAATGTTCTATCTTTCTTTTATAATAATCATTGTCATTAACTCAAATCCAAACTTACCAAATAAGTTATTAAAATTATTAATCATTTCAGAGTTAAAAATAAAACCATTCAGGTATTTAAAAATAAGCAACCCCAGAGGCACAATATGACATTTAAGACATTCTTCCAAGTGCAAATTATCAAGCTTAGCACTTTTAAACTTATACAGCTATATTATAAAGGTGCTGTTTCTGCTGGATTTTTATTCTGAGGAAGTCCTGATGTGAGCAGGATGAAAGTGCTTAATTTTAAAACTTTTAGATTTTATCGTTTTATCTGTTTAGTAAATATATATTTTAACCTGACTATATGTTCACCTCTATTGTGTATAGCTCGCTGCATCCATCTGATTTTTGGGTTCTTGGTTTCTGTGCTGGTGGATTTTCCCATTTTCTGGTTTTAGTTTATATATATATATATATATATATATATATATATATATATATATATATATATATACACATACATACACATATATATATATATATATATATATATATATATATATATGGGTCTACTGTATAAGTTCGAAAATACACTTCTTCAAACTCACACAGTAGACCCTGGGCTATGTGAATGTGCACTTAATCGAAAGTGCACTTTTGCGAAACCTGCTTCAGCGAACGGACTACTACTGACTTTAGTACAGTAGTTACGGACCTTAGGGTTAGGGCGCAGATCATGGTAAGGGGATAGCCCTACTAGCTATCTCCTTACCATGACCCTCACCTTAACCCTAAGGTCTGTAATTACTGCACCAGAGTGGAGAACATAGCGTGATTTCCTGCTGTCCTCCACTGTGGTGCGATCCGTTCGTAGAAGCTGAGTTTGCGAAAGTACACTTTTGAATAAGTGCACTTTTGCATAACTGTGCAGTCTACTGCTCTTTTTTGAATATGTATATATATATATATATATATATATATATCTATATATATATATATATATATATATATATATATATATATATATATATATATATATATATGTGTGTGTGTGTGTGTGTGTGTGTGTGTACACGTACACACACACACACACACACACACACACACACACACACACACACACACACACATACACACACACACACACACATACATGCATATATTTAAAATATGAAATATGCTGCTTTTGTCAGACAGGACTTTTGTTGAAATCTGTTTAGTCCACATAGTTTTGCCAGTGGCTAAACAGATGGTTAATACCTCTAGAAAAAAATTAGAAAAGTAAATGATTCTTGTGGTTGGGAATTTGCCTTTTCCCTGGGTATTGTGCAATCTCGGAGTTACAATATATTTAGTAGGAGGTATGGAGGGTGCAGCCCACATGGAGGGGGCTGCAAGAGGAAAAAAATATGTTTCCTTTTTTTATTTTGTCTTAAGGTTTTTGTATGCACCGAGATTGGTACTCGGCACATGCTTAGTACCGTGTTAATAGGCATAATGTTGATCATTTGGTGTTGACATTATTCTTGCCAATATTAGTGTTGTTTAATAAAAGTAAGTAAATATATACATATATATCTAGATATATATATATATATATATATATATATATATATATATATATATATATATATATATATCTATATATATCTATATATATATATATATATATATATATATATATATACACACACATATATATAATTTATATACATACATATATATATATATATATAATATATATATACATATACATACATATATATATATATATATATATATATATATATATATATATATTTATTTATTTATATATATGTACCAACAGTAAGATCACACTACCATGTGGGGAGTGGATATGCTCCAATCCTCAGTATACTGTGATCTCATGGATAAAAAGCCATTTATTTTTGATCAGCTCTACTGGCATTTTAACTCATTGATGAATAACCACATCAATGAGAGATATATGTATATATATATATATATATATATATATATATATATATATTTATATATACATATACATGGGTCTACTGATACACAGCAAAATATACTCTGAAATATAAAAAAAATATATTTGACTAAATGAAGTTTAGATGATGTTTTTATTTTAGATTATTTATTTACATTTGTTTACAGGATGATCCAACTGAGCGGAGAGCATTTTCTGCAGATGCCTTGGTTGAAAAGCTCCACATGAACTTACACAAAACAATAAATATGATTTTATGTTACAACTTTCCAACAGTTTTATAGCAAAAAATTCAACATAAGCAGCATGCATTAAACAAAATCTTGCAATAACAACATGAATACACCTTGCATAGCTAATTGAGATAGATTATTGAGCACTAGTGGAATAAGACAGATGGGAAAAGTGATACAAAATAGCAAGAGGAAATGATGTAGTAATTAAAGATAAACAGTACTAAATACCTAATGGGATTAAAAGAATGGCTAGAAGAGTTAAGATAGGATTAAGTGAGAAAAAATAGTATTTATTTTATGTAAAACAGGTCTTTCATTAAAAGTATTATACTCAGTAGATAGACACAAAGATATCTCATATATAGATAGCTAGACAGGTAGATAGTGATATTGATAGCTATACACAAATATAGTTGGTACAGTAAAAACATAAAAACAAAAACAGGCTTGTGCAAATTAATAGCCTCACAAGCACATGCATGTGTGCATGCCCACACACACACACACACACACACACACATACACACACACACACACACACACACACACACACACACACACATATCTGATGAATGTAATAGATTTTTTTCTAGTGTGAGTAGATTTTTTTCTAGTGAGTATCATCCTTGACTGAAACACAACAATCCAGGGTAATTATAAACAGGGCTCATTTATTTATTTATTTTTTTACCATTAATAAGCTTTAGACAATTTAATATTGTGTACTGTTTTTGGTGACAAGCAAATATGAGCACATTTCACTTTTCTTCTCTTCTACTGAAAAAGAAAAGAAACAATTTGGGATTGTTTTGGTTAAGCATCCAGCATGATAAAGAATTAATGCTAAATGTTTTTTTTATATGTAGTAAGTCGATGTATGTTAACACTCAGTTATGTCAGCTTGTTACATTTGTAATGTGTCTGGGTGATTAGTAATCTGTTTTTATTCTTATTTACCCTAGATTTTATGAACAAAGGTAATGGGAGGGGTCTCATGACGTAGTGAATTAATTATTTAATATCGTTCCCTTGATAGGGATTTGAACATCATGTGACCTTTAGATCATGTTTGAAATGATGTGTTTTCCTTTCCTTCTCTGATGAAGTTTAGTCTTTGTATTAAATGAAAAGTGTGTATTAAAGAGAAGCAGCTTAACTGATTTTACTTGCAGATTAGTTCTAGCACCTCGCACGCCTTTGGTTTATTTTCTTCATGGAAGGGAAATGGTGGCTGGTCCCAGAACAAATGAATCAGGCATTTTGTGCCTTTTCTTTTTCTAAAGACCACTATCCTGACCACTGAATATCTTCATTTTCCTCTAATCAACCTTCTGATATATAACAAGACATTCTTTATACATGCCCCTCTGCTTATACGTTCTGATCTTCTGATGATATTATGATTCACACATTTTCCATACATACAGGAAAATATATTAGCATCCTTTATTACTTTTCATCACTTCCTTCTCAGCATTGTGCTGTACCAGTTGTCTCTCTAATTGGCTGTCTTCTAATTTCATCATCAATTTTTTTATGAAGTGCCAAAGCTGTTTTTACTATATACGTTAGAAATAATTACTTGTGCCCCCCCAACCAAGTGTACTGCTGCAATCCATCTCTGGTGTAGCAAACATCTGGCACTGGAAAAGTACATAATAATTTAACCTTTTTAGTGACTTTATTCTGTCTACATTTGCTTAATCCTCTGGTAAAAGCATTCTGCTTTTGAACAATTTCTAGAATTGATAATAAATATCATGCAGCAACTCTTTTTATATCCGTTTATGTGTTTCTTCTATAGTAAAGCTTGTTCAAGTGCAAAACATGCACCTTCTTGCTGAGTGCCTGTAACAAGTGATGAAGAAAGATAGTCTTGCACAGGTATTACTCAAAAAGATTAAGGAAGTGATTACAAGTTTAAGATAAAGGTGATATTTTTCAACAGTTTCATATTCTGAACACATTGCTGCAGAACAGACATAATAAGTCTGCTCAATGAACAATGATGAGGCATTTTTGAAAATCCCAATGTCATTTTGAGCACTACCATAACAGAATTAATTATCTGCCTGTAAAAATAATTTTCTTTGGGACAGATTTGCATTTTCAACAATTGCAAATACAATGGATATTTGTTTATTATCTGCAGTTTCTCTGTAGATAAGAGGACAATTTTCAAGCACCATCAACTGCCCTAGTGACAACCAAATACATTTTAAACAATTGGATTATACCCCATAAATATTTCATTATTCACTGCTGTCCACAGCCAATGAGCCATACAGAAGATGCAATAAATCTTGAACATGTATTGATCTTGTCTAAGCAAAATGGGAATAAAAGTAGTGAGTAAATGTATTGACTACCCACTCTTCTTAGAAACATATACACATAACAAAAGTGCACTATTAGTTATTTACAGTACATCTATTTATTCATGCAAAGTTCTGTTCTCACTAAAGACTGCAGGTTTATTTGATCTAAACATAATTACCTGACACATCTTATTTCCTATGATGAGTGACTGAAGACTGCACACTGTTTAACCTTTCAAGGATTGTTAGAGTACTGAAAGGTTAAATGACTCTCTTGGTGTCACAAAACATGTGTTAGGTGGCCATGGAAAAATCAATTGCAGTTCTGCTGTGGATACCAAAATGAGCTGTGTTCAGTACTCTGCCCTTTGTGTATGACAGACAACCTGTTTTACTCTTATTTGTTACCATTATTGATCACAAATATTATTTCATTGTATGCATTCAGTGAATAACCTTGTTTTTCGTGCAGCACAACAAATGGCAAGCAGAATTATGTCAACATTTTTGTACTAAGAGCGAAGTGATTTATTTCATTAATAAACAATGAGTGATTAATGAAACATGCATTCTATTTGCTCCATTCCTCTAGTATTTTGTATAAGTAAATTTATTTTCGTGCAGTAATGTCTTACTTAGTTACATTGAAAAACAAAACATTTTGTCAGTTTGTAACTTTAATTAGTTTGTTTTTGGAATAATATGTAAGACGCTATCTATGGAACATGTGGACACTTTGCATTGTCTGATGAATAACCCTTGAAAAATACCTTTGATAGCTCTATTAGAATATCAGATAAATAAAACTATACAGGATCATGGGAGCATTTTACTTTTTATTCATGCTTGTGTACTTATGTCCATCACGTCCACTGCCTTACTGCTCTCATTCAATTATATTAAGTATTACACAGCTGCTGAATATTATCTGCATATTGTTATTAAACAGGTTGCCATGGAGATTACTTTCACAGTACCTTGTACATATCCTGATTTGTGGCCTTCTGCTTAAATTCAAAGCAAATTAAACGAAACTGTTTAGGATAATTTATTTTTCTTGCACAGAAGAAGGTGTGAAAATGTATAAAATAGCCATGAGTTTTGCATTTCTGCTTGTTTTTCATTCAGCTGCATTGCTTTAACAAACAAGTAAAGCACAGTTTGTCTGATGAAATGTCAGCTTCAATGTTAGCATGATATGTCAGTTTGTGGTGCCATGAGTCTTAAAGACTATGCAACCCCAGCAACACATACATGCAGTTTTCAAATTTAAAGTAACAGAAAATGATTGAAATAGGGAGGCAGTTTGGATGTGCATAATAACTGCAAGAAGAACGTGCATATGACTTATGCCCACATTTCCTTTCTTAATACTAACTATAAAAATTGGATAAATGTCAAACACAGCTCTTATGGTTTACAACTCCCACAACTAAAACATTGGTTTCTTCAGCTTTTAAGACTATCCGAGGAATTCAATAGCATGTCTGTATCAGTTCATCAGCAACGCTGTTTAATTGCTTAGTGAGTTGAGTAGCATTGCTAATCAGATTTGTATATTACCAAGCCAGTGTACATCTCATCATTGCTGCAGCACAGCTCATGGCTAGAACATGTGAAGCTACCATGCCTTCACATCTAAATACAAGAACTAAACAAGGAATTCTCATGAGAAACCCAGTAGATTATGTGAGTGTGTATATAGACTTGTATAATGTTCATGTCATCATCTGCAGCAAATACATTCATAAAGATGTGTCCAATGAAAAGGCAAGCAATACAGATAATGAGGCTGGAGATGAGGTCTCTAACAGAATTCATGGGGAGGGTGAATATAGAAGTGCAAGTAAGTTGTGTAACAAAAGACAAGATGGAAAGCCGAACCATAAAATGTCTATGACAATACAGCTGTTTTAAGAAAGTGAAATATACACAGGAGGCATGGGATATAAAATAATACAGTTATGTGATTTGACAACTTGCACCAAACCTGATAACAATGGAGTGTTGGCCATGGACCAATACTGTACTGCGAAGATCATTAAAAACAAAATATATGTTGTCTAGAGGTGGATCACTGCAGCAATTCAGTCCATACGCCATTATATCCATATGCAGTCATTACACTGGAAAGGGTCATGCAACTCATGCTTTTTTAATTTCTCCAAGTCTTTTGGGTTTCTAATAACATGATGGGAATGGACCCCATTCCTAAGTCAAAGTATGATTCAAGTTCATAAAATTAGTATTGTTTCAGTTTTTGATGTTAGCCAAAATTTCTTTTTGCAGCACCCACAATGTGCCCAGTAATGACTCCTGCAGTTCATATGGAGTAAGATGTATCAATAACATATCTAAGTACGATTGTAAATTCACTTTTTACAAGACCTGTTGCCCCTACTACTATTAGAACTGGCTAAGTATCCTTCCACATTGCCCTCATTTCTGCCTGCAAATCCTGGTATTTTGACTTTGTGTCTGTCTGCACGTATGACACTGTAGTCACTGGGTGTAGCAATTTCAATGATCAATTCTACTTTTGTCTTCTTTTCATGGACTACTATATCTGGTTTTCTTGCATCTATTTTTTAAACTGTTGATAATGGGTGATCCCATGTGATATAAATGTTATCATTTCTATAATGCAACTCATGTTCCACTGTTTTCCAACAGCATCAGCATTATAATGTTTGCACAATCCCCAGTGCAAAAGTCTTGCCACATTGTTATGGCTTTCAGTGTGGAGCTGTTCTGTCATTAGTGTATCACAACCAGCAACAAGATGTGCTACTGCTCCAATTCTGTTTTACAAAATCAACATTTGTCTGTTTCTCTCACATGTCGAGTATGTAGCCCACTATCTTGGGGGTGAATATTAACCTTTCATCTTTTGGTTTAAATTCACCTTTCCTTAACCATTCCTGAATTTGATCCTGATCAACATGAGGCTGTTTGAAGAGTTTTCTATACTTCCAACTGTATTTATGCATTTTCTCCATGTCTTGTCTTCTCATCTGATCCTTCACCTTATATTCTTTCTTTTGTTTGCTTTTTTTGACACATTCGGTTGCTGCCTAATTTTTATCTACTTCTAGTTTGATTTCCATTACCTCTTGATGCTGATATGTTTCTGATAAACTAAGCATGTAAGTCATCTTAGACTTATTCTCCTCATGTTTCAAAATATTCAGTACATTTGGGTATTGTGAGATCTGCAGATAGGTAGGCAGGCGTACGATTGCAGATCTATAAATGTAATCACTTTCAAGGAGGCCCATATCTCCTTCAGAATGGACAATATATAGTTGTGGTATACAGTGATTTTTATAAATCATTTGATGAGCATGTAGCATCCTTCTTGTTTTCCTGTCAGACTTATTCAACACCTTTTGGGGCCAGTCAGTCAATTTAAAACTATGTTAGGACAGGAGGAATAAATTGGTTTATAGCTTGGACTTTGTTCCTAAATGTCAATGCTGTTTTCAGTATTACTTTTAGGCTTTGAAAATATTTCTTACTAAGTTTTATTCATATTTGTTCATGTTTTATTGTTGATCCTTCATTTCTAAAATATTTATACACTCTCTCTTTCTCAAGTTCGTTTATATCACATTCCTATCCCAAACTGATGTTTTCTTGGTGCTGCAGCTTCCCTGCTTTAAAGGCTGATTTTGCACATTTATCAAGACCAAATGACATTCTTATATCATTTGAAAATGTTTTGAGCACTTTCTATTATGCTTCCAGTTTTTCATCTGATGAACTATACAGTTTTAAATCAACTGCAAAAAGAAAATGGGAAGTCATTATACTTTGTTGTTTTCTGGGAGCCAAATTGTAGCCATTACCTAAGTTGTTAAATAGACAGCTTAATGAGTTAAGGGCAAGAAAAAAAGAGCAGTGGTGACAATGATTCACCCTGGAATATCTCCCTTTGGATTTTTATCCCTGGAATAATAATTTGTCCTTTATCATGGCTTAACTGCAAAGTGGTTTGCCACTGTTTCATGGTCGCTTTAATGTATAGTCGATCAGTATCTTATACATTTTTAAGTTCTCTTTTATCCATGAATGAGAGATATGTCAAATGCTTTTCTATAGAATATTCATACCATACTTAGATTCTTCCCCTTTTTACAGTTTTCCATTATGACTTTATTTAACAACAAATGATCCTTTGTTACATATGACTTTCCTTTGTTACCTTTTTGTTCTGTTGCCATGATTGAGTTTTCTTCTAAGTGACTATAAACTCTGTAAGCATCGATGCCAGTACATATTTTATATGTCACTGGAAGGCAAGTTATTGGTCTATAGTTTTTAGGAAAGTTGGCAGGTTCACTGTTAAGTAGGAGTATTGTTTTTCCTGTTGTTAACCAGGTTGGTGTCAATTTGGGGTACGTATGCAAATATTTTTTTCTCATGGCTAAAACTTCATTTAAAATGTTAATACTTTTAGCCAGATATTAGGTACTGCATCTGGGCATGTGGTTTTCTAAATAGGAGTTTTCTTAATTTTGGTTCAACCTCTCTGGCTGTTACTTCATCCCATTTCATATCCTGTACATTTGAACTTCTTATTCTTTATTTTACTTTTTTCTTTCCATTTAGCATGTTTGTTATATACCACAGAATCTTTGTAGATATTTCTCCAAAATTTATTCACTTTGCCTTGTTTCCCAATTCTCTATAAAATGTGTTTAAGTCATCAATAAATTGCTTATTTTATACTTTTCTTTTATATTAATCTGAATAGCTTCTAAGTTTTTCTGCCTGTGCTGATATTTTTAGTTTATTATTTGCGATAGTGCATGATGGATCCTGATCTATTTTGATACAGCACATTACTTTTATCACATCTATCTTTCTGAGTATTTTTGTTGATCCATTCCATATTCTATAATCATCTAACAGTGACATCTCCTATCTTACTGCTTTATAGTTTTCTCTTTTTGATACTTCTATGATGGCATTATATTTTTCCCCTTCCTTTCCCTTACTGCCTTGTGCTATTATTAATTTAACTGCATAGTAGTATACCCTATTTACTTCTGTTATATTACATGAATGTGTATGAACAATCCTAATTGCTGTGTTCATTTGTTTTATCAAACTTCTAACTTTTTTGGTTTTACTGACTTTCTGTAGTATATTTCTTTCATCGATCTTAATATGTTTGTCCATCTATATTAAATCAAGCAACTCTTCTCTTAGATAATTTTCTTTTAAACTGAAAGCCCATTCTTTGTTCTCCATTTCCTGTGGGCATTCTATAGAAAGTTCCACTGCCTCTTCCTGTGCCATATTCTCTTCAGTTTCATCCTGTGTTTTCCTTTGCTCTTTTGTATGGTAACTGACTGGCCTATCACTTCACAACATTGGACTGTGTCAGGGTTGCTGCAGTTTCCTGTTCCTTCCCTCATTGTGTAACTCCAACTAAACTTTTTTACTGATTTCTTATGGAAGGCTGAAAAGTATCATCATATGGCAACTGATCAGATGTTTCCCATTCCAGTAGTTTCTCCTTAATTTGGGGATCCATTGCTCTATTCTGCTGAGAGGTAATCAACATTAGATTTTCTACACTAAATCCATACCTTTGAGATGTATCACATGTGCAGGCAAATTGCAAAAAAAAAAAGCAATTATCATCATCACTGGAGCCAAACACAGACATACCATACTATAGTGTGTGTCCTTGTACTGTATTAGAAAGGGGAGGCACTACAGCAAGTATTGTAAAAGTGCCATATAGCATATTAAGCTTCATTGCATAAGTACACAGACCCGTCAAAAAGTCATTATAGCCATAAGAAGCCCATATCTCCCAACTACCCATCTCAACAGTGGAAGAATCCAGAAAAATAATTATGTTCAGCAATGTCATAACTTTCAGAGGAGTGCAACACAATAACAACACTAAATAAGAACACAGACATGAAACTGATTATTTGCTTATGTGAATGATATGCTGTAACCACTGTATTAGCAGGGCATGCAATAGAAGGAGTGGTAGAGTAGAAAAGGTGATTGAAAACTGCATTTTGGGGGAATGGAACACTTGATAGCAGGGCAAGCAAAACATGCACACCTGTGTTTGAACCCTTTGACTTTCCTCAAGCACATATTCACCAGAATAGTGTATCAGCAAAGCATTCCACAACAGTACTCAATAAAGATGTGATTGGGAAATACATCTAATCTGAATATGATACTTAATAGTGGGAAAAAAAACTGCACACACCTTGGTTCATACCCCTGAATTTTCACAATGGTATTGCATATTCATTGTCATTAGCAAGTTTGGACACAGAACAATGTGTACTGACTAGGTGGGAATATACAAATATCATGAACGTTTTAGAAAAGTGTTGAAGTCTGTAAAAATGGACAGTGAAAAATGTTATAACTCATAACAAGACTGGACATTAAATCCCATCTACCACTGCACCCATCATGGCATGAGTTGACTAAAGCATGAAATCTCTAAGATGCAAGTATCAGGGTCACCTGGTTTTATACTTGTATGGGACATTATTAGCACAGGGTAATGACATTTGTCAGCATTCTACAAGGTAGACTGTCATGGATTTTAACCCCTGCCTATCTAAACAATATTCTACACATCAGCACTTTAGGAAGTGACACCACAGATGAAGCTATCATACAATTAAACTTACACACACATTTCTAGAGAATATTAAAATACTGTTGCACACAATATACTATGAGCTCTGTTCACAACATGTAACAATCATGGACTCACAATCTTCCCTCTAAACTATTGGCAATGCAAATATTAAGTTATGTTTGCAAAGAGACTTGGAAGTTGTAACAATGCAACTATTAATGTCACCTTATGTCACTATTATTCTAGTGTTGCACATTGGTAGTCACTGCTGTTGTGAGGTAACAGCTGTGCCATTAGCACATTCAAAGATTTTTCCCTCAGTGTTTTCTATACTCCCAGAAGAACGGTTCCTCTTTGCCCAATTAAGTAAAGTTATTGTGCCTTCAGAAGGAAATTTATCATGCCTTTAGCCAACTGTCATGCAAATTACACCATAGATGAATGATTTCCATCCCTTATTAACAATGCATGTACTGTGATAATGTCACTGGGGAATCAATTACTGTACTAGCTATTGATTATACAGATGTAGTCTTAAACATTTTGTTAGAAAGAATAAATGTAAATGGATATTATCAATAGTATGTATGAATGTAACCGGGTTTGTTCAAAAGGGACTAGAGCAAGTAGATAACCAAACCTCCCCACCTGTAAAACTGATGAATCCAAGTAGAATATTTCACATCACATCTATTCAATAAGTCATTATTACATGTCACTATCTGCTTTTCACACTGCTATAATATAAACCTCATTGTATTTGAGCCACGGCCTGTCTAACATATTATCTTGACCTGTGTACAAACTATTGCCACCACAGAAGAAATCAGATGAATGTTGTCAGAAAGTGCAGATTTGAAGGGATATTATAAACTGTATGTGAGTAAAATTTGGCATGGTTGAAAGGGACTACAGAACTTTGAGGTTCAAAATCCTCCACCTGTCCCATCCAAATAGAATATATCACATTACATCTGCTGAGTTTCTCATTATTGCATGTCATTAATTGTTTTTCAAGCTGCAAAAGAATACACCTCATTATATTTGAAGCTCTGCCTACCTGACATACTTTTTTGATTTGCATACTAGCTAATGAAGTCATAAAAAAGTCATGCAACATTTGTCAGAAAGTACATATTTGAGAGTTTTATAATATGTAAAATGTTAAACAGACACTATTAATTGGAGGATCACAACACTCCACATATCTTATAATTTAAACATCGCATCAGGACCATATTGAGCTATGGACGCTGTTATAGTTAAACTAATAAATGTCTGCTTATGCTTATATCTGTATTACTTACTGTCATGCATTAAGGGTAAGCTCACTCTCGCAACAGTGAGAATATCATTAGCATAGCCAAAGCATTTCTCTTCTTTATTTATCATAGGTCATGAACTATCAATTACTGTTTCCAAACTATGAATAGCACATTGTTCTCTGCTAGTCATTGCGCAAAGTTATATATACAAAGCTTAATTTGTTTTTCTTTAAAACCCATTGTTGAAGTGTGTGGCTTGATGAAATCCTAAGGTAAAGAACAGTGTATCTGCAGTTAAGAGTGGTGCAGGGTACACAGCTATGGAATGGAAACAATGCTTGATATTAGTGGTACCCTTCAGATCAATGCAGTATCATGCAAAGCCACAAATGTAGTAAAATATAGATTGAGCAGGATGCAGGTGGGCCACAAGAACATGGATAATGTACAGGAGTGTAACCTATGCCTTTCATTCTTATATCCTCCAGAACATCTTCTAGGGTTGCAAGTATACCTTCCTGTATAGTGTCATCAGTGAAACATATAAAGTAAGTTCGTCACATTTGCAGAATGATATCAAGCAAAACATGCCAAGCATTTCAGCATTCCATGTCTTGTTATCACTCTGCAAATGTTACGTTTATCTGTTGAATGGAGGACAGATGCAGACTAAGGAAAGGAATATAACAAAGTATTGCACCTTCAGAGGTTTAGAGCCTTACTCCAAGTACAGTGTAAGAGAGGGAGATTTACATGACAGATAACGACAAACAGACATGACTAACAGAGTGTGGAGTAACACACTGAGGGAAGGGGAACACATTGAAGAAGGCATCCGACAAATAGAGGACAGGCATGCATTTTTTGAAGGATGTGAAGTATGAAGCAGAAATGTATGTCATTATATGTTGAATTCAGTCTTCATTAATTTCACAGTAAACCACACATTTTACAAGGAACAGGACAGAAATATGGTGCAAATATCTGGTCATTCTGAAAAATCTGAACAGTGTCCTTTTTGTGTCTTAATTTCTTTTTTTCTCTTATTTTTTTTTTAGCCAGTATTTGCACAATATGCTTGTTGGCATAAACATGTTTAGCTGTGCTCAACAGGTTTACATGAAGCACAGTAATACAATAAAATTAGCCCCCAAAAATGTAATCCTTTATTAATTTATTTAGTGCGGCTGAACCCACAGGCATCTTAAGATATTCAGTACACATAAGTCAAGATTCAATAAACTCCATGTAGGGTCTGTCCAGACCTAACACAGAGTGTATTCATGTACACGATAATGATCATCATGCTGCATTATGTAGCATCATGTCATGAATATTAACTCATTATATCTGAGTTAAGCCTCCAGGTGCATCTGCAGTTAACTCCTAGTGACGCCTCTAGGCATCAAATATTGCCTGTTCATATTTGCATACATAATTCCAAACCTATGCTATGTACAAGGTTTTAAAAAAATTCATCTTAAAGCTTACACAATGGCAAACTCAACTGCATTAATATTTGACCTCTGTTTAGTTCAAGTAAATAGATATTAACTGCTGGTTTTATGATATTAATTTATATAGATATATTTTTTTTCATTTTTCTAAATATCTGAGCAAACAAGAAACACAGACAGAACTCCTTAGCCTCATATGAATGCTCTCTGCTATATGAATAAAAAGCCGCTAACATTATGTGTGTAAACTGAATGGTTGCAGAGATATTGTAAGTTGTTTACAAAATATTATTAATGTAATAGGTACTGTGTTTACTGTGACTTATAAAATTTTGTTTAAGACCTAGAATTTAAAGAATACTACCACTATATAAATTGTTTTTTGCTGAAGAGTTTGCCATTTATACCTCTTTCATAATCCTATGGTTCCAGAGATATGAATAGTTGTTTGAAATGTGAGGACATAATTTGATTCTGTCAAAAGGCTTAGGCACCGCCCATTGGAAGCTACAATGTAAACTTCCTGACCTCCACTGGAGTGAATGAGTTAATGATACACGGCACTCATAAGCAAGGTTTCGTAGCTCACACCAGTGTTGCTGGCCGCAAAGCTTATACATTGAATGTGGATCATTCCACACAAAGAAATGTGGTCAAACACTAAACTAATGGGGGGACAAAATGCCAGGATGCATTGTTTGAAGGATGTGAAGTATGAAGCAGAAATGTATGTCATTATATGTTGACTTCAATCTTCAGTAATTTCACAGTAAACCACATATTTTACAAGGAACAGGACAGAAATATGATGCAAATGTCTGGACATTCTGAAAAATCTGGACAGTGTCCTTTTTTTGTCTTAATTGCTTTTTTTCTTTTTTTTTAGCTAGTGTTTGCACAATGTGCCGCTTAGTGTAAACATATTTAGCTGTGCTCACCTGGTTTATGCAAAGCACAGAATTGTACAAACTGGAGGAATGGACCACACAGGTTGTAGAAAGGACCCAGACAGCCACACATATAAACAGAATGCATTCAATTAATGATAGTATGCATTGCACAAACACAGTAACAGTGAGAACCTTACAATAACTACTAAGATATAAGATAGCATTTCACTAATCCTGTGGGAGCAGGTGTTCAGTGAAGATGTGAAGTGCAGATGGTCTGGGGTTCTAGTACAGGGTGTGCAAATTTTGTTTTACTGTTATGAGATTGCAGATTATAGCAAAGAAGTGCAACATACACAACTGTTTTCTCAACCTTCTTGTGGTAATAGCTGTCAATGCAGGATAATCGTATACATGGTATAGTTGACTAGCACTTTTACACAAGTGCCTGTCCGTAATAATTTAGAAATTGAATTGTCACTGTTGTGCATTGCTTACCATTGTGCAAACACAGTGCCCACTATTGTGCACCCTCACCTAGTGTGTTTGCTTGATGGTAAGTGACGTGCAACATTTTCAAATGTTGCAAAACCAAATGTGTGCACTCTCAGTAAGTGCAAGATGTGCAATAGGTGGTAAAAAATCAGTATAGAAAAAGCAGTTGGGGGGAAATGCTCATTATACATTGAGCTTGAACTATGGCAGGCATGTCAGAAGTTGCTGGAGAGGGTCTGTGCTTTCAGGAACAGAGGTGGGGTATCCAGGAGTCCAACATTTTTGTTGGACTCCTAGTTAAGGAGCTATGGTCCTGGTTGCTACAGCAAGACTATTTGGGCTAAGAATTAATCTGAAGCCTGGAATAGTATCGCCAGGGCTTTAACCAGTGGAACAGGTGAGAAATGCAGACATTACTTTGATGACCTCTGGATGAGGAATGGGGACACCCTTGACCCTTGGATCAAGGAAATGTGTAGAGGGACACTCTGCAGATGTGTAACTATCAATTTCAGTGAGTAATTGTAAGAGTTAAAAGCTGAATATAGGCAAGACTGGTATTCATAATGGTGTTCTGTTGTTTTTTCCACAGCTGCTGGAGAAAGCCTCAAATGTACGGCCCCATGCACTGCATTTAGTAAGGATGCTAGAAGCATGTGGTATGTATGCATCAGAATAGTACTGTCTAAATAATATTCTAATAATAAAAAATGTATAGTAATTTTGGAGCATTAAAAGTTAAGGATCTCTTAGTCAGCATTTAATATGTGTACTAAATTGAGCATGCATATCACAAATGTAAAAGAAACTATGCATGTCTTAGTCTGTGGTGCCATAATCTCAAATAACAGTGGACAGGTATCTCTAAACTGCAAAAGAAAAGTATGCATGCAATAGTCTGCAGGACAAAAGAACAGTACTGTATTTGAGAGTAGTCATTGGTGGTGGGTTCAAAAACTATACTTCCCAAATATACAATGCTGTTAGGTTTTCATCATTACTGTAATGTAACATCATACCTCTATACCAGTGGCAAAAATAACCTTCTGTAAATTGTAATCAATATAATTGGAATATGCATATGTGCAATATATTCACACATCAAGGATTGGTGGCTACAATCTGTATATAGTGTGCTTCTGTTATAAACTGGGTAGTCTTAAAAGTAAGGAAGAAACCTGCTAGGAGTTTGTAGAATTAAAAGAAAAGGTAAATGAACAGAGTCAAATAATTGTATCAATAATTTGTATGTTACTTATGAAGCTACTAATGCTCTGCCTTTTTTTCTCTCACCCCAACCCCTTTCCCTTTCACCTTCTCTCTCTCTCTTTTTTAATATCCTATTTTTTGTTTTTTCCCACAGCACAGTTGGGTAGGCCTGTCCCATAGGATCCACCTGCCCCCACTTCACTGGCTACAGCACTGCTGACAAGCACGTCTGATGCAGAACTTGGTAGCACTCCCTCTGCCACCCCTGCACTACCCGGGCCCTCAGGTAGTTCTACCCTGGAGGATAGACCTATGGCTCCCTCTGGGATCAGTGTTAGAGGTGGTGAGTTTATCACCCATAATGAACTGTCAGGGATGGTGTGTAGGTGTTTGTAGGTGTCTGTCTGAAATTCCTTCCTCACCTGCCCAACTTACCTCACCCAGACATTCCTACAGCCCTTTCCCAACATTCCTCTCTCTCCTTCTCTCTCTCTCTCTCTTTCTCTCGCAAAAAAAAAAAAAAAAAAAAAAAAAAATCATCCCATACACAGCTATCCATCTCACAAATGATTTGGTCCAACACACTACATTACAGATTGTGTTGTGGTGACCCCTCTCTCTGGAGGTGACAGTCCAAATTCAGCAAAATGTATGCATATATGTTCATGTTTTATTCTTCAAGAAAAGGATAGCTATGGCTCTTTCCTCCATCCTTCCTGGACATTCCTTCCATCCTTTCACTTTATTCTTCCCTCTGTTTGCTCCCCATTTCACCACTTTCCTGTCTTCCCATTTCTTTTCTTTAAAGAATTATTGTAAGATCATGCGCACCATGCACCAATGTGAAGCAACAGTATATGGCAGCAATAGAAGTAGATATATTTAAGGTGTCATACACACTTGTAAAATGACTACTTCCACCCATATTTGAACCCAGTATCATTTGCCTTCAACAACAGTGCATTAACACTTGCTGCCACAGAGTCAGTTAACTAGTAGATGTATTTAATTAATCCAATAGTAAGTGACACAGTTTAGAAAAGATTTCCCTTTGTACTTCCTGTGATTGCTGCCCATATCATTAACGTTGTATCTTCTTCATTAAAGTTTTATGAAACAGCATTGCACAATCCCCTGTAATGTTTTGTAAAGCATTATTGTGGGATACTCATTTAGTTTTGTACAGAAGTAGTGCACAATGTTGAGTGATGCTGTGCATCACACAGCATCAATAAGCAATGCTACTACCAAAATACTTTAATGTATTACCTATAGCTATACCATTTGCCCCAGAAAGGATCTTATCACTGCATGTGCCATTATACCTGCAGCCAGAGATTCATTTAAGAAGCAGGTGTATACAACACCAGTTAAGTCTGCCATTTGCTATAGAGTGTATAAAATACACCTGCTAATCAACTGAGTCTGTAGTACCACCTGCTAATGCAGTGGTACCTGTATTTTTTGTTCAGATGGTACATGGTTCGAATCCAGGTGTATGTAACTTCTTCTTCTTCTTTCAGCTTTTCCCGGTTAGAGGTCGCCACAGTGGATCACCTGTCCGCTCATGATTGGCAATGGAGTTTTTTATGGTGTTGAGTTGCCTGCCTGGTGCCCAACCTTCCACAGAAGGCACACACACACATACACACACGCACTTATGTTTAGGGCCAATTTAGAGTGTCCAATCCACCTACAGCTTGTCTTTGGGATGTGAGAGGAAACCGGAGCACCCTGGAGGACACCTATGCGACCACAGAGATGACATGCAGACTCCGCACAGAAGGCACCCCAGCTGAGGATTGAACCAGAGAACCTCTTGCTGTGAGGTGGCAATGCTAACCATTGCACCATCGTAGCCACCTTAACCAGGTGCATGTAACAGTTTCAGATAATTTTATGTGTAAATCCAAATTCTGAAGTGTGATAGTTGGTATGGAGACTAAAATATGGCTGGATGGTACTGGTTTCCAATCCAACTATATAATAATTATAACTGTTTTTGCCATAGCCACTCATTATTGCACAATGCGCACCATTGTGCATTAATGCTTTAAAGAAAAGAAATGTGAAAGACAGGAAAGTGATGGAATGTGGAGTAAGCAGGGGAAGAACAAAGTGAAAGGAAGACAGGAATGTGCAAGACGGATGTAGGAAAAAACATAGCTATCCATTTCTTCAAGAACATATATGCACAAATTTTGATAAATTCCTGCTATGCCTATCACATATCAAGACCAATGTAGAATTAAGTTTGCTCAACTACTGCAGGTGTCACACTTACTGGGAGTGCACACTTTCTGGACTTGCAACATTTGAAAGTGCAGCACACTGCTTACTATCCTGCAAACACGTTGCATGATGGTAATTTCTGCTGGAAAATGTGTTTGCATAATGGCCAGTAGTATAAATTGGATGTATCCAGTGTATGTTTCTGGCTGTCTAGGTCCTATCTGCTACCTGGGTAGCCCATTTATCTGGTTTCTGTACTGCTGTTCTACATGCAAAAGAGATGTGCATAGCCAAAGCCATTTGTGCTAAGTGGTGCATCGGGGTCTATATTAGAACAAAATGTCGAGTGGTCCAATATCGAACCCTATCAATTGAAAATTGAAAACATCAAATAGTCAGAACAGCAAATTTTTTCCTAGGGAAAACATTTGCTGTTTCAAAACACATACACTCAACATGTACACACCAAACAAACAGCAATCCACACGCATACACCTAAACTCTTACACCTAACCGTACACTAAACTATACATACACCACTAACTATCCACTTACCTTAACCCAAACCCCAACCCTAAGGTCCGTCACTATCACACAGTCACCTCACCCGCGCCCTAACCCTAACTCATTTACCCTGCCCTAACCCTCACGTTCACACAATCGCACACTTACCTGAACCCAACCCGTAACTTTCCACCAAAGCGCTGAAAATGCTGAAGCAACAGAAATAGACAACTGAATTCTTTCCCTAGGAAAAAATTTGGTTTTCTGTTTCTTTAATATTTTCAGTCAATATTAGAGCACTCAACATTTTGAATGTCCGGTGTTCTAATATAGACCTGTGCATCATGCAAACACCCCCCCCCCAAAAAAAAGTATAAAACATGGAAAATTAGTTGAAATGTGGAAACTCAGTCTATGACATACACAGTAGAAACTGTTAGCACACATTTGACATGACTACATAGGTCTGGATCACTACTGTCACTGCAATGTACCATCAGAAAACAGGAGTGGGAGTTATCCATCTTTGCCCCACAAACAACTTTGCAGTAAATACATGACATAATTCCTCATACAACCAAGTACAACTGAATGTATACTGATATCAAGGCATGGCCTGTCATTTGCAAATGTATTCTGTGTAATATATTTGGATATAGTGCACTTAGTGATTATACAACCTGCTATTATTATTCCTTGCAAATATACACTGTATCCTACCTTTCTTTGTTTCTTGGTCATGCATATGTTATCTGACCAGTACTCAGAGACATGCAGTGTGTAAGCCAGTCTATATCATATACCTAAAAATGTGTGAGGATATTCACTGGGAACACTATGATATGCAGTTGCCATCAAATTAATGGAAGGTTTGATGGCACAAACAACCACAGACTGCTATTTTGGGGGTGGGGATAAAAGGTGTGTTCCAATCATGTAACATGCATGGTTATAATGTTCTTGCAAGAGGGTGGACCCAGGCTGAGCTACTGTTGTGGCAGAAACAAGGCTATGTTGCTCTTGCTACTCTCCTTGTTTTGCATCCTGCTGGTTTGATCTTGTGAAGGTGGTGAAGCCAGAAACTGCTATATGTCTCATTACTTTCAAACTTCTCTGTTATGATTTCCCATTACAAATGTATGGTGCTACTGTTAATGTTAGGGCATGGGGTGATCATCATTACTTTGTGGAGGTATCAATGTGTGATTCTTTGAGGCCTGAGGCCTACTACTCGCTAATGGACAGATAGAAATTTCTGTACAAATCTTCCACCCTGTAGTTGCTTACTGTACTAAATGATGAAATACATAGACATGTAATGATATTATTATATAATAAAGTACATGTTCAGGACTTACCTTTTAAATGCAGACGTTGCCACAGTGTTAATTCAGGGCTGAGTGTGATACAAGTGGTACACTGCCAGTACATGCTGTGGCATTGAGTTGAGGCTAGCAGAGGTCACAGGGCACCTGCACTGTATCCCTGTCCACCCTGTAGTACTCTACAATGTCCATGTTGTGTATGTTGTGATAAGTTAAATGTGGCCTGAAAATTCTTCTCTGTCTTGGCCTAGGCTTATTGGCAGCATCATTGCCTGCAGCCTGTGGCACATACAAATGGAGTTAAGCAGCAGCTCCTAATATTCAGTCTGTGCAGACATTCTGTGTCTGTTCTCCACTATTTTTGAAATCCACAGAAACAAACAACATAGAGTGTACATGGTTGCTTTATAACTTGTTGATTAGCTCAACCAGATTTGTTGATTAGCATGCAATTCACCTGTTTATGTTGTAATTAGCATCACTAAAACATAGCCTAGACAGATGCAATCCATTAATAATCTACTCCACTATAAAAAAGGAAAATGTGTAGCAAGCCAAACTGATGGTGAGGATACTTGTTACATGTTCAGCAAAGCAAAATATTTCCCAAGCTATCTTTACAGAGGAGTATTGCACTCCATCAAGCATACTGTCATTTTATTACCTATGTAATGCATATGCTGGAATATATTAATGAATAACATGAAGCAACACTGTTATCTGTATGCATTAGTTACAAGTGTACTGATGGCATGGCCATGTTTGTCAAGCATTTCAGAGGTACAAATGATTGGCAATACATGAAAATAGTAAGTAGCATGATACATGTGTACAAATGATTCAGGGACAGGTCCTCTGAATGCACATTTAGCATTTCAATGTGTTTTATTAGCAAAATGGTCCATGTTCCTGTTCTTTACTGGGTGGGGAGAGCAAAAAGAAGTTACTGTTATATCACAAACTAGAATGGACTGTTCTTTTGGGAGGGAGCACAGATGAGTTACTGCTATGGCACATACAAGGATATGTTGCTCTTGCTACTCTCTTTATTTTGCATCCTGTTTGTTGTTAGTATTTCATATCTGTAGTATGTTTTATGTTTTAAATTGGGTATTACTCACTGCCTACCGTAACTGTTTTATCTGGTAACAATTACTTTGTAGTTATGTGATACTTATGTGTATTTTCATTCTGTTGTCTTTTAGGACTGAAAATTACATTGGTTTGCATACCCCTCTTCATTGAGGCAGAGAATACAAGAGTTGTGGATGTGCTCCATCAACATGGTGCTTGTCTTCTTGGAAGGGGTCATCCCAATATGCCAGAGAGGCTGAGACTATGGCAGCAGATTGTTGCATACATAAATGCCATAGGTGGCCATGGATGTACTTATGAGCAGGTGCACCATATGATCACTGACATGCTAACATCTGCATGGAGGTGTGCAGTTGCTGTTGCACAAGACCAGAGGATAACTGGGGGGGGGGTGTAGAACCACCTCTCACCCCCAGTAAGGGATTCCTGGTGAATCTACTACAACAGGACAACTCACAAGAGGAGTAGCCCACAATATGTGATTGAGGTGAGTGCCCTTTCTTCTCAGTCCCAGGAAGAGTGTCCAGGTAGGCTTTGTTATATGACCAGTTAAATACTGTTGTATAGTAAAACAATTGAAATAAAAGTTACTTCTGTGTCACATATCTTTTTTGGGAAGGGGGGGGGGTTAAAGACTGGTACAGTGATAAGACCAATCTGGAGTTGTCTTCCACATTCTTATTGAACTAGCACATCATGTAGATTGAGAGGAATACATTTACTACCCCCTGTTTTCCTGTTAAATGTGATGATGTTGGCCTTACCTCTTGCATAATTTATTTCAGGGCTGTCAGGAATCCAGCGACATATGCCTCCTGCAGATAGTTAGTCAAATAAAGTTATTTAAGTACTGCAGATCAATTTCTAGAAATATAATGTGTCATTTTATGCCTGTTGTGTGTATTGTTGTACTGTCTATAATAGTGGCAGCACTGTTAGCTGTTTAGCATATACTGCACCATTGTAGTACAGTTATTAATGTATGCCTGTGTTTCTCCCTTTTTACCACAGGTGATTATGACAGTGGGAGTCTGGGCCTTGTGCCATCTGATCTCAGTGTCTCAGCAGCTTTAGTGCCTGTTGAGTCTGGCTGTAAAGTGTTGGCAAGGTGCCATGCAGGAGGGTTGAAAGAGGTGCTCGGAGGGGTCTGCATTCCCTCCTACACCTGGTGCAGGTTCTCTTCCCATGTCACACAATGTATGTATAGGGGTTTAGGGCCATCATTGAGGCACAGGCACATTCACAAAGGTGCTCCAGTCAAATGCTCAAGGTTGTGCATGTGGCACCGTCTGATATGCATGACTGCTTCGACTGTGTCACTGATTCCCTGGATTAGATGAATGACACACTGGAACAATGATGGATGGACTGAGGGGGGGTCTGTCATGGAACAAGCAATGTCTATGATTGAACATTTGCTGTGAGGAACAGCGTCCTCATGGGTGTAGGTCAGCCACAACATCAGCTGATAGCCAATGTGTCCATTACCGATCATGTTCCCATAGTGTCATTACTTCTGCTGAGTGAGTGTCCTGTCCACACCCAGATGTGTCAGGCCATGGGGTCATGATCCTAGGCATTCCCATGAGGGAGCATGTCCAATAGACATTGGTCACGCTCAGGTAGCAGCAATCCATATGAACTTGGGCATTCAGATGTTAGTGCAAGGACCCCTACAGACACACACACAACCTGCCTGCTTCCCTTTCTCCCTCACACACACTCACTGACCTTTTGTGTCAGCCTACGCCTCCTGCCCCCCCCCACCCACAGCACTCTGTGCAAATGATGATAACTGAGTCATATTCCTTTTTCTCTCTTTTGGATTTAGGGATACAAAAACCTTTTTGTCTGATGCACAGGTTGCATAGCTACATTAGTGCCTAGTATATCTGCATTTGTGCTGTTGAACTGATAATTGTACCTGTCATTTATATTTGCCTTGCCAAATGATAGAGTGGATATCATCATCATGCACTACTTTCTAGTGTATTCTGTTGTACAGGGTTGTGATGTCAGGAACTGCAATGTGTGTCATTACTTTATAACCATTCTCTGTAATGTTTTCCAGTACATACGTATGGTGCACATCATAAGACATGTCATCACATGCAGATCTCAGGATTGTATGACAGCACTGTAGTGAAACTCATCAGAACAGTAATACAGTATAATGGACTCTTTTGCATGAACCTGAACAGACACATGCAGCTGGCCAGACCACAGGGCTTTTTTCATCACAATATCCAGGGCCTAATAACCATGACATGATGTATGTGGGTAGATTAAAAGACATGTCACTGTTATCTGTCTGGTATCCATTAAATTGTAACTGTTATTCTAAGCCTATTACTTTTTGTTTAAGCACCTGGGCTTCAGGCCAGTTGTCCTACATTAAGAATGTTTGCAATTTACTCTCTTGTGGTAGGAGATGGAAACCTGTGCCCTTCTGAGCTGGGAATTGCTGGCTGAATGCTTATTGTGACTATTACTCTAAGACTCTTTGTTATGGTTTAAGCACTTGGGTTCCAGACCTTTTATTTCACACTTAGAAGGTTTGTTGTCTACACTCTTGCTGGAGTATTCTGTTTGTTCTTCTGTTGTGATTGCATTTGTCTGCACTTTGAATTTCTAGTATATCTGCATTTTATAGCATAGGCTCGATTCAGGCTTGCTGAATCTAGACTGTTTGGTATCATTGGAGCACTAAAACTATCCCTCTTACATTAAGTAGGACCGCTTGCACTCTTGTGACAGAACTGTGCAGCCAAAAACCCATCTATGTTGGGGATTGTTGGAATAAAGCTCACTCTTGGCCTTTCCCTTTGTTTACATTTTTAAAATCATTTAAAGTGTCTTGTATTCCAGCATTGTGTTTCGGCAGGTTTGCACTCAGTGTACTGTAGCTGCTCAGAGTTTGCACTGTTGCCCTGCATGCAACTCAGTTGTGCACTTTGAAGCATCAACACATTTTGTAGCCCTAACCCTCCATACAATAGAAACATTTTGTTAGTCTTACATACAACCTAGTCAATCTAGCCCACTCCCCACTAGTTACTATAGTATATACATTTCATAATGGATGGACAGTTTCCCACCATTTCTCCAGGCAGCTTCATTCACACAAAGCTCCTTGGAGTAACTATTGATGATCAACTTAAATTTGACCTTCATATTCACCACGGTTTAAAGAGAACCCACCAAGAACCCACCAAAAACCTGGCTTACTTTATAGAAACAAAAACTTCCTTATCCCCAACTCCAGAATCTCACTTCCCCATGCTTATCTTCTCCCTAACCACTTCTACTGCTTTCAAATCCTTACCAGTTTACAGACCTCTCTGCAATCCAAACTTGAAACCACATACTACAAAGTTGCCAGATTTGCAGCCAACCTACCACCTAAATCTCACCACTGTCTTGCATTCCATACAATCGGCTGGTTGGAGTTGCCTAACTAACTCCTATACTCTCAACTTCTTATCATCCACTCCATTTAAAACACACCTCACACTCTAGTATTTCCTCCCTTGTCTCCCTCTGTAACTCACCTCGCTCCCTCAGGAGCTTAAAACAATGTCTCTTTAAGACTGAACCTCTACAGAAACCTTCCTTCTCTTTCATGGAACAAGCTTTCTATGGGTCTCAGAAAGATTACACATTTTCAAGACTTGAAAATAACTCTTAGAAATTACCTAAAAGTACCTGGAGATGCCTATGCAATCACCCCACTTGAATTCCTCCTCTTTATTTCTTTTACCCCCCCCCCCCTTCCACCTCTTCCTCCATGACATGAATTCTCTATTTACTCTTACTTCCTTTACTCAGCTTTGACTATTAACTACTTCTCTCCGGTCCCCTACTAATTTCTCACCCCCATTTTATTGACCCTATCTCCTTTCCCTACTCCACCCCTTTTCTCTTTTTCCAACAACACTCTAATCCCATCAAACTAACTTCTACCACAACCTCTCTAGACCTGCATGTGGTACTCTTCAACATTTTTCACTTTATTTCCTCCTACCTTACTACTAATCACCTCCTACTAAAATTGCCTCATCTGCCAAATGACTTCTAATCTTTGTACAGCTACGCTTAATTATTTGACCTTTTTCTGTTATCCTTTCTTACATACTTCAATTCTACCCTCTAAACCATACAAAGAATTAATTACTCGCTGGCTATCTTCTTGTTACTTGTATAATTTGTACAGTGAATGTAATACTAGTTTATCTTACTGTGAAATTTAATTTAATTTGTACTGTACAATTTCCAATTGTATATTTTCTATTGTGGAGCTTTTCTCCCTGGGCCTGTGCTGAAAAAGGGCACAATCTCAGTCAGACTATCCCAGTCAACAAATGTCAAATAAATAAATAAATTTACATGGGCATCCTGAGGCAACAGAATGTTTGTCTCATGTATGCTGACAACCAGTTACTGCTAAAACAAACTAATACAACATGTGAGAACTGAATCTACACTATGAATTTGGAACCAGTTGTCTCACATAACAACAAGCCAGATATCAAGCGTGTTGTCAGCACACACAGTTCACCTCTTCCACATAACAAGCTCACAACACATATATCCACATATGCAGAGATACTCGCAAGAAACCTAACTAAAGATCACAGACCTCCCAAATGCAAATATACTGCACATAGTGTAGACCCAACAGAATCCAGTACACATATTAATACACATGACAGTGTCTCAGCCAATAAGTCCTTAAGGCAAAACACCTCAAATCCAAATGTCTTGCTCGTAAGCGACTCACAAATGTCCTCCTCACCATGCTGGACAGGAGAAGGTCACAGTCAGCTGCCTGTCAGGTGCCAAGGTCCTTCAGATCATACACGCACTCAAGTCTCTCAAAAGCAAATACCGTTGTGACACTGTCATAGTCCATGTTGCAGTGAATGACTGGATATGTACCTCACTGTACTATATGAAGATGATTGCCTCCCCCATAGTGGCCTTTTTAGGCAATGTCAAAACAACTAAAGTCCCAACATAGGAGAATCCACTAGAGACAAATTGAAGATTATGCTGCTTAATGCAAGGAGTGTAAATCAGAAACTGCACTCACTGAACAAACTCCTTACCTTGGAAGATGCCCATGTCTGTGCAGTTGCACAGACATGGTTCAAGGTGGCAGAGATCCCCCTGGCCATGCAAGGCTACAATGTCTTCCACATGTTCAGTCATCAAAACGAGCATGAAAGAACCAAAGGTGTAGGTGTATAAATCTTCAAGACTGGTCAAAGAGTCCAACTCTGTTGTGCTCCTACAAGTTCAACTAACTGTATGTAAACCCCCCTTCCATATCATTGTTAGTTACAGGTCCCCCACCATGAACCACGAGTACCACTCTGCCTACTTAAGTCACTCACTATACAGCCAAACACCTTGGTCATGTGTGATTTCAGCTATCCTTCAATTGATTTGGCGTCATATATGTGCACAAACACACTCACCCTAAGGTTCCTGTACTTTGTTAATACACATGCTGTGTAACAAGTAGTTTGCACCCCCACAAGGGGCTCGAATGTCCTACCCTTAGTACTTACCATCATAGTAGTTCTCTGCACTAACCCCTGTGCATTGGGCCCCCTGGTCAGGTTGGATCACAATTCACTCTCATTCACATTCACAGTCATACTCAACACCCCATTGAGAGCAGAAAGGATTAAACATTTATCCAAACTATGGTTCCTAACCTATGCCATAAATAGTTGCAAACCCCCTGCTACCACTGTCAGCAATGAGTGCTATGCAGAGGTGCACACAAATGGCCTGTATAAGCATCTGTACAAATATATAGAGTTGGCTGAAAAGTTAATGGATCAAAACAAGGTCCTCACAGGAAACAAGCCACCTTGGTGGGCATCAAGCATACACAGGTTATACAACAAGTGGAAGAAAGTAATGTCTAAGAGCAACAGTGAACTGACTCAGCAGAGGAAGGGCACCCTCCACAGTTTGAACAAGGAAATTAGCTATCTTGTAAAGTCCTCTGTAGCCACATATTTATTTTATTTATTTATTTTACATTTGTTAACCAGGAAAGTTTGACTGGACACATATCCATTTTCAGCAGATGCCTGGGGAGAAAAGCTCCAGTAGCATGTCGTACAAGAAATTTCAACAGACTATATTACAGAGATATACGTTTATTGGAAACAAAAAAATCAGGAATAGTTTATCAAATCTTTTAGCAGTAGATTATAAAGTCTAGACATAAAGACATTAATTCAAAAGTTTTATTTATTTATTTATTTTTTATGAAACTAAACTAGCATCCCTAGCTAAAGATAATCAGGAGGCATTCTTTAGCTACATCAGAAATCTAAAAGTGAAGGTTCAACTTTGTGCCAAACTAGTAGTAGATGCTACCACTCATACTGACTGTAAGGACATCACCAACATGCTACCAGACAGTTTGGAGCAAACGTCACCACCCCATCCCTACCAGACATACTCCAAAGCATATCTGTCACCAGTTCTCTACCTAGTATCTGCAAAGACAAGTTCATAACCAGACTCTCCATGGGCAGAAAACAGCCTCTATGGGACCAGATAACATCACAGGCTGCCTACTAAATGGTCTGAAACAGGACCTAGTGGAACCACTTGGCGCTCTCTTCAAACACAGTGTAAGTACTGGGTTTGTCCTAGCAGAATGGAACACAGCAACAATAATTCCTTTGCACAAATGGGGTCAGTCAACCGACCCTGGGAACTATAGACCCCTAAGCCTCACCAGCCGTATCTGACAGGCCATGGAGAAAATAATCATGGTCCTTATCAACAAAGACATAGGTGAACATTCAAACTGTTGTCTAGACATAATTGTCTACCATAATTTGGCTTTGTTAAGCATAGATCATGCTTATTAAAACATGGTAGACAACTCTGAGAATGTCACCAAAGCCCTGGATAAAGGCAAATCATTACACATAGCCTATCTTGACTTAGCCAAGGCTTTTGACACAATCCCCCACTCAAGCATCATTGATAAACTCACATAGCTGGGAAATAACCCATATGTCACTAGATGGGTAGCCAACTGGATCACCAACAGAACACATACAGTCAAAGTGGGGATTCCACCTCTAGCAGCAGACCACTTACCACTGGCATACCACAAGGATTTGTTCAAGGCCCCCTACAGTTTGGAATGTATTTCTCAGATGTCCAGGGTATAATAGATGGCCTGTGGCTTACCATGTTCACTGATGACCGCAAACTGGGTGCAATCATTGAGTCCGTGATTGATGTTGCCATACTATAAAAAGGCCTTACACAGACAAAAGACTGGTGTCAAAGCCATAGACTCAAAATACATGCCAAATAATGTGTTATCATCCCTTACAGCCAAGGGGAAGTCCCTGTACATTACAATAGTAACAGCACCCCCCCCCCCCCCATAGCAGAAACCCTGTAGTGAGAGATTTCGGAACACAGGTTGATAGCATCTTTAACTGCAATCACCATGTGTCCACAATGGTAAGGAAGGCCTTCTATGTTGCATATCTCCTAAGTAAGGACATCACATTCAGAGCTAAGGATGCTATAACTCCTCTGCACTCATCTCTCATCAGACCACCAATAGAGTGCAATGCTCCCTTGTGTATGTACCTGAGCAGACACCTGGAGCTGCTGGAGAGACCTCAAAAGTTTCTCACAAGGACAAATCAGGGCCTGCAGCACATGACCTGCATGAACAGACTGCAGGCCCTATCACTATACTCTGTACCTTATAGACTGCTGAGAGGTGACTTGTGCCTGGCCTACAGGGCAGTTTCAGAATCTGGTTTAATAGAAATACTGCACATCCACAAATCACATGGGACAAGATTCACTCACTCTTGGGATCTTAACCTAGACTGTGACATTTACAGGACATGCTAGAGTGATAGATATGTCTCCCAGAGACTGCCACTCCTCTGGAAAAAAAATCCCAATTCACATAAAACAGAGCTCCTCAATGACCCTATTTAAGTGTAACTTAGCCAAATGGATGAGAGAATGTAAATTTTTCCTGGGTGTGTCACCCATGTCCCTCTTGTATAAGGGCAGTTGGTGATGATTATACATTTGCACTGCAAATATACACTATACAAGTTGGTAAATAGGGGAATAATGGTATAACATGGCTAGGCTTATAAAGTCCCCACAGCAACTAGCCTAGTAACCTCCTATGAACCTAAGTGACATCTGCCTGGGTTCCGGGTCAGTGTTTGATCCTTTCCTGGTGTGATGGTTGTATATGCAACAATCTGATGTAGCTGATTACATCAGCATTGTCTGTTGAGTATGCAGTGGTAGATCAGCATTGTCTGTTGAGCATATGGAGATAAAAGTGTCTCACATGCTGGTGTAAAAGGATCTCTCTAATGTCAAGTAACATCTTACACACACACACACACACACACACACACACACACACACACACACACACACACACACACACACACACAGTTGACTACAGTGAGAATATGACCTCTACCTATCTAAGTACACAGACTATAGAACACAGTACTCTACACAAGCACCATGGTACATGTCTGACTTTTGCATGTCTGCAAGTCAACTTATAGTGGATAACATCAGCAGGCCATGTGGGAGACAAGATGTTGTAAGGGCTTGAACTGGATGTGTAGGCTTGTGCAAGTATGAAAAGACTAGCAAGCCATGTCACTGGAGAATTAATTGTAGGATAGCACATTTACTCTGCTGAGTAGAGACACATGCTCACCAAGTAGACTGCAGTGAGAACAGAAAACCTCCCTCTCTAAATACATAGACTAAAGAACACATTAGTCTACACAAGTGCCATAGTACATCTGACTTTTACACGGCTGCAGGTCAACTTATAGTGGATGACATCAGCAATGCATGTTGGAGAGAAGAAGGTGGGAGGCCTGCCTAACATGGATGTGTAAGCAGGTGCAAGTATTAAAATACTGCCAATTTATGGGATTTGGGCAGTAACTGTGGGATACACACTTTTTCTTCTGACTGTAAACACACACACAAACACACATGCCCAGTTGAATGCAGTGAGAACAGAACCCTTACCTATCTGACTACGCATGCTACAGAATATAGTACTCTACACAAGTACCAAGGCAGAAGTCTGGCTTTTATATGTCTGCAGGTCAACGTATTTTGAATGACATCAGCAGTGGATGTTGGAGAGAAAAAGGTGGGATGCTTGCCTGAAATGGATGTGTAGGTAAGTGCAAGCATCAAAATACTGTCAATTTAGGGGATTAAGGTGGTAACTGCAGGATACGCAGTTGCTCTTCTGGCTGGACACAAACAAACAAACTGACTACAGTAAGACCAGAACCCTACTTATCTAAGGTATGCAAACTACAGAATTCAGTACTTTATGCAAGTGCCATGGCACAAGTCAGGCTTTTATATGGCTGCAGATTAACTTATGGTAGATGACATCAGCAGGCCATGTGTGGGACAACAGGTTATGAGGCCTGCATAGACACAAAGAATCATAGGTTCATATGAGGCCAGTAGCCTAACTGTAGAGTGTGTTTTAAGTGTGTAGAAGCTTAGATGTGTAAAAACTCAAGTACCCTTATTTAACATAGTTGAATATTTGAATTTAGCAGAGCAAGGTTGTTAGCACCACTGACTGGCCCTGTCCATGAGGGAGCACACATTATATATTACAGTTTGTAATGTGGTTGATATGTGTGTGTAAAAATTACTGAGTTTCCAGGTTTGAATTGCTTGGGGGGATCATATACTGAAAATGTGTCCTGAATTTGCAATGTTTCCACATGCAGTTTTATGTCATAAAAAGGAAATGGACAATAAAAAACAATAAGAAAGCATCATATATACAGTTCCATAGTGCAGTAAGCAGCGGATTTACGCAATGATTAACAAAGTGTACATGCATGCAAGTTTGTTTGAGCATTAGTAAGTGGTGTGCAAATGTGGCAAAATTGCTAAAATCAGTAAAAATAATACTATATGGCATATAATATATTCGAACCCAGGACCATGTAAATGTCAGTCCTACACTTACACCTGTTGCCACAAGAATGTTGAGGAAACAGTTGTTTATGTTGCACTTCATTGCTGTAAACTCAATGTCACAGCAGTAAAACAAAGATTACACACTCTGTACTTGAAGCCAGTACCATCTGCACTCTAGGCTGGGTTTTCATAATGGTAAAAGGGATTAATTGAATGCATCAGTTTACTATTTTCAGCCTTCAGCTTTATAGATGGTCCACTGCGCTTTGCACAAACTCGATAAACACAGCCATTACCCACTTACACTATTTGCAGCTCATCATGCAAAAAGAGCAATGAAAAAGGAGAGGAATAAGAAAGGAAACCTTAGTAATGGGCACGTATGAGTAACATTAGTGTCTGCTGTCACATGTTAGGGTACTGTCTGGACAATTCCACCACTATTTACTTTATTACTGCACTAAATTAAGATATACAAGGATAAGCCATAATATTATTACAGAATACATTATAAGTTCAGGACTTACCTTGCAAATGCAGCAATTGAAACAATTTCATTTCAGGACTAGACTTCCCTTGTGTCTACTCCCATGGGATGGAAGTATCCAAAACCAAATGTAGGCTAGATGGATGCTTTAGAGCTTGTTGAATAGCTCCATCATACTGAAAATCACTTGTTGATGCTGTAATTAGTGGCTATGAAAAACATCTGCTACTTTACTGCATAATATTAACTCTGTTAGTGCCCATTGGTGCATGATGCACACCTATGTGCAGCTACGTTCACCGATCCAATGCTGAAATAAGATGAACATAAGGGAACTTATTACTTTTGTCTGTGCCTATGATATCCTGCAAGCATGCAGTTCAAAAAGTAGAGGAAAGGTTGCAGACCCTGTACCTTTTATACACTAGCTCTACACATACACATACTGACACAGGAATAGTTATGTGACATGCACTGAGAAACCTGCCATTCCTTCCTCTGTTTCCTGTAGTTGCACTAAGCGTCTCATCACTCAAACAAGGACAAAAATTAAAACATCAATTTTAATGTAATGCAGATAGATAAGATTTTAACAAACAATAAAAAGTATGACACAGAACTTATGAATTGTGCACTGTTTGCATGCACTTTTGCACTTCACAGACCTACATGCACACCTTTGTAACTGTAACCTGACATCCCCCTGATGTCATCATTCACTGTTGCCATGCATTCAACACAAACACTGTGGAAGTGCCAACATGAAGTGAACATCCCTACATGGTTACAATGTTTTGGCTTTCATCAGTTCTAATGAGTTTTGATCTCATTTACATCTTCATTGTGTTAACAGCCTTGAATCTACATGGTTGGTACCCATTTAGGCAGGGAAACTGAAGTGGAGCCCAATGTTGTACAGTCAAAGGATGGTATTACTTAGGTGTGTATATGTGCACACAGGAATTCAGGTTTGGGATTCTATATTTCATGGGGTTTACACTTTAAGATGTATATATTAGTTACGATTACATTGTTCATTTGGGGGAGGGTGTGCAAAGCGGCATGTATGTCATTGAACTTAATAAGGACCTGTTGCTAATTTTAACATAATTTTCCTGCATTTAACATGACTGGAAATGCCATAATGTATGTGGGGTTACACGTTAGGGTCTGTTCCATACAAATGTATGGACAATTACTTGCTCTAGTTTTTGTGTAGACTCCTGTAGTCAATAAACTTTAGTATACATGGCCAACACAGAGTCTACATGGTTACTTTACAGCTTGTTGAATTGCTCCACTGTGTTCTTTTCCTTCATTAGCATACAATTCAGCTACTTATGCTGTAATTAGCACACCACAAGTTTCCATGTTTGCGCTTGAATGCATGCTGCTGTGTGGAGTAAACTGAATCAAAAACTTTTTGCAGATGTGTAAGCATCACACAGTAAAACACACGTGGTCAAAATTATTGTGTATACTTTATTGAATCCCCCCATAGATTTAACATGGGACTTTTCCAGCTATGCCTATGGTGGGATGGAGAATCAACATTCTACCTTTGCAAATTCACAATAATTCTAGTATGGAATGCCAGAAATGGCAGATGCTGTCATGCTGTATAAATGTACTTCACTGGTATTTCAGTCATTATCTGTCAATGTTGAAGCATATATACATTTCACAAAATATCCTGTACGCACCCCAGCACTCTCATAGTTAATACTATCTCCCAAGTCTTTTCCATCTCCTCAGGATTTCAATAGAAACAGAGAGTCTAACAAAAACGGGTCTGGTGACATTCACAGATCATGGGTATTGATGCAGAAATTGTTATACATATATATGGAGGTGGTGACTGGGCTCAAACCTCTTCATCCCATCAGCCAAAGAGTTCAACCTTTCAGGTGTTCAATGGCTTATTTACTGACTTTTGATTACTGGGAAAGTCTGACTGAGAAGGAGCCCATTTTCAGAGGAGGCCTGAGGAGAAAAGCTCCAAAGTATTACAAAACATTTTAATAAGAATAATTTTACTGTCTTCAAAAATAATAATAGAAATATCATCTACATTTAAATAATTATACCAAACTAGACATAATATGAAAAAAGTGGTTGAGAACAGATAAACATTATATCATGATGAGTTAATATTTAATGAAATTTTAGCCACTTTATAGAAATATTAAAAGTAAGTTAGTATAATACAAAGGTTCCCTATTACGTGATCGAAACCTTAGGTTATCGAACACCTAAAAGTCGATCACAAAATGTCGAAGTTTGAAAATTGCAAATGCCCGTTTCCACAAAGGGAAATGAGTCGTTTGGTCGTTACGCAGATTTTGATCTTTCTCCACTGTAGAGTGATCTCAGAGTTGGTATATTTAGTTAGGAGGCGTGGGGGGGGGGGCAGAGCTCCCCAATTTATTTCTGTTTATAACTTTTTTTTTTTATTTGGCCAATGGCATTGTTTCCCTGTGTGAAAATGTACATTTTCAATCTTAAGGGTTTGATATTTCGTGATTAACCTTTAGGTGTTCGATAACCTAGGAGTTCGATCATGTAAAAATGACCCTAATACAAACAGGAATTGCAATATGAAGTTTGAGAAAAGCAGGCTTATAGTATATTTAGGGAGAAAGCCAGGGAAGAAAACTGATAGAAGTAAGGAAAGTAGTAAAAAGGGAGAATAAGAAGCTGTAAGGTATGAATAAGCACTTGTTCAAAATTAGCGATGAAGTTTATACTGTTGTTGAGCAAGAACAGAAACAGCTTTAGTCTATGAAGTTTTTCATTATGGTTTGGAAGTATGCAAAGGAAGTTATTGACCTGATGGATACGAGTAAGGATTTCCAAGCCTTAGCAACATGGTATGAGTGTAGGCAATGCCCAGCAGATTTGAAATGTTTGTACATAGACAGGAGTTCTTTGCCATTTGATCAGAATGACTTGACTGGGAAAATAATTGTATAGAATGTTATTTAGTGCTGGACAAGCAGATGGATGCTGGATAATTATATAGGTAGTAAGATGTGTGTATGTTACTGGATGAGATAGTTCTAACAAGTTTAGGCTTTTTAGTGCTATACAGTGGTACATTCTGAAAGGAGCATTTGCTGCAAATTTAGGCTTTTTAATGTTATATAGTAGTATGTTCTGAAAGGGGTATTTGCTGCAAATTTAGGCTTTTGAGTCCTATACATTGGTACATTCTGAAAGGGGTATTTGCTGCAAATTTAGCAACAGTGTTATCGCATTCTTCAAGTTTTGATTTTTGTGATGCCTGGAGGTTAGTAAGGATGGGAACAGCATAATGAATTGTGGGGAGGAGATAAGTAGTAGCAAATACAGTTTTATTTCATTAGTTTTATGTCACTATAGAGATATCAGCACTGTTCTTCCCATGTGTGGAATTTCCATAGCATGGGAGACAGCCTTGGCCAAACTCTTCTAGACATCAGCCTCATACTGAGACCCAGAATAGCACTTTTGGCTGTAATGCTTCTGGAGGAGATGCAGAAAATCTTTGTCTCTTCCTCACACCAACTAAAAAGAGCCCTACCTTCCCCTCTGCTAGCCATAAGTTTCTCCTTGAAAGATAATACAAAAAAATTGCACTGAATTGGCCTCCACAGTAAATTTTGCATTTCCATTTTTTTTGCAACAATGGGAATAACACTGGCATAGTGGATGCCAAAAGAAATATAATACATGTACTGTGCTGTTATGGCACCACTGACATTTTAAAAGCATGACAGGCCTCCTTCCATCTACTTGCTGCAGTAATTACATGGTTAACAGTGACTACAGGTAAGATGGCTTATCATAGGATAGCAATTGCACTTAATTTGAGAGATTTATCTTCTAGAGCATGTGCATATGGCATGATTCACAAAAAAGGGTTTTGCATGGTGATCATGGACACCATACCTCTCAACTACCAAGATTTCCACAAAATGTCCAGATTTCTGCAGCATATTTTTGGATTTTTGCCACATATTTTTGGTCTGTATCTCATAAAATTGTGATTTTCTGGCAAACCATTGGGAAATTATTGAGGACTGAAGTCAGAAAATAATGACAGTCATTTGAGTTTCAGATTTCATATTCTTCAGAAAATTCATGCTAATGCAAAACCTGTTATTTTATCAAATTTCTAAGCTTGTAAGAGCAACGTTTAATAACTGTCCCTAATTTGGGGCCTTTGCCCTCCACTAATTATAGCTATGTCTAAATTTCTTGCTCTAACAGGTTGAGAGTATGATGGACACTGTTTACACTGCCACAGTTACATGTTTAAAGATTTGAAACCCTGCCTGCCCACCACTTAGTCTGCTGATGTATTTACTAGCTATGCACTCCTCAGAATAAAAGCCATTACACTTCTCAGGCTACACACATTAGCAGGGTGTTTAATAACATTAAGGGAACTCCAAAGTGAGCAATGCTCAACAATCCTAAGTAATCCGGGAATACAACCCCTCCATATATCTTAAAGTGAAATTATATAATATCTGGATTGCAATGAGCCACAGAAAGTGTTAGAGTAACTTTGCTTGTACCATTTTTGCTTTCTGTCACACCTTAAATTTAAGCTTACTTGTGTGATTGTTAGCAAATCAGTAGCCTGACAGTAAGATTTCTCTTCAATCTTTGCCATAGGATAATAACTGTGATTTATCTTTTTCTAGCCTATGTCTGTCACTGTTAATCTATGAAAAGTATCATATAACACTTGATCAAAATAAGTTGTTTCTTTTAATCTTTCAGTCCTGTGTGTGTGTGTGTGTGTGTGTGTGTGTGTGTGTGTGTGTGTGTGTGTGTGTGTGTGTTTGTTGTGCTCATGTCACTATGCAACATGTTAAAGGTCACTAAGCAGAGCATTAGCTAAACCTGACACATATCTTTCATAACATATGTGTCAGTAAAACACACATTTCAGGTTATCAAAACAGGAAACATCAAATAAAATGTAAACACCTGAGAAAATTCAATCCCATGCATACATCATTCATAATAGGCTACCAGATTATTGAATACAAATACCATGGAAGCTCTGTGACAAAAGACGTGAAAAGATGTTTGTTGCAATGGACAACAGTTGACTGAAATCAATATTCTATGACAGTAGCCTATACTCAGAGGATTACAACCATGCATGCAGTACACTGAAATGAAAGCTTCACACTATGACTACATTGTGTCATGGAAGCAGTAACAGAGAACGTAATCGCGTTGCACTATTTTTCTGTTTTTTAACCTCAGATTTGCTTACTGGTATGCAATAATGTTAAGCTCAGGTATGCAAATGATTGTATAGTCTAAGGGAATACACAGGAATTTTCTTAGTTTTTGCCAAAGAGTAAACTAGCATTACCCTCTGTTCAAAGATGACCAGTGACACTGCTTGATGCCAACCATCACACAACATAGGCATGTGGAAGTCAGAATTTAATTTCCTAAGTCAAGTTTAGACATTTGTCTTTCATGTTTATCTATTTTTTGACCTGATTAAAATTTGGTAATGGGATGATATTACAGAGATGGTAATTTGAAGACACTATAATGCGCAACAAATGGTAAACTGACATACTACTAACATATAGGCAGAGCACAATTGTGGTTACAAGTTGCACCTTCTGGTTTGACACATGTCAGATCTCCATCCCTCCAAATGAGAATTGCTTGGAAGTTATGAGCCTGGAAAATTTTTACTCCCTGCTATATGGGCTTCTGACTCATGTGCAGTAGTTACTGTAGGTGCTCAGTTGTGTGCATGACTTCCTGTAGAACGTAGCACAAAGTCTACCTGGATTGCTAACTGTGAAAGTTGTACAATTCAGAAATGTTAATGAGCTGAGAACTAATTAGCATATACATCATGCACAGAGAGGGGAATCTACTCAATATCAGAACTTCATGGAGCAGGGACTTATCATTATGCGACAGAAGAAAAATTACTTGTATATGAGAAAGTACATCAGAATGTTTTGCTCCTATACAAGTGTGATAATGTTAAGGTATGTTTTACTTATTACACCTGCTTCTTTGGTCAATATTAGCATTTATGTGTATTGTGTATTTTTAGAGATACAAAGGACTGTTTAAGTTTTTCAGTCAGAGTAGCTGAATTATTATAACCTTTCTGGAGTTGTCTAATAATTCAGCTACTCTGACTGAAAACTATAATATTATATTATAAATTCTGAGAAATATTCAGTACCTATATAATTGAGTATTGAAGTAAAGAGTGCATCCACATCCAATGTAACAAAATAACTATCAATAATATTGTTACTACTTGCCCAATCATAATGTTGTTCTAAAAATTTGGTAATATCTTTAATTATGGTAGTGGATAAATGAAGGGCAGGTTCAAGTTTATACTTGGTATGTTTAGAGATAGGTTCAGTTATCTAGCCATTAGCAGAAACTATAGGCCTCAGTGGTTGTTATAATATCAATTTATGTATTTTGGGTATACCATATATTATGGGTACTTTAGGTATAGAGACATGCATATATTCATGCATGTCATAACTAATGGTATTTACATTTTTAATATCATTAACTTCCTTTCTATTTATATGTAAATATTTATCTGTATTTAACATATCATATACATTTTAGAGTCATAATATTCAATGTCCAAATCTACACCAACACCAGCTTTATCTACAGTGTTTATAACAATATTAGTATTTAAGGTTAAGGATTTAATTGTATTTTGTTGTTCAAGTAACAAATCATAAAACTTACATTTATAAGAACTCATTATTTTACCATATAACTCATCCAAATGCTAATTTCACCTGTTCCTGACTTTCAGCATCCCTAGATCACAGGTGTACTGTGTAGTTTCACTTAGTGCATAGTACTGTGAACCAAGTGTTTAGGCCACCTTAATAGTTATGATTTATAGTTTATGACCCTGTTTGTCTATGTAAACTTCATTTTGAATTTATGTTCAAGCAATTGTTTATTTGTTGTATAATATCTTGTTTAATTTGTTTCTCAGTATTGTAACCACTGTAAGCTGCATCATTTGTAAAACTGATTTTACTCATTTTATATGTTCTATGCTCACTGTACAAAATAGCTATATTGATATCATTTTATTATTTTTTGTAATGTTTTACTAGGTATCTGGAGCTTTTCTCTCCTGGCCTCCTCTGAAAATGGTCACCTTGTGTCCAGTCAGATTAACCCGGTAAACAAATGGAAAATAAAATAAAAATAAATAAAAATAATAAATATTTTTTCCACTGCCCTTTCACTACCAACTATTAGAGGGTTATTAACAGGTACAAAAGTGCTGGGCTGGATTTATGAAAGCTTGCACAGAGTGCAAGAAGAGTGTAGGAGCTCACGGAGGCAATATGTCTGCCGTGCGATCTAGGTACAGCCAGCAAGGGCATGCATGAGAGCTGCTAAAGCTACTCTTACACGGACAGCATCATGGTATGCAAATTACCTCATCTGCTGCTGAAAGCTATGCAAATGAGGTAAATTTGCAATCCAGGAAACACTAACCTGTCCATGGAAGATTAGTGTTATCTGCAGAAATGTACTCCATTGGTAACGGAGTACCATTCTACAAGTAGCTAAACGGAGCTATGACAGCTCCAAATAAAGGATGCATACAGTTGAGGAAGCATGCCAATGGCCAAATATAAAGTCATTGGAATTTATAAATGTTTAAAATTATTAAAATCTAACTTTTTTTTCACCCGATCTTTGATGTTTAAGTGTAGCACAGTACCGCGCAAATGTGAGGCATTTTTAAAAAAAACAAGAAAATAATTAAAAAAATAGCCATTTTCACTAAAAAGCTTATCCTGCCATGCAGGTGAATGGCAGGCTGAAGACAATATGGCCACTGAGTAGTGGTTGCTAAGGGGGGGGGCTCCGTGTGAGAGATGTAATCATGCATTAGTAGGCAAGCCTATGCAAATGAGGATAAGGATAGTGAATCCCAATTTTCCCCAGCATGTGAGCCATGTCCCAAGAGTGTAAGTGTAGGAGTAGGTGAGTAGTAGAGTAGAATATAGGTAACATCATGAGGGTGTGTGTCAGAAAGGCTGTAAGCTTATTTGGAGCACAGTGTCTTGTGTTTGCCCTGAGTTGCTCAAGATAGCAAGAGGCGTGTCTACATTTGACTTTTTTGAAAATCAGAAACCAAAGGCGTACACTGTGGATATATCTGAAATTTCTTGCAAACATGCCCACAGCGTGTGTGCACGTGTGCACTCGTGTGCGCATGTGTGCGCTTATTTGCACGGCATTGGTCTGGTCAGAAAAAGAAAGGGAAAAGGAAGGAAAAGAAGTAGTAGGAAGTTAACCAAGGAGAACTAGCAGAGCTGCCAGGTGAAATATATCAGAATCAGCCAATTACACAGGTAGCAGATTAGCCCAGCCCAGCCCAGCACTTTAAACTCTGCAAACAGCATTCTTCCCTGTTTTTTCCAAAGACCTCTGCAACACTGCAATATACAAAGAGGGAAAGCTTAAAAACTTTAAAGTCAGACAAAATGTTAGGGGCTGCTCTTGCTATCATAAACCAACATGTGCAAGGTGCTGAGGGTGGTGATGTTGTGAATGCTGCTGAGCAATCCAGAGTGAGGAGACGGAGAAGAGTGTACAGACCCAGGGTAACCTACCAGGGGCTACATGAGCTGGACATAGTGGAGTGCTATAGGGTGGACAGAGACCTCCTGCAGCAAATTGTTGAGCTGTGCCGGCCACGCCTCACACACAGAACCAACAGAGGGGAACCCATCCCAGTGGATAACAAGGTATGTGTTGGCCTAAGAATAATAGCTACAGGTACCTTCCAGAGACCAACTGATGATATGATGGGGATTTCACAGGCATCAGCATCCAGGGTACGGCACCAGTTCCTGGATGCCATGTCAGCACATGTTGGTGAGCGCGTATATTTCCCCAATTCCCGTGAGGCATTGGCCAGCAATATGCATCTTTTCCACCAAATAGCAGAATACCCTGAGGTAGTGGGTGCAATAGACTGCACGCACATACACATCAAAGCACCACACGGTGAGCGGGGTAGGGTCTACATCAACCGCAAGGGCTTCCCCTCCATCAACTGCCAGGTCATGTGCAATTCCCAGGGCATAATAATGAATGTGTGTGCTGGCTGCCCTGGAAGTTATCACAATTCCCACATCTGGCATCTGATGCAGCTGTACCAGAGATTTGTCAGTGGGGACATCCCTGATGGTCACCTAGTCGGGGATGCTGGATACGCACTGGAGCTGTGGCTGATGACACCCATCAGAAATGCACACACACCTGAACAAGAACTCCATAATGAGGCACATGCACAAACAAGAAAAATAATTGAGCGTGTGTTTGGGATGCTCAAGTCATGGTTCCGGTGCCTGGACACATCTGGTGAAGCCTTGCAGTACTCAGCAACTACATGTACCCAAATTGTCATGATATGTGCCATGCAACACAATATGATCCTGCGGAAACAGCTGCAGCAGGAACAACATGGGTCAGGGCCAAACAGCCCCCCCACCATTGCCAAGGCCTGCACAGGCACAGCGTGACTCAGAGGAGGAACAACCTGAGCCTGCCCCAGTAGGCAGAAGGAGGCGTGCCCAGTATGCCCTGTCCTTGGCAAAGAGGCAATGCATAGCACATACACTGACACAGTAGAAACCCTTGAAATTACACCTCTCTCTGACTCGCACATACAATAAAAGGGATGCCTAACTTGACCCTACCTGTTTTCAAACATGTATAGTGAGTGTAATATGTGCATCTGACATAGGCAGCCCTGCAGCACCACCTGAGGCATGAGTCTCTATTTTAAGCAATATAAAACACTACTAAGCAAAATTTACCAGTATTGAGCATATTTAAATACAATTGCACATAGCTGCGCATCGCGCTAACCAGCGCAACATTGGGCAAAGTTGGGCAATGTTGGGCAAAGTCGGGCAAAGTCAAGCAAAGTCGGGTAAACATGCTCACACCTGCTTTACTGTTCCTTAACCAGTCAGGTCTGCCCAGCAGGAAAATTAAAAGCAGTGACAGGGCTCAAACTCAGGATACTGTGCACTATAGTCACAGTACTGAACCACTAAGCCATGACAGCATTTCATTGGCACAGACACAACATAAGTCACTCACACATACCAGTTGGGGGGGGGTCACATACCTAACAGTTACAGCCAGCAGGACAATTGTAGACAAACACAAACACAAACAAATGCTTTATCCTGCCCTCTGAAGAGGCATATGAGTAACCCCCCCCCAGGCCTATGCAAACAAATAACAACAGGCCAGGCAGTGTGATGTGGGCTGGGTAGGCTATGAAGTCACAGACTAATATGCATGTAATTGGAAGCTAAGGTCTGTAGTACAGTGGTATGCCTCAAGTCAGTACGATAGGCAACAATACAGATTGAAATGGGTACCTGACATAGCAGTGCAGGCCTAGAAAATGTGTATAAGTGTCAGGTGTACCCCTCATCCTATGTACACCCACAGTAACAATCAGGTGTGCCCCCTCCGGTAGAAATGTACAAATAATAGCTGTCCCCCATATGTAGAAATGTTGATAAGTCTATGCAAATTGACTCATGGAAGCCCTGGAGGCACAGCATGCTTCCTGTCGATGTACAACACAAAGGTGAGCCCTGAAGTAAAAACCAACTTGATTTTTCACACACATATAGTATATATGCCCATAGTGGGCATGCTCACACACAAACACATTTTGCAAATTTCAGTCTGCAACATACTGAAAGGTCATACTGGGCATGCTCACACACTTTGAAGCAAATGTCAGTCAACAACATACTGAAAGGTCATACTGGGCATGCTCACACACTTAGGCCATGTCTGAGTACAGCAGTGGGCCACACATATCTGTCAGTTGCAGTTCTTACTCCAGACACTTGTCACTATTCACTAATCCTGCCTTGTGCACACAGTGATATGAAAACAGATCCATATAATATATTGGACCCCTGTCATAATCAAACTATGTACTACAAGTACTTAAGTTGTTCAATGAAAGTGAAAATGCAAAGAAGATCAATAAATCTCCGATCAGTATCATCAAGAAACAATGAGCACTCCTGACATTATCCAAGCCATGTTCTGGCAAACATATTGCCAAAGAGTCCAAAGAGAACCATGAAGCTTTCTTTTGCTATGTCATAAATATCAATGTAAACTCATATAAGTTCTTAGTCAGTGCAAAGTGTAAATTAATACATGTACATGACTGACATTGCCAACATCTTGTCAGACAGGTTCATACATATTTACCCCCCCCTCTCACTGACAAAAGGGCCCATTACCATACCTGGAGATTGTAAAAACCCAGAAATCACATATACAATGGTTAAACAGCTCTATCCAAACCTAAAAACACGGTGTCTATGGGATGACATGGTTTCCCTGGCTGTGTCATATGTGAACTCCAAAACAAACAGACGCTGCACCTGAACAGTCTGTTGAGACTCACCCTCTGTACAGGATATGAAACTGTTGAATGGGTTACAGCAACATTTGGCACACTCCACAAGTGTTGGTGCACAACAGACCATGGGAACTATAGTCTTATAAGCCTAATAAGCCTGATCTGCAAGGCCATGGAGTCCATCATTATGGAACTCATAAACAGAGCTATTGGGAGTCTACAAACACCCAACCCTACCCATTGTGGTTTGGTCAGGGGCAGATCATGGTTCCTATATCTGCTAGACAGTTTTCAAGGAGGTCACCCAAGACATGCATCAATGAAATGAGCTCCACATGGCCTACATAGACCTTGAAAAGCCCTTTTCCAACATCCCACACACATATCATATCCACAAAATCAACAACCTGTGCATAAACACGTATGTCATCTGATGGAATCCCAACTGGGGAACAGATAGATCCCACAAGGCAAGAATTGTGATCTCCTGTTCAAGCTGGTAACAACTGCTGTCCCCCATGGCTCAGAACTGGGATCCCTCCTGTCTGGTGTATACTTTTCAGAAATACAGTCAAACACACGAGGGCTATGTTTAGCAAAGTTTGTGGATGACTGCAAAACTGTTGTCACAATCGATGTTTGGGACAACAGAGGCATACTTAAACAGGGTCTCAGTCAGACAGATGTGGTGTCAAAATTATCGCATCGAGCTACAGTCATACAAATACCACATAGGTGCCAACACTCTAAATATGGAGGTAATAATAAGGGATCTATGGACACGTGGATAGTCATCTCTACTTCCAGAAACACATTCACAAAGTGGTTAGAAAATCATGCTATGTGTTCCCACAAATTGCCAAGGTCTTTGCATGTAGGTCAAAGGAGGTTCCCTCTATTCATTATTCATCAGACACATCAGAGAGTATCACGGCACACTTGCGATGAATCTGACTAGGTACCTTCAGCAGCTGGAAAGACCACTGAAGTACTTCAACAAGAGGATTACTGGGCTCAAACAGTTGCCCCATGCAACAAGACTGAATTTAACTTAATCTGTACTCTGTTGCATAATGTCTACTCAGGCAATCTCTGCCCAACAGACAGGTATATGTCCAATGCAGAACTGATGTACATGCGCTATCTGAAATAAACCCAAGCTCACTGTGCCACATGCTCTAGGGATATCATCATCACAACAACAAATAGAACATGTTGGAGGGATATATTACTAACTCACAGACTTCCCTTGCTTTGGAACAGGCTCCCAACCTACATTAAGCTGAGTCCCTAACTGACACTCTTCCAGAGGAGCCTTGATGAGTGCATGTGAAACTGAACTGTCACACCATGGATCACTTCATCAGCTTTACTACACAGAGGCCTAGGGAACTATCCCCATGTGTGATGATAGCTGCACACTCTGGCCATACTAATATATGCCTTCAGGCAGATAGCCTATTACCTACCTATGTACCTATATATATATATATATATATATATATATATATATATATATATATATATATATATTTATATGTAGGGGGAACACAGTATAATAAGCCAAAAATGGGTGGGCAGAGATGAGTGTAAGAGGGTGACCATGACAGGGAGCCATCCAGGATATCCCACCCAGCACACATCCTAATGTCACAAAAGACATGAGGTGCACATCTCACCCAATGTACATAACAGCCACCAGTATCTGTAAGCATTACAGTGTATGTGGTCCATTTGCCTGCTGTAAAACATGACTGTACAATGAAGTACACATCTACTATCTGTAGAAATGCACCTGCCACATAGGTTCATAGGTATGTAGTAGACTATCTTCACAAAGGCATATATTAGCCTAGGCAAGTTGTGCAGTTTTCACCACCCCATTGGGTAGTCTAACAAGCCCTAGTTCTAATAGTTAGTACCCTAAGCCCCTTTCTAGTGGGGCTGTTGATGTGATGTCTGGCGTGAATTGTCTGTTTCCCATTCACTCATCAAGGTTCCTATTGAAAAATGTCAGCGAGGGGCTCTGTCTGATGTACATTGGGACTCTGTTCAACAGTAAGGCAAGTGTCCGAGATGGTACTCTATCCCACCAGCATGTTGTATTCATTGTTGTGATGAGGTTCATATCCCTGAAGTGTGTAGTGCGACTCAATTTTGTTATCTTTAGATGGAGTATGTTCAACAGTTATGTGTTGGATATGGCTCTGTATGTTAGGCAGAGTGTGCCTCTGAGTAGGCGGTAGGCAGTGCAGAACAGATTTAGTTTTAACAATTGTGTTGCATTACACAACTTTTTGAGGCCAGTAATCCTCTTGGTGAGGTACCTCTGTGGTCTCCACAGCTGCTGGATATGCTTAGTTGAGTACATCCAAAATGGTGCATTGTACTCAATGATGGGTCTGATGACTTAAAAGTAGAGGGCCACCACTACCTCTTTTGATCCTGATGCAAACCCTTTGTTGATTAGGTGGGCCACATAGGATTTCCCAATCACTTTGCCAACATGGTTACTACTTGTATCCCCAGATCCCTTATTACCTTGTCAGGTTTAAGGGGGTAACACCTATGTGGTAGTTTGTGGGTACTTTGTTTTCACCAAAGGGGATTACTATGCATTCTTCCACATTGAGCTTGAGGCCATGATTCTGACACCACACATCTGTCTCATAGAGACGCTTCTGGAGAATATTTGTGTCATCCGGGGAATCTATTATGGCAAACACTTTACAGTTCCCAGCAAACTTAGTCAACCACAACCCTCCTGTGTTGGCATGTACTTTTGAGAAGTCTATACCAAACAGGAGGGACCCCAGGACTGAAACCTGGGGGACACCAGTTGTTACCGGTGTAGAGTCTGACATGTAGCCAGCAACTCTTAATTTGTGGGATCTATCTGTGAGCTAGTTTGTAATCCATCTTGTGATGTATGGATTCATGCCCAGGTTGGTGAGTTCATCTATGATAGCTGACTGGGGAATGGTGTCAAAGGCCTTAGCAAGGTAGGCTGTGTGGAGCTCATTTCAATCATCTGTAGCCTGGGTAACTGTCTCAAATAAATCCACCCAGTTCAGGAGGCGTGATCTGCATTTGACAAAGCCAAACTGGGTGTGCTCAACTATGTGAAGGTTCGCAATGTCTTTATTGTTGACTCCCATTATGATTGGCTCGATTGCCTTGCAGATCAGACTCATCAGGTTCATAGAGCGTGAACAAGGGTCTTTTGTGGCCCCACCCCTGAGGAGTGGGAAGAACATTGCTGTGCAACATTCTATGGGTACATATCCTGTAGAGAGCATGTAGAGTAGGTGGAGGTATCCTTGATGAATATGAATACATCCTCACCCTATCTGCTATGAACCAGGTTCTGTTGTTGGAAGGTATGGAATGAGTTGTATCCTGGTAGGGCTGGTGTGCTGTTGGCAAACTTGAACTAGGTTTCTGTTACTGCACAGATATCAATATTTTCCATACTGAGAAGTGCCTTGAGTGTGTGTATCTGGAGGCGGAGACTTCTGGCAATGAGTAGGATTTAGCTCACTTTTTGGTTATTTGTGTTGGTTACGAGATTTGGTTTGTCCTGAGTGACCAGTATTCCACACCTGAAGTCAATGCCTCATTGGTCCTATCTGACCATAAGCTAATTACCCTACATATCCACATTCTGCCCCCCCCCCCCCATTAAGGAAACCATGTTAAAAGTATCTCCAAAGACAACTTCATGATTCTTAAGACAGCAGTGATGAACTTCAGGACACCCATGCAGATGGACAATATAGTTATGACTACTGAATCCTACACAATTACACTTTATAAGCACTTACATGAGTGCATGGATCATGCTATTCCAAACAGAACCAAGACGCTATCCTCCAAGAAAAGGAAGCCAATCTGGTGGTCTCCTGCCATAAACAAACTGCACAACAGAAGGAAGAATCTGTTGAAAAGAGGGTAAAACCCATGAGTGGAGGAGCTCCCTGGTCAGCCTCAGTAAGAAGCTGTGACCCCTGATAAAATCCTCCAAAGTTAGTTATGAAAACAAAATTGCTACTGATTCTAAAGACAACCACAAAGCATTCTATAGTTATGTCAAGAATCACAATGGCAACACTAAGATCTACTCTGAGTTACAGCACAATGGCACCAAACATACAGACTCAACTGATATCGCCAACATCCTGGCAGATAGGATCAGTGCTAACTTTACCCACCTCTCACCCATGAAAGAGCTCATCTCTATACCGGAAGAATGCAAAGTTGCTGTCATCATGGCTACACAGGTAAAAACCACTCTCCAAAGCCAGGAACACAGCATCCATGGGACCAGATAACATCCCAGGCTGTGTTCTACATGAGCTACAGAATGAACTGGCACGACACCTAAGTACCATGTTCAATCATAGCCTCACCTCAGGCTTTGTGCCTGCTGAATGGCACACAGCAACGGTTATCCCACTACACAAGGGGGGAGCCACCACGGACCCCAGGAACTAGCACCCTATTAGCCTGATGAGCCTGGTCTGCAAGGCCATGGAACTTATCATCATGGAACGTATAAACAAAGACATTGGCAATCTCCAAACTATGGACCACAACCATTTCAGGTTTGTAAAAGGCAGATCATGCCTCCTAAACCTGATAGACTTCTCCGAAGCAGTCACCAAAGACGTAGACAAGGGTAAGGTGGTTCACACAGCCTATCTAGATCTTGCCAAGGCTTTTGACACCATCCCCCACTCTGGAATTATAGATAAACTCACTAAACTAGGTATAAATCCCTATGTCACAAGATGGGTTGCCAACTGGCTCACTGACAGAACCCACACTGTGAAAGTAGCAGAGTCCAAGTCTGACTTCAGACCAGTGACAAGTGGAGTACCACAGGGTTCAGTCCTGTGTCCTGTCCTGTTTGGTATCTACTCTTGAAGTACAGGTTAACACAGAAGGTCTTTGGCTAATGAAGTTCCCAGATGATTGCAAACTAGGAGCCATAATCGAAACTACTAACGATGTGGACATCCTACAAAAGGGCCTCACTGAAACAGATGCCTGTTGTCAAAGCCATGGCCTCAAGCTCAATGCCAAAAAGTGCATTGTCATCCCCTTTGGTAAAAACTCTGTATCCATGAACTACAACATAGGCGGTAGTATACTTAACACTGAAAGTGTGATAAGAGACCTTGGGACACAGGTGGTCAGTAGACTCTCCTTTGATAATCACATCGCCACAGTAGTCAGGAAATCCTTCTAAGTGGCACACCTCATCACAAAAGGTTTCTCATGCAGAAAAAAAGAGGTCACTGTTCCCCTCTACTCATCACTCATTAGCTCCATTATAGAGTACAATGCCCCTTTTGGTATGTACCTCACAAGACATCTACAACAACTGGAAGCCCACAGAAATACCTCACAAAGAGGATTAGTGGCCTCAAATACATGCCCTACACAGACCATCTCAAAACACTCCAGCTTTACTATGTCGCATATCACCTACTCAGAGGTGATCTCTGCCTAACATACAAAGCTATGTCAAACACAGAGCTGTTGGACATGCTCCACTTAAAGAAATCACAATTTCTCCGAGCTTCGGCCCCAAAACCCAGACCGAAATACAAAAGGTATTTTCATTTTCATCAAGGATACCCACACCTCCAGGTTAGTGGCACAGCACGTGGCCTCATCCAGGTTAGTGGCACAGCACGTGGCCTCAGAGACCATCCACGTGCAACTAACAGTGGGCAATGCTGCTTATCAGATCGTAGCCTGCTACAGATCACCTACCTTGTCTCAGGACCCTCACTCACCATCCACGTGCAACTAACAGTGGGCAATGCTGCTTATCAGATCGTAGCCTGCTACAGATCACCTACCTTGTCTCAGGACCCTCACTCAGCATTCCTGAGAACAATGGAAAATATAAAGGTCCTAGCAAACACCATGATATTAGGAGATTTCAACTACCCAAACACTGACTGGGAGAATTACTCAAGTACAAACTCCTTTGCCCAGTGCTTCCTAGAGTTTATAAACTCAAACGCCCTGGAACAGCTGGTCACCATGCCCACTAGAGGTGACAACATACTGGACATACCTGATCATCAACAAGATGGGGATCAGTGTTCCACACCAGAGGTAAACCCCTCACTGGTAAGATCAGATCATAAAGTAATCACACTGGACATCCACATCCCGACCCCACCCCCAGTCAAGGAAACCACTGTGAACAACTTTTTCAAAAGCAAACTTCACACATCTCAAGACCGAAGTGGAAAGTTTCAAAACCCCCTTGCTACAGGATAATGCTATCCAATCCACAGAATCCTTTACAAGTGCATTATATGAGCATCTACAGGGATGCATGGATCGAGCCATTCCGAGTAAAACCAAGACTCACTCCTCCAAAAACAGGAAACCATTCTGGTGGTCCTTGGCCATCAATAAGCTATACAACAGAAGGAGGAAACTACTACATGATAAAGCAAAATTCCAAAAAGGCATCACTGCTCATTATTAGCAAGAAAGTACAATTGCTCATAAAATCGTCCAAGGCCAGTTTCTAAAGAAAAATTGCCAAGGTATCTAAAGATAACCACAAAGTCTTCTTTAGCTATATCAAACATTTAGGTGGCAACTCTCAGATATGCTTTGAGCTACTGCAAAATGGCAAAAAATACACTGAACCAACTGACATTGCCAACATCCTGGTGGACAAATTTAGTGCAAACTTCACCCCCCCACCCCCAAAAGGGTCTGTGTCCATCCCAGAAGAATGCAGAGCCCCAGACATCATGGACATGCAGGTAAAAACAGCCCTCTCCAAAGCTAACAACGCAGCATCAATGGGACCAGATAGTGTCCCAGGCTGCATCTTACACGAGCTCCAAAAGGAACTAAACACTCACCTAAATTCACTGTTTAGACTCAACCTTACCACAGGCTATGTACATAAAGAATGGTGTACAGCAACAGTCATCCTGCTCCACAAAGGTGGTGCTACAACAGAACCTGGGAACTACCACCCTATAAGCCTGACCAGCCTGGTCTGCAAAGCTATGGAGCGAATTATCATGGAACTCATAAACAGAGACATTGAGAAGCTCCAGACACTGGACCCTACCTAATTTGGCTTTGTTAAAGGCAGATCCTGCCTCGTAAATCTAGTTGACTTCTTTGAAACAGTTACCAAGGCCATAGATGAAGGGAAGGTAGTCCACAAAGCCTACCTTGACCTCACTAAGGCCTTCGACACCATTCCGCACTCTGGCATCATAGTCAAGCTTACCAGCTTGAACATTAACCCCTGTGTCACGAGATGGGTGGACAACTGGCTCACAGATAGAACACACATGGTCAGAGTTGCATGTGCCATGTCCGACTCTAAACCAGTCACAAGTGGCATCACACAGGTCTCGGTCCTGGGACCCCTCCTGTTCAGTATATACTTCTCTGAGGTACAGGCAAGCATGGGAGTACTATGGCTGACCATGTTCGCAGATGACTGCAAACTGGGGGCAATAATTGACTCTCTGGCTGACACAGTCATCCTCCAGAAAGGTCTTACAGAGACAGATACCTGGTGTCAAAACCATGGCCTCAAGCTGAATGCCAAAAAATGCATAGTCATCCCCTTTGGAAAAAACAAAGTGCCCACAAATTGCCACATAGGTGGTAATCCACTAGGTACGGAAAATGTAATTAGGGACCTGGGGACCCAGGTAGATAGTAACCTCTCCTTTGATAATCACATTGCCAAAGTGGTTACATATTCCTTCTATGTAGCCCACCTAATCACAAAAGGGTTCACCTCTAGATCAAGAGAGGTCATTGTGCCCCTCTACTCATCACTCATTAGGCCCATAATAGAGTACAATGCCCCATTTGGTATGTACCTTAATTGGCACATGCAACAGCTGGTAAGACCAGAAAAGTACCTCACTAAGAGGATCATGGGACTCAAAGAGATGCCCAATGCAGCTCGACTAAAGAAACTCCAGCTCTACTCGGTTGCTTACTGCCTGCTCAGAGGTGATCTATGCCTGATGTATAAGGCCATGTCCAACCCGGAATTAATGGACATGCTCCACCTCAAGAAAAACAAATTGCTTAGAGCCATACACTCCAGTGAATTAAACCTCAGCAAAGTAATAAACAGGATGTGCTGGAGGGATAGATTCCTGTCCCAGAGACTTCCCTCGCTCTGGAACAGAATCCCAGTTGATGTTAGGCAGAGCCCCTCGCAGACTCTCTTCAAGAGGAATCTTGACGAGTGGATGGGAAATTGTAAATTTACCCCTGGGATCATTTCAGTGGCCCTGCTAGACAGATGCCCAGGAAACTAATTTAAAAGGGAGGTGAAAGCCAACACATTCTGGCTAGGCTTATAAATGCCCTTGGGCAGATAGCCTAGTACCTACCTATGAACCTATGAACCTACACACTCTAGGGACCTAAACCTTGTCACCACAATAAACAGAACATGCTGGAGGGATAGATTACGGTCCCAGAGACTTCACATACTCCAGAATAAACTACCTATCTATATCAAACAAAGCTCCTCATTAGCACTCTTCAAGAAAAATCTTGATGATTGGATGGGAAATAGGAAATTCAACCTGGGGATCACTTCTGTGTCTCTGCTCGACAGTGGCACAGTAAAATACATTTCTTGGGTGGTAAAAGCCAGGGTACCTTTTTGGCTGGGCTTGTATAGGCCTCAGGGCCGATAGCCTAGTACTACCTATGAACCTATGAACCTTTGAGCCTTACCTAAAAAAGGTAATATGGGGACAGCAAGAGCCTTGGCCAGTATTTAGAAGCATAGGGGCGACAGATGCAAACCATCTGTAGCGAAGCAACAAGGCTTGTCTATCATATCATCACAGGCAGACAGAGACTGGATCCCCTTTGAATGACACCAGAAGCTCAGCCCGTTGTTGAAGTTTATCATCTTTCTGTTATATTGCAGTATCATGTAGGTGAAGGTAAGATGCTACTCAAGGTTTGACCATGTGTGTGTCAGCATGTGGTGCATCAACCCATATATGATATGGTCATGGCCTATGCATACAATACACTCACAATACACCTAGTATAATAAGCCTGCTGAGGTTAGCAAATGTGAAAAAAAAACCTTTGTGCAGACTGTCAGCAAGTAATGTCTGTATTGCACCCTATAACTCCATATTGCTTGTTGAAGTGTAAAGAAGTACTTAGTTTGGATTAAGAACACCGCACTTGCCAACTGTGTGTGTGCGTGTGTGTGTGTGTGTGTGTGTGTGTGTGTGTGTGTGTGTGTGTGTGTGTGTGTGTGTGTTTCTGTGTGTGTGTCTGTGTGTGTGTATGTCTCTCCCTGGGGAGGAGCAACCTTTTTGGAGACTACTCACACACCTTAAAAGTGGTATACTCATCTTTGTCAAGTCTGATGATGTCACCATCCTACAAATATACCTGTGGAAAAGTGAAATCCCAGAAATGTGTGCAGCGTGTTGTATAAATACGTCCTGCTGTAATATCCTAATAGAGTTAGGTAGGGTTTGGAATCCTGCACTTGCCATCCGTGAGTGTGTGTGTCTCCCTGGGAAAAGCAACCTTTTTGGAGACTACTCACACCCCTTAAAAGTGGTATACTCATCTTTGTCAAGTCTGATGATGTCACCAACCTACAAATAAACCTGTGGAAAAGTGAAATCCTAATAATGTGTATAGCGCATTGTGTAAATGCGTACAACTGTCATATTATAATGTAGTTAGGTAGGTGTTTGAAGCCTGCACTTGCCTACTGTGTGTGTCTCCCTGGGGAGGGGCAATCTATTTGGAGACTACTCACACCCCTTAAAAGTGGTATACTCATATTTGTCAAGTCTGATGATGTCACCATCCTACAAATATACCTGTGGAAAAATAGCATCCCCGTAATGAGTATAGCGTGTAGTGTAAATGCATACTGTTGTAATATCATAATGTAGTTAGGAAAGAGTTTGAATCTTACACTTGCTGTCTGTGTGTGTGTCTGTGCTCCAGGTGTGTGACACTGTTGGCCAATGGGGAGTGGGTTTTGATTTTTCTAGTGTATGACATATCACAATGACAAATGTATGTGCATTACACATGTAAGGTAGCTGTGAGGCAAATCCATATACATACATGTGACCTCAAGTATTTCATAGGTGGGTACTCTGCTTTCTCCATGAACAAATGTGTTATCTTTGCCAGAGCGTGCTGGAACTTTCCAGACTTTAGGTCACTTCTGTATGCTTGTGACAAGCTTAGCCACTGCACTAATCTCTGGGCTATGTTTTCCGTTTCACTTCCACTCATTACGGTTTCTATTGAAGAGTGTGAGTGAGGGTTTATGCTTGAGGTATATTTGAAACATGTTCCAAAGCAAGCAACGTCTGGCAAAGATGACTAATCATTATAGGTGTGCAACAACCTCTGTGGATCTGCATGCAAACCCTTTATTGCTTATGTGCTCCATAGAGGGATTTCCAAAACCCTTTGGTAATGTGATCATCAAAGGAGAGATGACTTAACACATGGTTCTATGTATACATTAGTACCTGTTCCACATTTTGGGGGCTACTACCTATGTGATACTCTGGGGATACTTTGTTTTCTAAAAGTGGATAACTATGCTTTCTTAGGCTTATAGTTTTACAGCATGAGTTTGACACCAGGTATCTGTCTGTATGATACCCTTTTGGAGGATGCATGTGTCATCTGGAGAATAAAGTATAGGCCACAGTATGCATTGTCATCAGACATGGGCAGACATATCCCCACTGGGTTTGCTTGTAACTAAGAAAGCTATATGCCAAACAGGAGTGGTCCCAGGACTGAGTGCAGGTGAATACCACTTGTTACTGGCATAGAATAGTACATGGAGGCTGCAAATGTTACTGTGTGTCCTACATCTGTGCGTCAGTTGTCAAGCCATCATCTAACAATTGTTTATAGTCAGTCTGTTGAGGTTATGTATAATACCAGTATGTGGGATGGGTATGAATTGCTTGTGAGCTATAGCTTGGCTGTGTTGACGTACCCTCCCTCGCCTATAGACTTGTTGACTGGCTTGAAGTCTACTAGGTGTAGGAGCCATGATCTGGCCTTTAGAGAACCTAAGCGGGTATGGTGCAGTGTTTGCAGGTTCATAATGTCTCTGTTAATGAGTTCCATAATGCTGTGCACCATAGCCTTCCAGATAACATTGGTCTGGCTTATAGGGTGAGAGTTTCCAGGGCCTGTTGTAGTTCTACCCTTAATCAAATTATGTTAACATTTGCACTAGGTGTGACGAGGGTGGACAGGTTTAAGAATAAGTATATTAGAAGGTCATGCCAGGTTTGAAGGTTAGTAGACCATGCCAGATAGGCAGAATTAAATTGGTTTGTACATGTGCTGAGGAGGGATGCAGAGTATAATGCGAAATAGATGCTAAGTATGAAGCCGCCAGGTAACAGGAAAAGAGGAATGCCTAAGATGAGGTTTATGGCTGTGGTGAGAGAGGACATGCAGGTGGATGGTGTGAACACAATGCCTTGGTCCCTCCAGGTTTAAATGATTTAGTTTCTATTAAGAGTATTTTGAAACATAAAGCTTTAGTTAGATAGACGTATTACCTTTTATTTTGGAGAATGTATATTCATAATATTTTTTATATGTAATATAGGAATATATGTTGTTCATCTGTATGTAATTCATTATTGTGTTTTATTCTACATATGGGTCAACTTTTGTGGGAAAGTGTTTTGGCACTTTAAAATGAGGCTTGGTCTTTTTTAAGGAAATGATGTCATGACAAGTAATTGTATTTAAGTGTACTTGTTGCTTTTTAAATTGTCTGAAGAAGTTTGCTCATTTAGAAAATGAAAGCGCTTACTGTTTTACTGTCTTTGGAGTATCTGGTGTGGGTTTTTTCAATCATCAGGTTTTACATTCTTCAGGTCTGGAAATGTGGCCCTTGTGTAATGACAGGGTGGTGAAATCCACATTCAAACTGTCTGACAAGGAATTGGTGATGTAAGTCAGATAAGTGTACTTTGTGACCATTTACATTAACTGTGACCTGATATGAGATTTCCCCTGTAGATTATGAACAACACTGGAGAAAGCTTTAGTGTTGTCTTTGGAATCCTTGCCATTTTGTATTTTGAAGCTTGCCTTGTATGTTTATTGAGGGATTGTATTTTCCCAATGATACTGACCAGAGAGGTTATACCTTCTTGGTATGTAACTCTTTTGGTACAACTTCACACCTTCTATTATATATTTAGTTTATGGCAGAGGTCCATGAGACTAATGCACTTTTACTGTATAAGTGAGAATTTCTTGTGTGTGTGATAGCATGGTCCATGCAACCCTGTAGGTGAACAGTGTGCATTAATAAAGGATTATGCAGCTGGGACAGCATTGTTAACCTTAGTAATACAAACCAATGACAGATAGCAACAACAGCATCACCCACAGCACAGTGTCAACCCGTGTCATACACACACATGTGTACTCAAATTCCAAAATGTGTGTAGTACAATGCATACTGGCCACCAATAGAAAGTATGGAGTGTTAACACTGGCCAATACAGAGCATGTCACCCTGCTCATGTGTCCAATATGCACGTACATGCAGACAGTGCACCGCCACCATGTTCACATATGTACACCTGCAGACCTGTGCTGCACACGCCCCATACTTACTCTCCACTGTATAACACATGCTGACACAACTACACACATCAGCCAAGTGGTACATGGACAAACAAAACACAATTGGAATAGACACTGATGGAAACAATACAACATTGCTAATTACAGCTTTAATGCATCATGCCTGCTCAGCTACAACTTCAAGGATAACATTACACTTTACTGCTAACAACATGCTACACATTCAGCCATTGTTTTACTTTATTAAAGTCACCCTGTGCATCAGCACCATGTTAGCCTGTTCCTGCATCAATGTTGCAAATGACAGGAGGTGGCACAGGTTTCATCATATGCACAGGGTGTGTTGTTGATTTGCCAGAGGCCTACACTGAGCCTTACAATCGACATGTGTGTGTGAGTGTGTGTGTGAGGGCCATGAGTACTGTTATGGGCCAATGTTGATGTAATGTATGCGGGTATGTGTTTGCCCTAGGTTTCTGGTTTATGTGTGTGTGTCTGCATGCACACAGTTCCACCATGTGGCTGCCATATATGGGGATTTGTGAGACAGCTACAGACTGTACCTGGTAGGCTTTACAGATCACCATCTCTGGCCATGGATACGGAACCTGTGCCTGGCAGGGGTGGTACAGACAGTATCAGGTACTACTACAGACTGGGTACTATCCAAAGAGGTTGACATATGGCCACTGGATCCAGGTCCCTGCTGGGACTGGCCAGAGCCACGTATATGTGGTCTTCTAGGACGGTGTATGGACAGAACCCCCAACATTGCTGGGGCTGGTACTGGCACTATGAGAGAGGCTGTGACTTGCTGGAAGTCCACGGTGACCTGCAGCTGCTGATGTTGCTGGCATACATCCCCATCGTCATCTCAACCATCCCAAACTGTCCTGACACATGGACATGACATTGTGGAGGACATCCAATGTCTCACCTCAACGTCTATCAATGACCTCAGTGTAATTATGTATGGCACCTGCTAGGTCATGGATACTGTCATTTACAGAGGTGTTATGAGCCCTCTGTGCCCTTAGTGCCTGTCTGGTGTACCGCTCCATTCATGTCTGTGTCTCCATGACAGCCTGGAGCATGCATGTGGCAGAAAGAGGTGTGGCACATCTGCCAGGGGCATGATGACAAGCAGTGCTCTGACGAGAACCCCTGGGCATCTGCCTATGTGGTACCATTCTAGACATCTGGCTATGGCTGCTGTGTCCTGATACATGTGTCATAGATACCACACTGTCCTGGCCACTGCCAACCATACACTGTCCCTCAGCTAAGGGCAATGGTGATGATGGATGTACAGGCAGTATGACTGTGTGCATGGATGGGGTGGAGACTTGTGTACTGTCAATTGGTGGCCCAAGAACAGACCTGACAAACCTGTCAGTACCTCAACACACCTATCCTCATGAACACTGTCTGTCTCAGTGACATCAGGTTCCCTGCTGTACTGAACCAGCCCCACCTTGTCACCTGTGAGAGGAAAACAGGAATCGCACTTTAAGACCTGAACATGATGTCAGACCACACGCACACATGCACACACGCGCACATGCACACATGCACACATGCACACATGCAGACAAGCACATATGCGCACATTCACACATGCGCACATGCACACATGCACACATGTGCACATGCGCACATGCACACATTCGCACATGCACACTAGCACACATGCACACACACAAAAATACACTTCTCCCTAAAGCAGACACACACAACACCAGCAATCTCAGAACATACACAATAGCAGGTGATGGTGAGGTACAGTATCACAAGCAAAACAGTCATTTCACACATGTCAGCATGCAGGACATGTGTTGCTCAACAGCATGCAGTGCAAGTGTAAACAGTCCTTGTTACTAACAGTATACATGGCTTTGATGCATGTGTTTTGTTATTAGGTGATGGGCCTCCCCCTGGAACACAATGCATGCATGGACACAACATTTCTGTGCAGGTATGCAAAACTCAATAGCATCACAAGACATATATCTGTCAGTTGTGCAAATGGTGATTGGTATGCATATTGTTTAGAGGTGCATATGCTTGCACACATGCAACATTAAGGTGTATAGCAAGGTGTATAGCAATGAAAGCTATGTGTAGTACTGTGGTTACAATAACTGGATGGGGTATAGTACCATAGGCCATCATCATGAAGCATCATGTGGTCACTCAAGGATACAAATGTTTCCCAAACCAGCGCTACTCATGCTATACCAGAACTGTACTACCTTGGCTACATTCACCATTTCACAACCAGTTGTTACATGAGTTTGTAAGGAGGCCAATAATAAACATTCCCTGACATGAATGTGTAGTGTGTTGCAGAGTGTTTAAATGCCCCATGATAGGCATCTACCCCTCAGGTATATTATGTGTAATGCGTGGATGAGATTTTGGATACTGGAGTGTGTCTTTACAGAGGGTTTGAGAACATGCTCTGTGTATGACATAGATGTGTATGTTATGTGCATGTTAAGTATCATCTGTGCCTATCCAATGGTCACTACAGTCTAGCCACATTTGTTTGAGATTGTCTGGGTATTGCATGTGTTTGAGGCAGCTAATCACATTAGTGAGATGTGCGTGGTCTTACACCAAACATGCACAGCATGCATTATGAGTAGGTGTGTTACATGTGTACATGGCCTACACCTTAACAATGACATACACTTTTTGTTTGCAATAATAAATGTAGAACACACTCACCAGCATCTGTCTGCTGCCTTGATGTCACCCCAGAGGGACCTACATAGAGATGATACAGTTTGTCAGTGGCCACAACTGTGGCATTGCTACTGTGTGTTTGCAATTTTTCAGTACAACAACAGTTTACATTCACAGGGCTACAGATTATGTTCCAAATGATCAGTATTGCACAACATCAGGCTCCACATCTTTTAACGACACATGCCACAACTCACATATGCATGAACTACAAATACAGATAACAGTAGTCTACAGATATGCCATGTTACCTGCATGCTCCATGTGTGCTTGCTGGGTGGCTCCAACCTCCATCATGGTGTATACCTGCTGCTGTTGTTGTTGGGCAGGTGCCACCAGGCTCAGGAATAGCTCATCCACTCTGGTGAGGGGGGGTGGATATTAACACCACCTCCTGTTGCAAGCTGTTGTCTTCACACATCAGCAGCACATTGACGGACATGTCTGAGAAGATCACTGCAGTGGTGGTGTACCTGATCATATTTCCAGTTTTGCAGGCCTACTTCATTTCCCCTGTGGACAACATCTTGCCACATTGCAGTACGCTCCTGCTGGTCCTGGCTGGTTTGTGAGAACTTGAGACTGTAGTGCTGAATCATACTGGTAGTAATTATGTCATCTTCAGCACTACTGTAAGTGGGGTCCCTGCGATGTGCCATGATCCCTGGAAGACATAAATATGAAAATATGTCTGGGCAAGTCATATTGCACATTTAACATTATACAGTACAGATATCACTGAAATGCCATATCTAGCAACCTATTAGCTAACCAAGAGTGAAACACTTTAACTGCCACTTATTACTGCTTACCCCACAACTGATTGGAAGTACCTGGCTCACTCTCAATCTAATAAATCATGTTCTGCACAGCAACAAAATAAAATCACTATATAAGACTATACACAAGTACCTGGCACACTGTATGCAACATGATGCACCACCTAGCCACAGCAGACATGCATCAAGCTAATGTGTAAAGAAATATATACATCCATCACAATGAGTGTAAGGTCCAGTAAATGTAGTACTATTATACCACACAACTTGTTAATGGCAAATCCGTGTTCAAACTATGTGCACAATTGGGAATATAGGTTGCATACTGCTGTAGTACACTATGAATGTTACTAGATACGCAGTTATATGTTTTACCACACATATGTCAAAGGACATGTTACAGACATACCCACACACACATCAGAAATAATTACAGGACACAAAGGTATGACAAACCAGATAAGCTTTCAGTGTGTACTATACAGTACTGTGTGTCAGTACTTTCACAACCTTAATCTTGAGAAATGTAATTTGTGATGAATACAAGGACCACACAAAACAGTGGATGCCAGCAATGTGGACATACACCATACATTTCTGGCCCAGAGCTTCAAGTAGTACTACAGTACACACAGGACTTGGATTCAACATCAGTACCAATCAATAATCATAGATGTAGTGCTTTAGTCTCCAATGACACACCCTAGTTAAAACCAAGGGGCTTAATCACACTGTATGCAATAGCACTTTTTCTGCCTAGCAACAGAATACACAGCTTTTGCTAGGATCAAAGCAAGGACCCATAATACCATGACATAAACAGTTTCCCACTAAGCTATCCCACAGATACATATCTTTGACGTATTCACAAACACATTGACCATCACAGTCAGGTGTGTTTGAGTATATATATATATATATATATATATATATATATATATATATATATATATAGATATAGATATAGATATGGTTTACTATCATAATGTCGAAATTTAAAATAAAATGTGTACGTATTTGCGAATTGTTTCGCTGAACGTACACATTTTTGTATGGCCCTAATGTCGAAAACAAGTGTTATATGTCGAAAATGTCACTTGCGACATTTCCGACAATCAACAGCACTCCCACCCATCCCATAACTCCCTACCTAACTAGCCTAAACTCACAGTTATGCAGGGGGGCAAGCACCCCTCCACCACCCTGTGGGGGGCTGTGCCCCCCACACTTCCCCTAACTTAATATTCCAACTCCGAGATCGCACTAAAGTGAGGAAAGGAATGTATTTCCCTAACCGCACTGTACCGCAATCCCCTTACATGAATGAGCGTTATAATTGCGAATGCACAGTCCATTCGCAATGATAACGTCCGCTCACATAATCTGCTGAACTATGAAGTATTCGAACATATGTTGTTCGAATACTTCATAGCCGTGCAATTGCACGGCAGCATTTTAATATTAAAATATATATATATATATATATATATATATATATATATATATATATATATATATATATATATATACATATATACACATCCATTGGTGTACAGGTGTACATATATATATATATATATATATATATATATATATATATATATATATATATATGTAGGCACATATACATTTCACCTTTCAAAGTGAGAATATCAATTATACAAAGGATGTGAGGTGTACAATAATGTAATTAAATCACACAGTTTTGGGATAAATGCATTGAAGGTGTTCACAGCCCAGGTAGCTTTAGCAGGCCTCACTGGCTTTAACATTGCAAACTGAACAAACCACCCACAGTGTTTAACCACCACATGTCATATACCAGCACTGTATGCTGTCTTGTTTGTCACACACTAAAACCTACATACAAATATGTGCATGCTAACCTTCACCAACATATATATCTCCACCCTTCACAAACAGTTGCAATATGTCCCCTCCTCTATGCACATATACAGATGTGAATATATATGACGCATATATATTTCTCCATATGTGTGTGGCATACACACACAAGGTCCACACTGTTGTAAGTCCCTGGACCTCACAGCTGAACTGTTGGGCCTTGCTGCAACACAAACAGGTGTCACATATGAACACACACTAACATTGGGGGGGGGTATATATAGCTACAAATGCTAGATAAGCATACTAGACTGCTACAGTAGTTGCCAATGTTAAGCTACACTTTAATATGACTATCATGCATGGGTTGTTCTGTCACACTTATGTTTATATAATGTCAGCGCTAATCCCCCCAACAGCCATTGGCCACACTACTGTACAGAACACAGATAACATGGATCAGATCTTTGACATTTAATGCTGAGCTACACATTTCACAGGTATGTTCCACTGCCCACAGGTACACACTGTATTGTCCATAGCAGTAGTTAAGCAGAACATCTATGCATACATAAGTACTGCTGCCACATATGAATGATTCACATTATGTAGACTAGTCTTCAATATCTACTACATGCCAGTAAATAAATATGTGTCACATACCTTTCCTTTGTATGATTTGGTAATATTTATTTTTCTTTTTCCTTTTCTCTGTCTGTCTGTCTGTCTCTCTCTCTCTCTCTCTCTCTGTCAGTCTCTGCAATAGAGTGATTGAGTTTGTTGGCAGAGATTGCAGCCTGCCTTTGTAGGTATTTGCACATGAGCATGTGATGGCCTCTGCACCAGTTAGTGGCCACCACTTGCTAATTACATGCAGCCTGCTGGGTAGTAATTGCATTAATCACTGTCATAGCAACCCAGTACTATAAATTGCTAACTCAGGTAGGCGTGGCCCTTTTAGCATTCCAAGACAGAGATCATCCTTGTTTGCTGTGGACATCATTGTTTAAGACAAATGGTTGGTATAGTTCTTAGATCAGAAGCCAGGGGTATAGCCAGAGATTTACATTTTGTACTGAGACCTAATGTTGCTGCTTCCAGTACCCACTTGCCAGTGTAGAAATTTACTCACCCCTCAAAATGCTACCCCAGGATACATGGAAAGATGTACTTTCTTTTCAACTTTTTACAATTAACTGCCATACAAACTAGTTATTGAGATGTATTCCTTTGGCACAAGAATTGTTTGTGAACTGCTATACTATGAATATTCATTTACTCAATTCTAAACAGTTTGTGCTTTTTTAGTGTTGACATTAGCACAAGCTGCACAAAAACATTGGACACATGACTGTGAGTATGCTTACCTACATCCTTGGTAGACCCTGCACACACAGGTATATTCTACATTTGGGTAGGGGTGCAGAAGTACAGAGAGCGTAAGTATTATTGTGTGTATTTTATCTTGCTGGACTTACAGGGTTGCTGTGTACATGTTAGTTTATCAAGGCAAGTAATCTGCCTGCGTAACTCCCAACTGTGGACCTATCCACATGGTAGCCAGACAATAGCCTGTTATTTTTTGTCTGTGCACCACACAGGTCTTTTCAGAAATAGAGCAATGGCATTGTTACAGTTGGGTGCTACCAGTACATGGCTACATCCTTTTGTATTTCAGTGTTGCATTCCTACATAAGGGTATGCTTCCAAAACTCCTTCCAAAGCTATTTGCACAGTGTGTAACTGCAGAATGGCTGATATGCCTCTGTGTTTCTGCGTCTGCCAGACCTCTCAAACACTCAGGTACATATTTGAACAGACTCAGGGAAAAGTAAGGAAAAAGTCAGGGACACCTTTAAAATGTTAGTGCCTTTAAGTTGAAACATTGAGAGAATCAGAGCATATGAATTAATACACCTTTTCTGAAGTAAAAAAAGTGTCCAACTTTTAATTATTGTCATTATTCATTAAGTGGAATTCACCACCTTTCTGGCCAAAGTCAGTAGTTTTAGGAGGGATTCAGAGGGACAGAGCTAAAATTTGTGTCAAAATCAGGGCCATCCCTGAAAATTAGGGGCAGTTGGGAGGTATGGCCTCTGTCCTAAACAGATATGCCAGTGTTTGTCCTGCTGTGATACTCTGTGGGGTTGTAAAGTGATGGTGGAACATTATTTTCTGCTAGAATGGCCTCTTATCACAGTCATGTAATGTAATCCCACAAAAACTGTTGGTAAAGATCCACAGAACAAGTTGTGTGGTATGGCATTCCTATTTTCCTTTACATTCACTCATTCTGATGCATGATATATTTATTTCAGCACCAACTTGCTGTATATCTACCGTGGCTTAGTAGTACTTCATGTTGTGTAGTGTGTGTAAGGCCCGGGGTTTGAGACTGACAGAGGTGTTTTATTTTGCTCCTAAGCAGAACAAGGGCCCTCACATACAGAGTGACTAAAGCACTTTTAAGCAGTTGTAAGTGGGTTTGGGTTTGCATGATGCTTAGCAATGCTTAGCTAATCGCTGACAAGCGCACACTTGCACAAACCCGCTAACTACTGCTTAATAGTGCTTACTCCCACTAACCGCCGTGCTCATTTCTTTGAAAGAAAAGAAAAATGGGGAGATAGGAAAGCGGTGAAAAAGGGGCACAAAGAGGGAAAGACAGCATGGAAAGTAGCTCGGGTTGTGCAGGATGGGTGCAGGGAAGGTCCATAGCTACCCATTTCTTTAACAACAACAGCTGTGCATATGGAATACATTTGGAGGTAGATATGAAACCTTCAACCCCTGAGAGGGGGGTGAGGACAACAAAGTGTGTTGTAATGCTAATTAAATTACATTTTATGTGTCCAGTGGACATGTGTTCAAAATGGGCAGCTGTGTATGGGGCATATTTTTTTTTGGGAGCAGATTGCCCTTTTTTTTTCAGGTGAGAGTGGAATGTGAGGTAGGGAAAGTAGGTATATTTGGGGAGGTAGGTTTGGGAGGTAAACAGACAAGACAAACAAGATGCATACAGGGGTGGTATATGACACGTGGTGAGTGAACACCTTTGACGGGGAGGGATGTTTGGAAATCGCAAGCCCATGAGCCCACATATGGAAACAGTGGGACTTAGTCCCCACCCAAGGGCAGTCACCACTGCACCTTCACAGCCCAGAGGGTGGCTGTACTGGGGGCTGTGTAGGAGGGGCAGGCTGACCCGGGTGTTGCACCACTCATGCCTCAAGCTGGCATAGAGGTTCTGCAACAGAACGTTCAATCTCTCTATGCACCACATCCCAGACCGTTCCAAGGGTGATAGGTGGCCATCTTCCACCCACGTTTGCATGGGGGGGCCGAGCCCCATCCCCTGCAGTGCTTCCACCTGAAGGTGGCACAGGGACAACTGAGGAGGAGGTCCCAGGCAGGGCACCGGACCTGCTGGTGCCAGGTGCCATGGCCAGCTGAGGTGGGACTGGTGGATCCACTGGGACTGGCCTTCCCATACGAACTATGTTTTGGAGGGTTTAATAAAGATATGGGTTAGTAACAGTCAACAGCATTCCCAATTAGTTATAACAGCATGCAGAAGTATTCCCATTAAGCCAACACACCATATTTTCAACAGTTGAAAAGCAAGCATAACACATGCATATATAGAACAATAGTGGACATTACAACAGCATGCAGGTTGAATTGATGGCAACAGACCACCAATATTGTGGTATTTTAACAGGGCACATGCACAGAAATAAATGCAATTATTGATAAACCAATAGAACATATGTCCCAACAAATGTTTTGAGATTAGACATACTGATTGAGGTGTGGAATTGCATTTTTTATGCACATACAGTAGGGTGGAAAAGGATAGCTCACTTAACTTATATATCCTTCTAGTTTTCACTACATTCCTATTACCTGCAGTTATATGTACATTACATGTATTATTACACTACCCAATGTCCTTATATTGTGCAATTGTATTTTGCTAGATCATTGTATACTTGAGCTGTATCCTACATACAAACTGTCCAAGATGCAGATGTTATTGCTATATATTTTGAGAGTTGTGCACACACACTAGTGCTAAGATGGTACACTGACAGCTCTACTTTCATATAATTATCTAGATATGTTCAGCTGAAAGTATCAGTTATATGTTAACCGCTCCCTACATTTCTGGCAGCACACTGACATTTCTGGGGAACAAAATACCAAGCTACTCATGTGCCAGATTAACCTGTACATGCTGGGCATGAACCAACAGTTGAGGGCTGTAAATATGCATAAAAGCTACTGGCACTCTCTTCATCCACATTATATGGGCCTACCCAAGTGTGGGTTAACACTGCTTAATACAACAGTACTATTTGTAAAATGCAACAATACAACAACATATCAAAGAAAATGACACGGACGCACTCCAGGAAATATACTTTTATTAAAGGATTATTACACCTTATTTATTGGGTTAAAACACTTTTTGAAGGCTCTCTCATTTATTTTATATAACAGTACATGCAGAATAATTACTAACCTGCCTGATGATGCAGCCTTTGCAACCTATCTTCATGGGCTTGCTGATTCATAGCCCGGACACCTGCAGCTGTGAAGTAAATGCAGTGATATTGAGACATACCTATCCATAGTATAGACAAGCATAGCAATTCTTAACTACTTAATACAATGGCTACTTACTCAGTACTGGGGCGTTAGGCAACGCATGGGACTCCTGGATCCACTGATCCAGTTGATCCTCCTTATGTTGCATCAGGTCAGAATAATGGTGCCTGACCTGCTCACCAGTTTGAGGAATGCCAGTGGCACTGGTGAGATCATGAGCTAGACTGTTCCAGTCCTCCATTTTATATTGGATGCTCTGGTACTGGCCCCGCAGGAGTCTTTCCTCATGATTGTGGACAAGGAGCTAAACCATTACTTTGGTCTCCTCAATGCCCCAGCATTGTGCTTGAAATCGAGTGCCTTCTCCTACACCGGCCATGCTGACTGCAGAAGGGAGCTACAACCAGTTATGGCAAGTATTCCCACCTGTGGAGCTTAAATATGCCTCATTTCCCACACTTATTTGTGATTGGCCAGTTTAGCTGCTTAGCTGATGTTAGCAATGTTTAATATTCATTTGATAGATATGTGTCTGTTGAAAGTGCATGGTTATGAAATGCTGTCACAGCTTAGTGGTTATGTACTGTGACTGTAGTGCCCAGTATCCTGAGTTCAAGCCCAGTCACTGCTTTTTATTTTCCTACTGGCCAGACCTGAATGGTTAAGGTACAGTAAAGGAGGTGTGGCCGTGTTTAGCCGACTTTGCACAACTTTGCCCGACGTTGCCGAACGTTGCCCGATGTTGCTCGACGTTGCCTGACATTGCTCGATGTTGCCCGATGTTGTGCTAGTTAGCGAGGTGCGCAGCTATGCGCAAATATGTTGTATTTGCACTGGTTAGCGCGGTGAGCAGCTATGCTCAAATGCATTGCGCTTGTTAACGCGCTGCTCAGCTATGAGCAATTGGTTTTAAATATGCTAAATACTGCTAAAATGTGCTTAGCAGTGCTTTATATTGCTTAAAATAAGTTACGCATGCCTCAGAATGCATAACCATTTCACCTTCATATATATATATATAATTCATTCACTACTACATATAACATTTGAATGCTTTTTACAAGACGTATACATGATAAATGTCAGGAAATATTTTTGTATACAGATTTCCAACGCAAAATGGAATGTGCAGTAGTGGGACTCGAACCGAGAATGCCTCCTCTTTGTGCGAAGACTCTAACCACTATGCTATCTTGCTTAATTTGCATATTATTTTCTTATTATCATCTTCGGTGTCTAAGCTGCTAACTGTAGCTAAGCAATGGGCAATCCCGCGCAAACACGCGCATATACAGGCAGCTATATCGGAAATAAAACAAAAAAATAAATAAATTTCTTTTAATTTATAAATTTGTACAAGTTTTAACATATGGGGGAGTGTACTGTTACAATGTACGCATGTGAGCAGACTCGCTCATGTAACTCGACATTTCTTGGGTTTTGTCAGTGCAGGGGCGTGGATTTTTGGACTGCTAGGCAGTCCGACATGCCCCCTACACTTGTCCACGCTCCGTGTAAGCTTTAGGGTTGAGGCAGCGCGCCCTCATTAATATGCATGGTGCGCTGCCGTCATACTCTTAGACTGGCATTTTCATGTTAGACTAATTTAGTCTTACACGGAAGATTAGTAAATCCTGGGGCTAGTTATTTTATTATTTATTAGCAGCATGTAAATCATTGTCACAAAATAACATTTTATGATTTAAGTTCCTAGTGAACAGCCTAAATTGTGGAAAATATCAGATATATCTGATGAAAAAGCAGAATGAAACTCAGACCTTTACTGAAAAGTGCAAGTTCGTACTGTTCAATTATATTTAGACAAGTTGAAAACAGTACAGTTTACTTCTTTGTCTGACTTCTGATTTGCAATCTTTGTTCTGACTTTCTACTCTAGCTCCAGTCATGATTGTTGGCTGTATTCCATTTCTTGAGCAGTAATAAGCAAATATTCTTCATTAGATCTGGAAAAAAACAAAGGGTTGAGCGCTGTGGAATAGTTGAATCCACAATATTTTGTTCAGTAAATGTTTGACATTCCTGAGATTGGCATGGTCACATTACTTTCAACTGGTATCTGATTCTCCTGAGGCTGTGTTAATATGTCATTAGCATCTTTATGCACTTCTGATTGGCCCTAATTTCTAAGAAACTGAGTGTCATGGCTGGACCAGGCAAAAAATCTGCCTAATTCAAAATCACAGAAGTTTCTTTTCAATTTTTGCTTTTTTGTTTCTATTAAGTGACTCTCAAAAGCTGACTTGAGGAGAGCCAAGGCTGCTGAACAAGAACAGGGGAAAACAGAAGGGGGTGAACCCATAGGTTGTAACCAGCTCAGCATGCCTTGCCATTTTCCCCAAATCAACGGCATCACAAATAAATTCTGGGTTATGAAAGAAAACAAGTTAAACTTTGAAAGGTTTTTGAATAGCAACAACCATATCCAAATTAAACAAATCAAAACCCATGTTATTTAAATTAACATTGTCCAAATCATAGAAATCATGCTCCAGTCTGTCACTATCCCTGTGCTCAATTACCTGGAAACCAATTTGGCTAGTAACCTACTTGAATCTGTGGTTGATAAAATGCTTGGCTTTCTCAATGGCAGTAGGCCTTCTAGTGCCCTTCCAGTACAATCTAGGGATGATGGCAGACCAAAAGAAATCTACCTTCTGATATAGCTGTCACAAGTGTTCCATATCAGATACAATTATGGCCAACAGTATCTTTATAGAGACTTGATCTATTTCATTCACAATGCTAGGCAAGGCTTCTTCCATGGTAATATTACACCAGATTTCCTAAACTTGAAACCATCTAAGACCAGGGAAACCAAAAGAATGAACTGACCACTGGTTACTATCAAAGGAACTAGATTGATTAGCTGGGCAGGCCAAGGCTTGGATTGATGCTCTCTGAATAAAAAGAATGGCCCCAGAGCCAATTCACCTCCTTCCCTGCAACAGGATTAACAAATAATGCCAGATGTATGACAAAAAGGTATCAGACACCCACCGTCTCATTCTTTGAATAACTTGCTTTGAATGGCCAAGTCTGAGATACAACCTATCAGAAAGAAATGGGGAGACCCTGTAGGTGAATTCCATTCCCTACCAAGGCCTGCCTAAGAAATGCATTAATCTTGGATAGGTTAAAAGGCCTGTCTGAGTTCTGCATGAAAATCAAGGCTGACCTTTTCTCTAAGGGGGTAATATAAACTAGCAAACTGACCCAATGCATAGGACAATTGAATAGCCCCCTGGTCTTGTCCAGGTGCATCTGCTGACCTTTACCAACTTCATCAATCTTGCATTTCTTTAACAAAATGATGACAAACTCCCTGTGAATGAAAAGATCCTCCCAACAGAGGTAAAAAATAAGTTAATTAGCGAGGGATGCACTTACATGCAAAGAGGAGAACAGAGCAGCTATAGAAAAAAACAAATGAAATTCACCAGTGGTCTTGTAAAGACCTTGAATAACAAGGGGATGCAGTTGTCTCCCAAGAGCTTTTCTAGAATCCAGTGAAGGTCCCCACATGTCCTCTATGCCATTAAGTGTCCTCCCCATAACCCAATGTTCTGATCAGCCGGAAGACCCAAAAAAATGCTCCAACCATCCCAAAACTGCAAGGTGTACTCTGAGAGTTTTAGGTGCATCCTCCACTGCAGACCTAGCCACTAAAAATTGCAACAACAACTTCACTCTCTATGGTCTGGTCCAGATATGAAAGACCTGCAGAATGCCTTGAAAACCTGCAGGGATGACGAGTAAGATTTCCTAGTGTTGCTGGTCCAAGAATTTGCTAAAAGAGATAATGCTAGTCGTCTACAATTATCCAGACTCCTGCAGAAACTCAGGTACCCTTTGGAACTCAATGCATGGCCAAGAAGTTAAACCTAAAAACTGAAAATAGGAAAGACTGTCAGCAATAGGATTAAGATAACCAGGGATATGGGCACATGAAAATGACAAATTAATCTCAGCAAAAGTAAAAGCCTGATGACTAAGTGGACCCACCTGTACCTGGAAGAACAATTTTTGAGAGCATGAATCACTGCAGTATTATCTGAATGAAAAATGATCATCTTGTTACATAATCTATCCTTCCATACTAACACTGCCACCCAAATGGGAAAAATTTCTAAAAATGTAATGCCTTTCCTTCTCTCCACAGGTCAACTGTCTGGCCACCTTTTAACAAACCAGCAGCCCATGAAATAATCCCCCATACTGTAGCCCCCAGCCACATCAGTAAAAAGCTCAAGTTGGTATCACTTGCCCCTCTCTTACATAGATGACAAGCAGGCTGAGTATTTCGTTTTGTAGATGCTTTAATACATAGAAACACATCAGGATGGATAGCAGCATCATAAAATACAAACAAAATAGTTAACAGATAGACCTTACATGCTCACTATTTATACACTTGCACAAGCCCTTAAATAGCATCTTAAAGATACATGCACACATATTGATCTACAGTTGGTGGGAGTAGTCCAAGGGGACTGCCAAAGATAAACTCCATTAAACTAGCTCAAGAACATGAAGCATAACTGAAGGTCATCCTTAGCTCATTTGGTCGGTCGGACCAGGTGGTGTTTGGGGATGTTGCCTTTCAAGAAGTCAGATACTGACCGTAGGAAAGTTCTGCCTGGAAAAAACACCCTACAGGCAAAGTTCAGCAAACTGTGAAACTGCTTGATGTCTTCTACATGCACTTTGCTGGAACCCAAAAATCTCCAAAGTAACTATCAGACTTGATGAAGTTTAGAAGAAAGTGTCTACATCTAAACCCAAAAATGTCAGGACTTGGCTTGGTCCTTCAGACTTGTCATCAGCCAAGGGGTCCCCAACTCAGTGCAAAGCTACTTGAAAATGGACATCCCTTCCAAAGCACCATCCTGTCCATCCTGACCCTCCCCGGCTATCAAAAATACATCCAGGCAGTCTACTGCTGACTGGCAGGGAGAGGAAAATAGGCCAATTACCTTGCCAGTTCTTCACTCTTTCTCTTTTTGCCTAGCAGCAATGAGTTCATGTCCTTTGATGGAAAACAAATTGCTAAATAACTTGGAATCTAATGGGGCTGTGGAGTGGATAGGAACCCCTTTGGAAAAAACTTTAATAAGTGTGCCTGCTGCCCTTTTATCCAGGTAATCTGACAGTAAACAGATTAACTTATCTAAACAAATGGAGGAAGAAGCCCCGTGTGGCATACTTGGGTCTCCTCCCAAAGCCCCCCCATGCCCATGAAAAGTTAACTTAGCACGAAAGAAAGTGTTGTGCCCCTTACCAATTTCACGACCAGTCTGATATGAAGAAAAATTCAACTTGTCCTAAGGCAACAAGCCCCAACACCTGGAAACAGGATGACCTTTCCCACATCCAGAACACAAGTGGTTATATTTGCAAGGGGGCCAGACACATTTGCCCTGATTGAATGCCAATCAAAATCCTTGTATCCCCTAATACACATGGTCACCCCCTTGAACATCATGGCACTGAGCCATATGACAGGGTGCCTTGACTCTCACCTGAGGGAGCTATCAAGGGCTTTTAGCTTCCTGAAGTGTTGATCATAATTCAACCACTCCAAACCCCCTTTCACATGGTGTGCTTCCCTAATGGCTAAAAATTAAGCTAATAAAGCAAATACTTCTGTGGGATCCTTCTCAGTGATTACACCCATAAACACCACAAAACCCAAAGGCCAACTACCCCAGTTCTTGACTAGTGGCCTGACTGATGGCTTTTCTTAATGGCTGCTAATGATGTCATCAAGTCCTTTTTGGATGTGTTATCAGCATCCAGAGTGCATTTTATTCCCTCATTATCCTCTACATTGAACATATCCACAAATTCCCATCTCAGGATCTTATCTTTGACCTTGGTGGGAACATGGGCTGTGATATGAGAGCCATGTGCTTTGGAATGTGTAAAGCTGAGGGTAGCCATATGGGACAAGAACTGGGAGATACACTTATCTGTATGGGGAGGGACCTTCCTCTCTGAATCCATGACCACCCATGTGAGTTGGGTAAAGATAACTGTGCCACCTGGTCAACATCAGTATCAAGTCCCACTCCTGGACTCAAAGCTGTAAAGGCAACAAAGTGTCTATCTAAGGTTAAGTCAAACAGCCTAACTCTCCCCTCCACTGACAAAGAATTTATAAAATCATCTAAACAATTATCAGTAGATTGACTCCTATCACTAATATTAAATCCTGTAGACACAATAGGGACATTGTCTTGGATGAGCAGAAAGGGGTGACTTTATGGCTGTAAGCATCTCTGACAGTCTTTTTCTGAGCCTTCTTAGTTGCTGCTGGCCCTTCAGCTTCATCCTTCTCTGAATTCAGTGAAGGTCTTCTTTGGGAATTATGTCTCTGCTCACCGATCACCACCATTTATAAATCAATTAGCAAGCCTTCCGTTTCCTGTGACAGATGCAGACATCTCTGTTTAATGGACTGTACTGTGCCTGAACCTGACAGATAGAAAGAATTACCACAGGGAACTATACAAAAAATGGGGGGGTATGAGAAACAAAACCACATAAAGTTCCAGTTAATATTAAAAGACTGGATGCTGGGATGCAGTGCTGCTATGAGGTTCTAGAATGTAAAACTTCCAGGATGTTTCCCTCCACATTCTTTCCTTGAAAATTGCCACTGTGCCTAAAACAAGCTGAGCTGCTGCAGGGGTTCCAGAATGCAGTGTCATATCTTACACAAACTACTCTGCCAAAGCCAAGGATATATATATATATAACCTACAAATCAAATGCTAAGGTAAACATTATAAATTACCAGTTATCCAAAATGTCTTGTAGACTTAATGAAGTTTGACAGCAACATTACAACTTTATTATAAAATCATTGTACCCAAGATACCTAGACAAATAATTATATAATACCATTTAAACTACATTCAATCCCCACTAAAACATAAAAACAAAATTTGATTGAATTCCCCTTATGTAGTCTCCAAACTTTACCCACCATTATAAGTCAAGCTACACAAAAGCAAGAAGCAGTTACTAATCTAAATAAGCACCCCTTTACAATGGATACATCTATACAAAATGATAAACAAACATGATAGGATCTGATCCCTCCACTACTCAAGGTTGCACACCCAACATACCCTTATTAATTAAAACATGTTTCAAACTGCCTAAAAGTATACTAAACAACTCCTCTGGCATAAACAAGCAAACCATATGCAGCAACATCATGCAGATTCCAACAATCATCACTATTCCATAACAAAGTTTTAACTGTGACCCCCCTGTTTAAATAGTACAGCATGCTATTAGACAGTACTTATTTACATAATTAATAAAATCCTTTATGCAAGTAGAGTGCAGGAGTTTGCCCCAAAATACCCTTAAATGTATTTTCACCCTATTCCCTTATTATTAAATGTACCCCGTGCCTGATATTACTGATATTATTTGTTATTAATTAATTGTAGACATATATATATATATATATATATATATATATATACACACACACACACACACACACACACACACACACACACACACACACACACACACACATACACACATATATAGATAGACAGATAGATAGATAGACAGATAGATATATATATGTATTTGAAAACACCCACCTTTCAGATGTGTGGTGCAACAGCTTAATTAGAAACATCCCCATCCTATCCTATCCTAAAATGTTATATGATATATCTGTCTTTATATATATATATATATATATATATATATATATATATATATATATATATATATATATCTTTTTTTTCTTTTTTTCTATATTAAATATATTAAACATGGTGAGAACAATACCTGCAATGCAACAGATAACTAAACAGCTGAAGTACAGCCAATAACACCTCAACATAACCTACAGCCTCCCACCTGTACAGTCATTACCAGCTAGCTCTGTCTTCATCTGTAAGATGGATTCTGTGGGCACGAACAGCAGCTCTTGTCTTAATTAGGGAGTGTGCACTTGTACTTGTCCTCCAGTGATGCTCTACATGCCCTCACAGACAATGGGCCATTACCGTGGTTAGTCGTTGATGTCCAACAAGAAGCTGCAACTCCTCAATGTTGCAAGCAAGGCATAATCTTATTGAGTCTGTGAAAATGCAAGCATGTTTTGTGTAGTTATGCATGCAAATAAAGGTTCACTATCCCAACAAATGCAAAAAAATGCCATTTTGAGCCAATGCATTATAGTAATGGAAACAAAAAAAATCAAATTTTTTTCCCCAAATGAGTACACTGTTTCACACTTGTATGCAAGTATACTACATACAATGAGTGAAACAGGAGGAAGCCAGTTGCAGCAAACAAAGAATACTGTTACTTTTGAATCAATAAAAAAGTAGAGGAAATGTGTAGAGAAGATTGCTACAAATGGCCTAGGTATGAGGGTCAAGCAATTTTTTATGCAATATGTTTTGTACATAAGCAACTATATACAAATGCAGATATGGGGTAAAATATGGGTATCATTCTTTATTTATGTGCGTTTTGCAGGTCATGTTGTCCTGCCCAATGGATGCTTTTTTTTAGAAGGCCTATGGAGCTAACCTCCAAAAGACAGCAAAAAAAAAAAAACAAAGTGACAATAATAACAACATATATAGATAAATTACATAGAGATGCAGCCAAATTAAATGACTAAACTTACGCAGGTATTCATACTCTGGGGTGTTGCAAATGATTTAGTGGTGCTACACAGATATGCAAAATAAGGTCAGCAAAAGTCATTTACAATAAATATGGAAAAGCAAAGTATTTTTTGAAAACATGCCCACTTCTCGTAAAAGAGGAAATTGTATAAAGTTTAGCATTGTGAATTTACAAATTACTTTGCCAAAGCATGAGGGTTTGTGGTACTTTTTTTTTTTTTTGAATATGGCTAAGTGTAGTCATGCTTAAAATATTTAATGAAAGCTGTGGACTGTGCAGTGCTTAAAATGTATTTATTTATTTTTTTAAAGAAAAAGCGTATATAATGTTTTCTATGGAGATATTCTTTGGTGGACACCTTGATGGTTTCAAAGAGTTGAAAGGAGGAAATAAACAAGATTGAAAAAGCGGAGACAAACAAAGAGGGGAACACACAAGGGAAACATCAAAAGGGATTGTGCTGAAAGAGGGGGGAGAGAATGGACTCGATGTTTTTTCATGGGATAAACCCACCTATTTTTATAAATATTTTCTTATATAAGATGGTGGTATGGATGGAAACAAGATAAGAGGGTGCAGGAGAAAGGGTAAGGGAGGAAGGGCTAAGGAAGTGGCAGCTGAAGTTCCAATGCACAAAGCCTCAGTCATGTCCACTGCCAGATGGTGTTGTAGTGGAAGAACCAGATGTTAGGGGGATAGGGGTCTGTGTTGGTCAGGTGGTCAGCATCAACTGATAAAGCCTGTCTTCTACACACTGAAGAGAGGGTTTCACTGGCTGAATTCTCCTGTCCATTACCTCCAGCATTACATCCCTCAAAAAGTTTGGAAGCCCCCTTTTTGTGAGGTTTTCCAGGCTGCCACATTCTGGGGTGTCTGCAGGACTGGCACATCCATCCTTACCCTGTGAGAATGTCCCCAGACAGGCAGAGGATGATCCGTCCCTAGCTTTGGAAGTACATGCTTCGCTTGTTCCTGAGGGAGTTGAACCTTAAAAAAAATGAAAATAAATGGGAGAGAAACAACATAGTAAAGGAGAAATAAATACACAATTAAATAAGAAAAATAGAAAAAAAAGGGTGATGAGAGACAAAACTGAAACTGCACAATAAATCCACTGATCATGTTTGCATGCCATTTAATACACTATTTTTTTTTTTTAATTACTAAAGAACTGTGACCTTCTTGACACTGCCTGGTCTACCCACATGGCCATTTGGTTAGTACTTATTATATATATATATATATATATATATATATATATATATATATAGTGACACTGCTGTCCAGAGTGGTTTATACCTGTTAGGGTTGATAGGTGGTCACCCAGCTCTTGACAGATATCAGTTTTATTTCCATGTACCAAGTCTTGTTTGGACCTTGATCCTATCTTGATACGAATCATTGAAAAGGTAGAGCATTATCATGGTCTTTTTGTTGGGCTATCTAGGAGTATGGCCTTGTGCCTTCGCAGGTGATGCCATAATTCAAAGTGTCCGAAGAAGAACAATGAGGAAGGCATGATCATTGATGTCTTCATCGGGATTATAATCACTCAGTGTGGGGTGTGACATCACCTCAACCAAACCATTTTTGCTAGCATGGCCATTATAACAGTTACTGATATTACTGACAAGTTTGTTTTAACCAAAACTGCTTTGTCACTTTTTTTCATGAAGGAAACAAGTTATTTTTCTCTTCTGTGCTTGATTAAAATGGAAATATATGATTAATAATTTATACTCATAATACTTATTTGTAAAAGTTATTTTTTGTACCCTAACACCAGCATGTCTCATGTAGTACAGCAGAATTTTTCTTCTAAGTTTTTTTTTTTTTTGTGGGGGGGGGGGGTGGTAGAAATACATTTTAGTATGCGTGTTATTTTTATGTTTTAGGAACTTATGATTTGAGGTGCTATGAGGTGACGCACAAAAATGTATGAGCAGAGGTTACACTTCAGATAGTTAGAAATGTGACATTCAGACGACTCCATTTTTTTTGGAGTGGGGGTTGCATGTTCCTGTGGCAGGCTTGGTATAGCTGTGGAGTTCTGTAGACTGTGGAGCTATCCATAGTGTGTTCATGTCAGTCTTATGTGTGTTCTTTTTACTTCGGCCATGTGTTCATAATCCATGACAAGTCGAAATTCACCAATACATTTCAGGCTATGTTTGCGTACTGCTACAATTCATACAGATGAATGTAAATTAGTTTAATTTGCATGTAATAAATGTAAATGGCCCTGAATTTTCACCAATATGTTAAGCAGCACCATATTAATTTTCCAATAGCCAAGATAGTTGACAAATGCATTAGGATACCATAGACTTACTACAGTAAGGAAATATTTTTAAAAATATCATAATTTAATAAGAAACGCTTAATATATTATTTCATCATTGAACTAAGGGTCATAATGAATTTGCATGTATGCTGTGGATGTTATGATAGCATTAACAGATTGCTAGATTTGTGTTGTTTGGAACTTGGATTTCATGACAGTAGCGGTGGAAATAATTACTGATGATAGAAAATAATCATTACTGTGGTATAATTTACTGATTCTGCATACGTGGGTATAAATGTAACAACAATTCACTACTTAAGTTCTTTAATGCTAAGGATATAAATAGGCATGTGTGATGAACTGGAGATTTTTGGGGTGACAGTGATGAATAAAACATATCTGTATTATCAGTACATGACAGTGGCACAGAGTAGGGCATGGATTTTTTTTTGTGACAAAACTGATTGCATTCATTACTTGAATAAACTTTAAGTAATACAGTTCAATTTTCTATGGCTGTATTGCAATTTTTTAAGCAATTGCATTTTTTATGTTAAGCAACATTTATATTTACTGTTGGTTCATGAAGACTTGGCCAGTGTTTGTACTTTACAAGCTGGTTACATCAAAACAATATTGTCACACTTTCTGACTGTGACCCTTTCTTTTCCTTCTTTCTTGTAACTGTAGTATTGATAGAAAATAAAGAATCAAAGCAGATAAATGATAATTTCAGCTATGAGTAAAATCCAGAAGCATAGCTGACTCAACCAGTGGCATGGGCCGGTACCATAACCCTCAGTGCAAAAAAAAAAAAAAACACTTTACCGCATTAAGCCAAGCAGTCAAGCAATTGGTTTATTAGACCACCACCCACCCCAGCTCTCTCTCTCATTATGCATTAAAAAGAAAAATAATGTCTGTTCCTCTACTGGTGCAACAATCAGGTTGCTGGATCCATAACATGTCCCCCTCCTTCCTACTTTGCCATTCAGGTCCTGTTTTTGTGCCCCACAACTACCCTCCCCATTTTCTGAAAATAAAAAAAGTTTTCATATTATAAACTGCAGCAAACTACTTTCTACAAATTTAGTACTGATTTTGGAAATGCTTGGTGTATTTTTTAGGTCTACTGAAAGCAATGCAAGAGCTGAGAGAGAGAGTTTTAAAAGAAAAATAATTTTCTCAATTAAACTTTTCTCAATAAATATATATATATATATCAACAAAAAACATCTTTATTAAATTATCACTTATGACATTGACAATAATACATTTATATAAATGAAAACAAACCACATTGACATATTTTTAGTTGCAAACATTATACATCACTTATGATCTATCCAGTCATTGTCAGTTAAAAATTACATAGTTCAATCAAATCCTGTCTTCTTTGAAACCTCATTCCTCCTCCAAAATTTTATTCTGCATGTATTGTTCCCACAGTTCCCATTTTTTTCTATGCAATTTGCTCCTACCCTTTTCTAAAGATCCCATTTCTAGTTGTTTTATCTCTGTTACTATATTCACTACTTCTAGCTAGTTGGTTTAGACTTTGATTTCCATTTTCTAGTAATTGCTTTTTTGGTGCCACATTAATTAGAGTTAGCAAGGCTTTATTATGTCAATGTAATTCCAATTCTGTATTATAGCTCAACAATATAATTTCTTTAGCTTTTCCAATTTGCTCACACAGTATTTCTGACAGAGTAGTCTGCAGGGAATTTTTAAAATCTACCAACTCCTGACACTCACAAAAATATGTTCGCAAATATGTTTCTTCCCCATCATACTTCCAACATTTGCTATCTACTTGAGGAAAAATTATTTGGAATTTACTTGGTGTATAAAATACCTGTGTAAACACATTCTAGACTTTGTTGCATATTTGGGTGACATACATATATCCTACATTGTTTCTTTGTGAATTGCTTATCTATTCTCCCTTTCCAATTCTTTCTAATCACTTCTGATTGATTCTTATAGTTATCATGCAATATTTTATATGCTTTACTAATTATTCCTTCTTTATCAGCAACTTATGTTCTAGATTCTACTAAAATCTCTACCAGTCCTGGTCTTTTGTTTAGGATCCCCCCATTTCTTTCTCTTTGTCTCTTGTATGATATCAATCCTTGATAGGGAAAGTAATCTCTAGCCTGCAGTCCAAATAAATTATTGGCCTCTTCTCATTCTGTTTTCTTGCCTTCTCTAATCATTTGCTCACCAATACCTTAGTTCGTTTGCCAGATTTTTCCAGTAAATTCCATCCCCCCTTGCCTGTTATCTGTATCCATAATTGCAGTCACCCCTTTTGGCAGAATCTCCTTTTTACATTCCCATGTTGGCTTAGTTCTTAGACTACTTTTTGGGACTTTATGGATATAACATTCTGTATGATTATTGTTTTTCTCCTTAAAGGCCTGCATCCAAAATACCAGTTTCTCCTTGTTTCTTGAGCTTCCTCCCTGTTTCAGCATCACCCTTTTCACTTTGTATTATAGTTTTCTGCTTGTGCTATGTATAGGAGCCTTAACTGTGTAGCTCTGTACTTATAATTGAAGAAAATCAGTTGATGAGATTTTAGATTAACATGAACAAGATATCATTTATGAGTCCTTGAAAAAATTGATAACTGTATGCAACCCTGTTAGTCACAGATTTCATGTGCTTCCAATAATACACAAAGATGAGTTATTAGCCCCTGGTCAGTCAAGAGGTGCAGGTTGTGGTTTACTGACTGATCCACTTTCTGAATCTTTAAAATTAAATCTACTACCTCTGTTAAAGTACAGTTGTGTAAGTAACCTTACCGTAACGGTAGATGTTTGTATGGTCATTGCTGCTTTAGCTTAGTTATATGGCGAAGAATATGACAGCTGACCAGCTTCAAGAGCTTCAGGGCACCTTCCATTCACCCAAACCATCACAGTAATTTTGGGTGCCAAGCCCTTCATAGCTTTCAAGCCAACCGAGAAAAGGATGCTGAGTCCTGAAAGGATGTTGCTAGGAACAACAAAAAAATATGTATTCACACTCTGGCATAAACATTCAAAGAAACAAGGAGGCTAGAAGGAGAAAGCACACATATCACATTTTGTATTTATACATACAAATATTTATACATACAAATATGCTCTCACCAGCGGTGGTGGTGCTGCGGTAGCGTTTTCGCCTCACAGTAAGACGCTGTCCGGTTCGATTCTCATGTAGAGCATCTTCTGTGTGGAGACATGCGTGAATGGGCGTACCTTTGTTGAAGGTTGTGCATCAGGGCTGGTAACTCGGCACGTAAAAATCAACTAACAATCATTAGCGGACCGGAGTTCCGCTGTGGCAACCCCTAACCAGGAAAAGCCAAAAGACACAACAACATACAAATATGCTCTCACATAAACATTGCATATACAGGCAGTCCTTGAGTTACAGACATCTGACTTACAAACAACCCATAGATAAGAACGGGCTGCTGCAATGTCAGAAATAACTGGAAAATAAATAAAAATCTTTAAAGTTGCCCAGATCTTACCTTAAAGTGAAGAATTCTGTTGTACTTTCCTTTTCCCCATTCGTAAAGCCGCTCGCACATCTTGTTAGAGCAGTTACTTCTGCTTTCACAGAGAACAAGAGATCCAATTGGTTAAGAGATCACTGTGTTGGCAATCTGATTGATCAAAACTGCTGGCCTGTACAGTACACGGTACTGAAGCAGTTACTGTACTATACAGTAGAATGAGCAAATTACATTGTGGCTCATTATGGTCTAGGTGACAGTAGGAGGTCTGGCAGAGGTCTGAAAGTTCAGGAAAGAGTGGAAATCTTTCATTTGTGATGCCTGTAGTACAGAAATGTGAAGTGAAGGTTAAAAAGAAGTAAGTTTAACATAGTTTTTTTTTTTGTATGGAATGTTCTACTGTTCTGTACTGTATTGCAGTACAGTATATTAGAACGTTCCATGTATGCGTTTCTACGTACATACAAATTTGACTGAAGGACAGACTAAAAAACGGATCTCATCCTTAACCCAGGGACTGCCTATATTTGTATAAAGATGGAATTCTGTGTACAGATGTGTTTTGTGTTCGTTTGCATTATTATATTAAAATTACAGGTACATATATTTGCAGTGACACGTATTACTTCTACCACATGCCTTCAATTATGCATCATTCTTATGATTTATTTTTATCTTTAATATGACCAAGAAAACAAAAAAAATGAGTTATACTTATTATAAAACTCTGGCCTTCTCGTCTCTATCTGGGCAGCCTACTTGCCAGCAAGTTGGGCCTACACATTTGTAGGTCATTGTACCTGTGACAGCATTGTTGGTCATTGCAGGTGATCCTTATGAGGGATAACAGGTGCTCAGTCAAATCATGCCAAATATCTGTCTTCTTCACTCACAAACCCCTTATGCATACCTAGATGTTATCTAGCTAATGTAAACTCTAACTTTGGTCTCCTTAACTGACTAGCTCAAAGAATGGTGATTTGACTTCACAGTTGAAGAAATTATGATCAAAGCTATCGTTACAGGTTTATAAAAACTTCCTCTGGATGTGACACCACCTTAACAAAAACTAATTAACCCACAGGGCCATTAAACATTATTATTGGCAAGTTTGGTTTTACCACAAATTCTTTGTCACTTAATTTTTAAAAAAAAAAATAAATTCATTCAACTACTTTTGACTTATCCCAGTTAGGGGTTGCCACAGAGGAACAACGTTCATTTAATTTATATGGTGAATAAAAGTATGCAGTCATTGTTTTTTCTTATATTACATACAATTGCTACTGCTGCTTTGCAATGCCTTAGCTATAATTTTGGATCATTACACCTGATTGCCATTTATACATGTCTCAGTTTAGCCAACTGTATTAATGTGTTTTATTTATTTATTGGGGGGGGGGGGCTTTTTGAATAAATAAATATTCCACCATGCGTGAGTACCAACTCCAGTAAATGGTGACTGCATTGATGTGATAAGGTGTGACAGATGATGTAAGATGGCCTGGGATTATACTGCATGGTTGTGCAATCTCACGTATATGACTATATTTTGATTTTTTCAAACACAATCAGCTTTCAGCATAACTGAGGTTATGCTTACATTCCCACAGCATGTTAGGAACTGCTGAAAATTGCTGCAGACTCCGTCACCTTCCCCCAGGATGTTCACATGAATCCTAGGCCATGTTTATGGGTAGCCGAGACTGACTGATGTACATGAGTGGCTTTGCAAATTTGCATATTACTGAGATTCATAGAGATAAAAGTAAATGGGACTAAATGCAATACAAAATTCATAAATGGACCTGCATTTATATGAAAAATCTACCATATTAACTTGCAATTACTTGAGATAGGTAGAAAATAACTTAGGAACCTGCTGACTTTTAAAAGTATGAAAAACTAATAGAAAAATAAGGGAAGTATTTAAAATTAATATGAAACATTTTAAAATTATGTACAGTTTATGAACTCACTTCAAGAATTGTTTTACTGATATGATTGGCATATTATAATAGTGATACTCTAAAGCTGTGAGTTGTAAATGGAAACTCATTACAGCAGCAATGGAAATTATTAGTGATCATTGAGGAAATCATTTACTTTGGTGCCACTTTGTGACTGTGCATCCATGACAGAAATGCAGCAATTTAACTGGGAATTACTGAGGTATAAATATTGTGTTGACTAAACATACGTGTCTTTACTTCGATATTTCTGAGTGTCAAGAGATGAATGTAAAATGTGTGGGCTAGGGGAAGGATGAATCTTTTAATAAACTAATTGACTTACTGTTGGAGATACATTTATAATAGTGCAGACAGTATTACAGCACAACTTTACTTGGCTGAAATGAGATTTTGTAGTGTTTTTTTCTCCTACTTTTTTAAAAAGAGCATGGCAGGAATGCTTTCATTGCTGTGAAGCTTGACTGCTTGACTGCTTGACTGCTTGACTGTTGACTGATGACTACTTCAAATGTTTTTGAGTATGACTCTGATACACACACACACACGCGCGCGCGTATGTGTGTGTGTGTGTGTGTGCGCAGTAATGATGCAGAAAAGGGATCAAGGCAGAGAATGGAGAATTTCAGCCATGAGGAAAACCTCAGCCTTGTGGCAGCCCTTAGGACATATGTCAAGCATCTGTTTATTAAAACTGAGAGGACAAAAAACTTGCATCAACTTGTAATGATCATCATTGCAGTTGGTGGAAGAAAATGCATATTTGTACAAAGAAGAAGGCATATGATATAGTAGGATGTGCTGGAGCCAAGTCAAGGGAGAATGCAATTGCCTTTATTAGAACTTAGGGGCCTCCAACAATTATCCCTTTAACACCAGATGAGGAATATGATACAGAAGAAGATTACAATGGAATAATCAGTGCTGGTGTGGACACTGGCTTTTATCAATGTCTGCAGCAGCAGCAGTACTCAACTGCTCAAGGAGGTATGTTTAAAAACTATAACATATTTTTTACAGGAATCGAATGTTGACATTGAATGATTACATTAAATATATGGTGATTACTATTAATAGATGAACCTTCCATAACAACACAGAATGATAATGAAGGCTTTGTGCATGGTAAGTATCCTTCTTAATAAGCATACATTACCATATGTTATTTCTTTTATAAATGGTTTAAAATTATTTTAACAGGATCATCAGCAGAAACAAACAGTTCCACTATACCAATACATTTGGAGGGTATCAGTAGCACAATGGCTGTTGAAGATGATGATGTTGACAGTTATATTTATAAGACAGCCTGAGGAAAGTGGCACCTGAGTTTAATAACAGAATTTCATACCCCATGACATGTTAGTAATTCTGCAGGGAGTGACAGCACATTACAAAGTCAAGCATACACTGACATTACACTGGCAGTTGGACTTGGAGAAACCCCATGCACTTCTGCACCATTATCTCCTGATCCAGACGAATGCTTTCAGGATAATAGCAGACTCTCAGAGAAGGCAGCATCCATGCTGACGCCTTCACAAAGGGAAGCCAGGAACAGTCATTTTTCACAGTTACCACAGGAAATATATAAAGCACTGTCTGACCAGCAGCAACTGTGCCGTGACACTGTTAGGGCTCAGAGCACTGCTACAGATAGTCACATGGAAATGGTCAGTATCCTCCAGAGCATATGTGAGGATTTCCATCACTACATGGATATGACAGAGAGTAGAGATAATGCCATCATCACACTGATGCATAGTATGGCAGCACACAAAGCATCCATGGCCACCTCCATTTGTACACTAATTTGTACTTACCACAAGTAGGAGTCTTAGAAAGGAAGAGGACAGGGTGCAATTCAGATATGTGGCGGCAGATTACATAAGATACAAGGGCTTCTCAGTGAAGTACTGTAATTAGACAAAGGGAACAAGCACAACACATTTCATGCAAGCCATGTCAGTGTTCATCTACACCTATCCTAACTTCTCATTCAAGGTTCTGGTCCTACAACACTGTCATATCAGTGTCTGTAGGATCATTTACATCAAGTAAGCCATGAATTTGGACCAACTCACCATCCAGCTCTTAGAATAGTCCCGCTTCAAACCCAATTGCACCATTGCCATACTTATCTTTAAGAGATGTGTATGACACATTTGACCTTGATCAACAGCAATGCACATGTTCCATTTCTGTTAACTACAGTTTGAGCTTCACATACATGTCAGAGTTTAACTCAAAGAGGAATAAGTTATTAAAAAAAGGGGGGCTTAGGACATGTTCTAACTGTTTGCATTTCATTGCTACAATTTTACTTCTTAAAAAATCACGAAACTGTGGAAAGAAAGCCATATGTCATACCATAAGAATGCAGTAATTATCCTCAGTAATGTTCTATGCATTGACGTTGTTACACCTGGCAGTTACCTAAAACTTAAAAGCAGTAACACACAAGTTCTCAGAGAAACAATAATAAGAAAATTATAGATTAAATTGGGTAACATGCCATGTAAACAAACACTGCTGCCATTCCACACTCAACACTGAACAAATGATGATGTTTCTTCAACTCTGTCCTTACTCTGTCTCTTTAGAGAGAGTAAAGACAGAAAGTCGGGTAACACAAACGTTTTCAGAGAAACACTAATAAGAAAATTACAGATTAAATTGGGTAATCTGCCATGTAAACAAACACTGCTGCCATTTCACACTCAACACTGAACAAATGATGATGTTTCTTCAACTCTGTCCTTACTCTGTCTCTTTAGAGAGAGATGAATAAAGACAGAAAATCGAGTAACACAAATGTTTTCAGAGAAACCCTAATAAGAAAATTACAGATTAAATTGGGTAACCTGCCATGTAAACAAACACTGCTACCATTTCACATTCAACACTGAAGAAGCAATGACGTTTCTTTGTCTCCAAAGCTACAAATTATTGTGCATGACAAAAAAAAATTATGTGATGTGCAGTACCTCAGCAGAGGTCAAACTGAGAAAACAAGAAGAAAAAATATACATTTTCATTGAATTGCAAGGTATGAACTCATGTTAAATACTGAAATAACACATTTTCCTAATTGTACCACTTCAGGACATTCCGCATGTGCATAATTAGGTACACTATCTGACTAGAATTTATTGTCAAAATGGTTAGAAATGTGATTGTTTCTTATATTATTATATGATGCCTTACAACATCACTGAACAGGATTCAGTGAGTACGCAGAAATTACCTTTACCAAAAATAATATGAGTACCTGTTCTAAACAAATAATAATAATAATTTAAAGATGGGAAAGTATGACAGATGAACAGTAATAGTAGAGCATGTTCTGCACAGCATAGCCCACAAATATCACTGCACACATCAATTATACTCTTATGTGTTTTTTTTACAAGAAAGGAAATTAGGAGTGGTCAGAAAATCTCCAAATGATGTCAACATCACTAACTTGAATATCATGGTCCATAGTTCTGGACTAAATACTGACTCCTTCCTTGCACAGTCATATGCCATGCGCAAGCCTGCTGCATGAAGTCCCTTACTACTGCTAGTAGCTGGTCACATTAGTCATAGTAAGACAGAAATTGGGAGTGCAGTGACAGCATGGGTCACTTCACCTCCTGACCAGCACAAGATTATGTTATGTAGAATGCAAAATGCAGTAAACATTCTGCATGCAGTATCTATGTCACACTGAAGGGCACCCCCAGACTCATCCAGGCACCTAAAATTACTTTTTAGGAGGCCAAAAACCCCTCTTGACAAGAATACAGGTTTGGGACAAGGCAGTATTAAAGTTCTCTTCTGCATCTCCACTTGGATTTCTCACTGTTGTCATAAACCATGGCTCCAGTGGATATCTAGAATCACTCAAAGGAAAAATAATATAGAGAGAGAGTGAGTGAGGTAAAGGGAGTGGGACAAAATAAGCAAACATTTGGTTTAGTATTCAGCAAATACATTTTACCATGAATAACAACTTAAATAAAATAGAAAAAAAGAAAATAAATGATTTTTCCACTTACCAACAAGATGACCACTGGGCATCCAAACATGCAGGAAAAGACAACAGAGTGAGATTGTGTGCCAGATATGGGAGTTCTGTGCACTACCAGGATGCTGAACAGAGATAGTGGGGATGCACCCCAATCTATCACACACTTCCTGGTAACTGATGGAATAGTAGCCCTTATTGCAGTACTGCTCACTCCATGGACCAGAAGGGGCCAACCTTATTGCAACATGTGTGCAATCTATTGCATCAAGTATATCAGAGAAACATGCCACCTAGTAAATTTAGGCTCGTAATTTGTATTTAGTTACAGTTACTTAATATCTGACATATTGATAAACAAAAGGACAACCATAAGGCATTATTTAGTTACATCCATAACCTAAATGGAATGGCCCAGATTTGTGCTGAACTGGTAGTTAATGATACCACGTGTACTGAGCCTGTGGACATAGCAAACATGCTGGCTGACAGGTTCTGTGCAAACTTAACTTCCCTGTCCCTGCTACACGTACCCCATGACATCCCTACCACCTGTCCCCTACCTTGTATTTCTAAACAGTAGGTCATAAAGGTCCTCTCTAAAGCCAAAAACACAGCATCTATGGGACCTGATAACATCCCAGGCTGCATCTTACATGGGCACAAGCAAGAATTAGCAATACCACTGGGTAATCTTTTCAATCATAGTTTAAGAACTGTCTTCAGTCCAGCTGAATGGAAAATGGCCACCATTATTCCATTACAGAAAGGCAGTGCTTCTACTGACCCTGGGAACTATACACCTTTTTTCCTGACTAGCCTTATCTGCAAGGCCATGGAGCAAACCATCATGGACCTTGTCAACAGGGATATAGGTAATCTCTAATCACTTGACCCTACTCAGTTTGGATTTGTCAAAGTGAGATCATACCTGTTAATCCTGGTGGAATTCTTCAGACAGTCACCAAGGCCCTGGACAAGGGGAACTCTGTGCATACAACCCACCTAGACTTAGCCAAGGTGTTTGACACTATCCCCCACTCAAGCATCATTGACAATCTCACCCAGCTAGGTATCAACCCTTACATCATTAGATGGGTCACTAACTGGTTCACTGATAGAACACATATAGTCAAAATAGGGGAATCCAACTCTGACAGCAGACTTGTAACCAGTGGGATCAGTCCTGGGACCTCTACTTTTTGGAATTTATTTCTCCAAAGTACAAGCAACAACTAAACGTCTGTGGCTGACAAAGTTTGCTGATGACTGCAAATTAGGAGTAGTCAGAAAATCTCCAAATGATGTCAACATCCTACAAGAGGGTCATCCACAAACAATTGATCGGTGCCAACGTCATGGCATTAAACTCAATACAAAAAAGGTATTATCTTCCCTTTCAATAAGAACAATGTTCCTGCTAATTATCAGTAGCAACACCCTAAGTACGCACTCAGTGGTGAGATATCTGGGCACACAGGTTGACAGCAATCTTACCTTTGATCACCATGTCTCCGCAGTGATAAAAAGGGCATTCTATATCACTTATCTCATAAGTAAGGGCATTGCCTCCAGAAAAAAGCAAGTTATGACCTCCCTGCACTCTTCTTTCATCAGGCCAATAATTGAGTACAAAGCCCCTTTTGATATGTACCTGTCCAGACACCAACAGCAATAGGAGAAACCACAAAGTTTCCTCACAAGGAAAATTCAAGGTCTTCAGCATCTGTCCTATGTGGATCATCTAAAATCACTGTTACTTTATTCTGTTTCATACAGACTACTTGGAGGCAATTTCTGCCTTGCTTATAAGGCAATCTCTGAACCTGCTTTATTGGAAATGTGCATATCCACAAGTCAAATTGTACATGTGTTTCTTGTTCTAAAACCTTAACCTGGTATGTGACATTAATAGAACCTGCTGGATGGACAGATTTGTCTCCCAGAGGTTACCACATCTTTGGAACAAACTCCTACTCTATGTCAAACAGTGCACCTCATTGTCCCTCTTCAAATGCTGTCTGGATGATTGGATGGGTACTTTTAAATTCACCCTGGGTGTTCCACCTGTATCTCTCTTGGACGTGGACATTAGGTACTACTCATGGAAACAAGGGTAGAACTTGACTAGGCTTGTAAGGGCTCTATGGCCATTAGCCTAGTAACATCCTATGATCCTATGGTCCTGTGATCTTCCAAATGATGATTAATTGTTTATTTCTAAGTTAAAGGTAGCATGGGAAATCTCAGAGAAGAAATGCAGAGAATAAAGAGAGAAAGTCAAAGTTTTTTCAATGAATTGTTATGATGTTTTTTGCATGGTCTCGTCTAGTTAGCAAGTTTTTATCATCAACATGATTAAATACTCTAATAAAATTGTCATTATTGATTAAAGTAATTAATCTATTGTCATAGTTACATTACACAAAGGAAACAGATGCCCGTAATTGTGAAACTTCTTTCTGCAAGCCAATATTTGTGAATTTTTCACATACTAATAAACTCTAAAACTTATACAATCATTTCTAAAACATATTCCACCATCTTTTTTGAATGGATATTTAAAACTGGAATTGACCTATAGACTGTGTATTGCATCCCACAACATTGCACCCTTCTAGATTGCTACAACTAATGTCCTTTAAACTCTATCATATGACATTTTAGAGATAGTCAAAATAAATGTACACATAAGCCTGTAGTAAGACAGCTTATTTCCTTCATTTATCTATGCATAACGATGACTGTATTTTCTGCCATATTAACATTAATCATTTAACCTTAAGATTAATATTAACAATGAGATTCATGAACATCTAAAGCTTTTTGCTTTAGGAATGTCAAAAGGTAATGTTTCATTATTCCTCTTTGTGATATACAAAAAAATCACAAATAACCAAAGAGAAGTGCATGAAATAATTTAAGAAGGCATAAGGCAGTTATGCTTTCTTGATTCTCCACAGTGTACATGGCATAACAGAATAACAGTGAATATGGCACAACACAGCTGTGTCTCTACACTTGTTTCTTGAAAGTTATTCCATATGTTGCATGACTTCTAGCTGTACATCTTAATGATACGGTATGCTAAAATGTTTTGGCACCAGCAAGAATGCAGTCCTCGTTTTTGTTAGTGTATAGTTATATTTATTATTTACATGCATAGATTTATTCACATTTAGTAGGATGTCAGTCCACGAGACCTCTGTGAGGTCATGCTTAATTTCCCAATTTCTATAAAGTGCTTGGTCAAGGTCAGAAAACTTGAATATAAAGGCTATGGAATCAAACTCAAGCATGCAGGAAACATCTTGTTAATAAGTAATAGCCTAAACCCTCTTTCCAAATCGCAGGCTATAAAATGCTCCATAACCTAAGCATGAATAGTAGACAGTACATTCCAATGTAACTCAGATTAGTTTTGTTGCTGGAACTCCAAAGTGTTTCCTTTTTACATTTTTTTTCCTGAATCATTCACTGAGATATAATATTATTGTCCCAGTCCACTTCAATAAACACATCACACCAAATGACATTTGACGACCTTTATTAAGCTTCCATAACATAACTTTGATAACCAATATTTATTAATTACAAATGAACATAGTATTGCTGATTTTGATTAGAGCATAAACATCCATGAAATTTTAATCAGGACAGTGTGACCTTATTCATCCCGACCCAGCAAGCAAAATCTATACCTCGACTCACTTACTTTACTTACGAATCAGTGTCCAACAACTTACTTCATATCCCATTTATTGAATTAGGGTCTATATCAGAACACCAAACATTCAAAATGTCGAGTGTTCTAATATCGAAACCTACCAATCGAAAATACCAAACGTTGAATGTTCAGAACAGTGAATTTTTTCCTAGGAAAAGATTTGCTGTTCCAAAATACATACACACAACACAAGCACACCAAAAAACAGCAATCCACACACATACATCTAAAATCTTAGACCTAACCCTACACTAAACTATAAACACACCACTAACTATCCACTTACCTTAACCCAAACCCTAACCCTAAGGTCCATCACTATCGCACACTCACCTCACCCGCGCCCTAACCCTAACTCAACTAACCTGCCCTAACCCTCATGTCCACACAATTGCACACATATCTAACCCATGCCCTAACCTTAATTCACCTAACCCGTCCTAACCCTCATGTCCACACAATTGCACACATACCTAACCTGCACTCAATCGCACACTTACCTGAACCTGACCCATAACTTTCCAACAGAGTGCTGAAATTACCGAAGCAACAGAAATGGACAACCAAATTCTTTCTCTAGGAAAGAATTAGGTTTTCTGCTTCTTCGATATTTTCAGTGTTCGCTGAAAATGGGTCGATATTAGAACACTCGACATTTTAAATGTTCGATGTTCAAATATAGACCCTTGAATTACACATCCAGTCAATTAAGTGAGGACAGAGTAGTGTGACCTTATTCATCCTGAACCAGTAAGCAGTGTCCATACCTCTACTCACTTACTTTATTTATGAAGCAGCATCCAACTCACTTCATACACCATTTATTGAATTACACCCCAAACCAAATAAGCAACATCCTTACCTCCACTTGCTTATTTATCAAGCAGCCTCCAACTGCTCACTTTCCTCTCCCAACTCATTGAAATGAGACATCCAAATACCAGAGGAGGAACAGAAGAGGGCCAGCCTGTTCTTCTTCTCCGCCCACCAGCCTGACCAGGCTGTTCTCCCTCTCCCCTACCATAATTTCAACAATCTAATCACCCATACAAAAAGGGGAGGTGTGGTTCAGCCAAACACCTTTTAGTGAACCCATCTTCTGCAAAACCAATTAGATCCTTATCAACAAACCCCCCCCCAAAAAAAAACTGCCATATGAAGACTGAAAGCCTACACTTGAATAACAGTTAAACCAATGATCCCTTTCCCAATAGGGAAATAACCATATGTTTGCATAACTTCTGTACATTAACTAACTTCTCACTCATTCCAACTACCAAAATTAACGTCGAAATAAGCCCCTGGATATTACCGGCCCTAGGCAACACCAAAACATTAAACTGAATGCCACGTGAAACCATGTAAGGGCAATTGCCTACCATCATCCTAACAGCAGCCCTATATCAAAGTCCAAAAGCAATCCTGCCATCAATACATTGCAAACATAGCACATAATATTCATCCTAGCCTTTGCTGACCCACAAAACACTTTTGGAATAAATAAATACATCCATTACATAAATACCACAGAAACTGTAACCTCCCAAACTCCCTATCCCAACACCAATCCATCCTGACAATAGTCAGGGTCCATCCATCTTTCCTCTCAACCTACCCTGACCCTTCAAATCAATGACCACTAACCAGATTAATTCACTCATTCTTGTCATTCATGCAACTGAAGTAGTTGTAGTTACATCCTCCCAACCAACTGAAATACCTTACCTTGCTCCCAAGCCTGTCAAATAACTAAATATTTCCATCAAAATTCATCCCACTGACCAGTGTATAGGTTCATAGATGCATAGGTTGGTACTGGGCTATCTGCCTGAAGGCATATATTAGCCCAGTGACATTGCGCGGTATTCACCGCCCCTTTAGTAGTTCCCTAGACCCTTGTACTAGCAGCCTTGTACTTAGGTGTATTCCACACCTAAGTAAACTTTCCATCAAAATTCATCCACTGACTACTGTAATCTACACCTAAGTAAGCTAACTTCATCTTACCATATGTTTGACTTATAAAGAGGCGCACCAATTCCTGCAGCAAGCCTTTAACCTTAATGAAATACACCTCCCTAAACAAACACAACCCATCCCACAGCCATCTTACACAACTGAACTGAACCCTAATCTCCAAAACCTGCTAAATCTAGTCGATATCATGATAAACCTCTTAAACCAGATTAAACTGACACACCAAAATGTTCAAGATAAACTAACCCCCCAGCCCAACAGCTCCTTTAGCCTTAATGCAATACAACTCCTTAAAAAAACACAACCCATCCCACAGCTATCTTACACAATTGAAGTGAACCCTAATCTCCAAAACCTGCTAAACCTAGTCAATCTCATGATAAACCTCCTAAACCAGATTAAACTGACACACCAAAATGTTCAAGATAAACCAGCCCTCCAACCCAACACCTCCTGTCACAGATGTAACAAATGCAACCCCCCAAAAAAAATACACAATGACATCCATTGATGAAGGCATTGCAGCAACTTATGCACCCCCTTCCCCACCTTAAAATGCTCTGTCCCACAGATGCCAAATCCAGTCAAAGTAGCACTGGCCACTGAACAACCCCTCTGGTTAACCTTTCCACAGAAAGGTCAAATCCAACTACCATGCCCCCCAAAATCCAATCCATAATAACAGTATTGTGACTCCACCCTACCTGTGGATAACTCCAACTCCCCTTAAGCAACCCTGTGAACCCATTCTACTCTGTCCTTAACTCACCTCAGCCTCACTTTCATCCATACTACTCCCTACCGCAACAAACCTGACATGGATTAATGAGCACCTAAAGGTATACCACCTGCGCCATCCTTGTGCACCACTCCAGCCAAGCAGCATCCATCACCTTCAGACCACCAACTGATGCGACCTTGTGCACATTTTATGACCTTATAGCCCATCATTCCTGCTACTGGCACAATGTCCACTGTGTGCTCATCCTTCATTGGTCTTTAAAAGAAAGGAAACTGTAAACTGACTGCCACAAACCAAAATATCTTAACACTGAGTGCTGTCAAGGGGACCCGCTGCAATATTCCCCCATCAAACCTTTCAAATGTAATTATGACTTAGGGCTCTCCTCCTACTCCTTTTTTTTTTTTTATTTTAAACCTGCTTAACATTCCGAGTTGAGGCTGTTAATACACCATACTAAGCCATTAGTAGATGTACCACAATCTGTCCATTTGTTCCCCCTTTGCTTGCAAGCAATGACAAAAAACTCTAACACACACATACCACTCAACATTTTAGCCCAGACAATGCGGGCAAAGCCCATGCTTCTCCACCACTTAGAGCGATAAATGTTCACAATCCATAAATAAAAGAGGGGCTGAGGTATCCTCTGAACAGTATAAAGTGATAAACTCAAATGTCTGTCATTATCTTCTAACGTCAGGCTTTAATGCTTTGCCACTAAATGCCAAAAACTGCAACTCTATGAAAAACAGACCCAAATATGAAGCAAAATCTGGACATTCTATGAAAATCTGTACAGCTGAAAAGTATGACAAAGCTCCAAAATACTCACTACTGCTCTCTAGCCAGCAAAACTGTTGCTCTACATTGGCATGAAATTTCTGAAGGGTATGAAGTCTGGAACTCAATTGTCTGTCTATTTTTCTGACTTCAGTCTTTAATGAGATGCCGCTAATTTGCAAAAAAAAAAAAAAAAACAGCTTTATGAAAATGGACCAATGTATGAGCAAAATCTGAACATTCTGTGAAAAACAGTACAGTTGAAAGGTATGTGCATGACTTTATCCTGATGCTTTCAATCCTTAGGACGTCTAACTCAACAACTGTTGCTATTGCTAAAGTCAGTCTGCATTAGTATCTGAAGAATATCCAATTCTCGTGAGTAGCTCCAGCCTCTACACAGAACAAAGGACAGTTACCATTGTAAGAAGCACCTAACTACTATACATTCTCACTTGAAGCAACTCTGACATTCTGTGAAAACAGTTTTATATTTATATATATATATATATATATATATATATATATATATATATATATATATATATATATATATATATATATACACACACAGATAGATATATGTCTATATAAACGACATATGCACTAATTCCGCTGTATGACACAACACCCACGAACCCCTGCACCCTAGCTCTCAAAAAATCCAGGACAACTCCAGAAATAATTAAGAACACTAGAAAACATGGCTGTGCAATTAACTGGAGACATGGACAGAATATGGGCATGAGATTTAATATAGTCTCATAAAATTACCTTTATTTAATGGAATTCAAATTTTCTCCACAAGTCACTTTTTTTATTTATTTATTTTTTTTATGTAAGAGATGTTAAGAGGGACAGATCTGAAAATTTTGTCAACATTGTGGATGGTTGAAAGGTATGCCCTGTACTACCCTGCTCCCCATGACCATTAATGCTACCCCACGCATGTGCAACAAATGACCAATACGTAGATTTCTTGATTGTCAGAAGGCTAGCCTGTCATTTTTCCTACTACACCTCACCCTCTTCCCCTCCTCTAATTTCTCCCAATTTAATTTCTCTTACATATATATCTATATATATATATATATATATATATATATATATATATGTATTTTTTCCCTTTTACTATGCCAAGGAGGAGCAAGAGAAACCACGTCCACACCAGATAGCGACCAGCTGCAAGACCAATTCAACAACCAAAAAAGAGGGGGGGGGGGACTGACCACAACAACCCAACAAGAAGCAGCACTGATGCATTCAAGTGGTTGGCAGCGCCTCCCCAGGAAATAACACAACACTCAGCGCAGCAGCAAAACATCAACATGAGCACAAAGAACAAACAGGCTCATGCACACTAACCTGCATTCCTCAGAACCACAAATCATCAAGACAGAGAAGTAGTCAAGCATCTGGATCACCATTACCCTCAAACAACAATACTAAGGAAATCCCATGCAACAAACTCCTGACATACAAACACCACAAAACAAACAAAATCACTTGATCAAATCTGAAACCACATCCAGCCCCCGACCACTAAGAAAGACTTCCACATTCCCCCATAAGGCGAACCAAAAATAACCCAACTTGAAACAGATTCCAACTGCAGCTAACAGCTAAAGTGAAACTGAAAGGTTTTACAGGGAATCCATTTCTAATTGTATAATTACAATGTGTAACTTCCTGGCCAGGAACACCCACATAATTTGTAAATACATTTTCACATCTATATTCACTGTAGTTCCCAACAGAAAGAAGTTACAACTTATAGCCATAAAGTCGCAATTCCCATAAATTCCACTGTGACTGAGAAACACACATAATTGCAAGACACAAAGAAAATGTTGTTTACCTTTGTCAGCCAACCCAAGTCTCAACCATTCACATTCAAATTTGACCCCTTCTGCACTCCCCCATCAACTGTGCAAACTGAAGAGCTAAATCCAACAACCAGCCCAAGGAATCGACAATGCGTTCCAATGGTCCTGGCAAAATCACCGCAGTATACACTCTCCACCATATAGTTCATGCGTACTCCACATGCGACTCTGTTTTTGCTGCTGTAATGCATTCCCGAGATGGTGTCCACACTAAGCATGTCAAATGCAGCAAACAAAGGCTTACACTGTAACAAGCCATGGACATCCTTTATTGAAGTGTTTTTTTTTTTTGTTATATTAATTTGAAAGCCATATTGCACATGTGCGGCAACAACCTCCTTCCCCCATGGAACCTGCAGCCTGCAAAATTGCCTTTGCGGCTCCCCTCACTGCCGAAACATGCCATGACAAAGAAAGACACCCAAGACCAGAACTAGTGGATGAGAATGGGTGGCACAACTACTACAAGGAATGAAGGAACTGGCAGCTTCCATGCCAAGAGCAAAGCCCCCCACTCTCTCTTTTTTTTTTTTTTTTAGGGAGTCTTCATCCACAAGCATGCATGCACAACAGGCTCCCTCCCCACAACCAACTAGGGAACTGAACTGCCTCACTGCAAATCTCCACCAATGACTGTGCAACAGCACAGCAGAGAAGGAAAGGACTCCAGCAAGTTGCAGCACCTGTCAAATTACAGCTGACCTGCTGACCATGCACCCCCCAGAAAACTGCCATTGGCTGGACATGATCCCCACCAGTAACAAAAGGCAAGGACCTGAAAATCAACCCCCCCCCAAATAACCCAAACCACACAACATCCCCCCTGCATCCCGCATCCACTCTCTACCTCAAAAAAAAAAAAAAAAAAAAACACAACCAAGGCCTACCTGTCCACCAGAACACCAACAGGTCATCATGGACGTAAGCTTGCAATAGCAAGTTCATGCCAAAATGTGATTCCTTACCCAGCTACACTTGCCTAAACCCCCTTAGCCCCTCCCTACCCTTACCTAATTTTCTCCCAATCATCCCTCCTTCCATTTAACCCTTTCACCCCCCCTCACCCTCTTAAATACCACTAATATTTTATCTAACCCCCTTCTGAAGATGTTCGTGAACAAATTGGTTTGTAGCCAAACCTTATTTGTACATATCAGATGGATGGAGGTGTTTATGTAATTGTTATGTGTGAGACACTAAATAATCATGCCATCTTCTTGCAAGCACAATTTAAAAATCTTATAACCAGATAACTCAACACTGAGCAGAGCTAAAGTTGTCTGCCATGTAAGTAACCCATCAAACCTATCAACTCATAGCAAAACAGAACGACTGTACTGTGTAATGCAACTAAGCAACTTGGTATAAAGCAGAACACAATTCTATATAACCATGTCTTTTATATGTGTCAGTATTTCATACTTTTGATCAAAAGCTGATGTTTTTTGCCCACAATATTGCATATCACAGTTAGTTTGTAATAATGATACAGTATAGACCCTTTATGTATTTACTGTGTGTGTGTGTGTGTGTGTGTGTGTGTGTGTGTGTGTGTGTGTGTGTGTGTGTGTGTGTGTGTGTGTGTGTGTGTGTGTGTGTGTGTGTGTGTGTGTGTGTGTGTGTGTGTGTGTGTGTGTGAGTGGCCATGTATGTAGGTGTATGTACTCCTTAATATTCCATTCCATGACCTGTATTTACGAGTCCCAGAATTATACACACAAACAAGAAAAACAGGAACAGTGAATGTTAACAGTTGGTCTTCATAAAAGTTATTTTTGCCCTCCTGCTCCAAACAGTATGGGGACAATAAACCTTCCCAACCCTGCTACATGTAGATGCTAACTCTGAGGTCATCATACCACCCAGCAATCTCAGACTTAGTATACCTTAAAGCCCCCTTTTTGCACATTCATTCTTGCTGTTCTAGGACTTGCACGTAAGAGTCTCAGAATTTAAAAATGTTATTTTTTGTATGGGTGTGTGTTTGTGAATGTATTTGTGGGTGATTGAATGTGTATGATGTATATAACGATATATTGAATGTGTATGATGTCATCATCATCATCATCATCTTCTTTCGGCTGTTCCCATTAGGGGTCGCCACAGCAGATCACCTGTTTCCATTTCTTCCTGTCCTCTGCATCTTGCTCTGTCACACCAACCACCTGCATGTCCTCTCTCACCACATCCATAAACCTTATCTTAGGCCTTCCTCTTTTCCTGTTACCTGGTAGCTTCATCCTTAGCATCTTTTTCCCAATATACTCAGCATCCCTCCTCAGCACATGTCCAAATCAACATAATCGTGCCTCTCTGGCTTTGTCTCCAAACCTTCCAACCTGGACTGACCCTCTAATATACTTATTCCTAATCCTGTCCACCCTCATCACACCCAGTGCAAATCTTAACATCTTTAATTCTGCCACATCCAGCTCAATCTCCTGCCTTTTTCTCAATGCCACTGTCTCCAACTCATATAACATAGCTGGTCTCACTACCCTCTTGTAGACCTTCCCTTTCACTCTTACAGGTACTCGTCTGTCACAAATCACTCCTGACATTCTTCTCCACCCACTCCATCCCACCTGTACTCTCTTCTTCACCTCTCATCCACACTCACCATTACTCTGAACTATTGACCCCAAGTATTTAAACTCATCCACCTTTGCCACCTCTACTCCTTGCATCCTTATCATTCCTCTATCCTCCCTCTCATTCACACACATATATTCTGTCTTATTCCTGCTGACCTTCATTCCTTTTCTCTCTAGAGCATATCTCCATCTCTCCAGGGTTTCCTCCACCTGTTCCCTACTCTCACTACAGATCACAATGTCATCTGCAAACATCATAGTCCACGGGGGCTCCTGTCTGATCTCGTCTGCCAATCTGTCCATCACCATTGCAAATAAGAAAGGGGTCAGAGATGATCCTTGATGCAACCTCACCTCCACCTTAAATGCATCCATCACTCCCACCGCAGACCTCACTGCTGTCACACTACCTCATACATATCCTGTACCACTCTTACATACTTCTCTGACACTCCTGACTTCCTCATACAATACCACAACTCCTCTCTAGGCACCCTGTCATATGCTTTCTCTAAGTCTACAAAAACACAATGCAACTCCTTCTGAAATTCTCTGTACTTTTCCATCAACACTCTCAGAGCAAACATCACATCTGTAGTGCTCTTTCCTGGCATGAAACCATACTGCTGATCACTAATCATCACATCCCTTCTTAACCTTGCTTCCACTACTCTTTCCCACAACTTCATGCTGTGACTGATCAATTTAATCCCTCTGTAGTTACTACAGCTCTGCACATCACCCTTATTCTTAAAAATCGGTACCAAAACACTTTTTCTCCATTCCTCAGGCATCCTCTCACTTTCCAAGATTTCATTAAACAATCTGGTTAAAAACTCCACTGCCATTTCACCTAAACACCTCCATGCTTCCACAGGTATGTCATCTGGGCCAACAGCCTTTCCATTCTTCATTCTCTTCATAGCTATCCTTACTTCCTCCTTGCTAATCCATTGTACTTCATGCTTCACTATCCCTACATCATCCAACCTTCTCTCCCTCTCATTCTCTTCATTCATCAACCCCTCAAAGTACTCTTTCCATCTCCTCAACACACTCTCCTCACTTGTGAGTATGTTTCCCTCATTATCCTTTATCACTTTTACCTGCTGCACATCTTTCCTAGCTTGGTCCCTCTGTCTAGCCAATCGGTACAAGTCCTTTTCTCCCTTCTTAGTGTCCAACCTTTCATACAACTCTTCATATGCCTTATCCTAAGCCTTCGCCACCTCTCTCTTTGCCATGCACCTCATCTCCTTATACTCCTGTCTCCTTTCTTCATCTCTCTAAAAATCCCACTTCTTCTTTGCCAACCTCTTTCTCTGTATACTCTCCTGTACTTCCTCATTCCACCACCATGTCTCCATGTCGTCCTTTCTCTGTCCAGATGTGATACCAAGCACCTTTCAAGCCATCTCCCTTACTAGCTCTGCTGCAGTTACCCAGCTATTTGGTAACTCTTCCCTGCCACCCAATGCCTGTCTTAACTCATCCCTGAACTCCACCTCACAATTACCCTTTTTCAATTTCCATCATTTGATCCTTTGTGCTGCCCTCACACTCCTCCTCCTCCTCTTAATCACCAATGTTATCCTACAAACCACCATCCTATGCTGCCTAACTACACTTTCTCCGGTCACCACTTTACAGTCTCCAATCTCCTTCAAACTGGCCCTCCTACATAAGATATACTCCACCTGTGTGCATCTTCCTCCACTCTTGTATGTCACCCTATGCTCCTCCCTCTTGTTAAAATACGTATTCACCACAGCCATGTCCATCCTTTTTGCAAAATCCACTACCATCTGACCTTCTACATTCCTTTGTTTAACACCATACCTACCCATCACTTCCTCATGAATGTGTATGATGTATATAACGATATATTGAATGTGTATGATGTATATAACAATATATTGAATGTGTATGATGTATATAACGATATATTGAATGTGTATGATGTATATAATGATATATTGAATGTGTATGATATATATAATGATATATTGCATGTGTATGATGTATTTAATGATATATTGAATGTGTATGATGTATATAACGATATATTGAATGTGTATGATGTATATAACGATATATTGAATGGGCAAGATGTATATAACGATATATTGAATGTGTATGATGTATATAACAATATATTGAATGTGTATGATGTATATAACGATACAGTCAGGACAAGGCACTATTTAAATAAGGTTTAAAATTGAATTAATGTGACTACATAAATTATAAATTGGTACAATGTAAGTGGTTTGGGAACAGATGCAATTAATTTACTTATTTCTTGGGCAAGTACATTTAAACAAGAAAAACAGCATAGACAAATTACACATCTGATATACACAGAAGTAAACAATTATTCTCCGAGGCAAAGAAATTGCCTTTTAAAAACAGCACTTTGCATTACTTATAAGTACATTTTCCCATCATTTCATAGTATGTTTTTATAATTGTATTTACCTTATTTTGCAACAAAATCATAGCTGACAATGAAATTTTGGAATCATTTTAAAATGCAAAATAACACAAAAATATAAAAGCATACAGGCATAAAGAAAATGAGAATTCACAACAAAAAACTATGTACATTAATTACAAACAATATTGAAACATATTCTCCATATTAAAAAGATGGAGCTTTTAGCAAGTAATGATTTGCTTAAACAAATGGAGCAGATAATCATTTACAGAAGTGACATATCATTTTAATGGTTTGAAAGACCTGAATAACTAAAAATAGCCCAGAGTGGAATGTTACAAGGTAATAGCAAAATTATAAGTTAGAACAGAAATAATACAGCTGACTATTCAGTCTATTATTTATTTAATTGTATATTTGCCTATTTGTGTGTTTGCTTGCTTGTTAAAAGTATTCCAATGGTGCCTCACATGCAATAGACTTCTTAGAGTAAGTTTTGTGTATAGAATTCCTTAATATAAATGGAAAGCCATACAGAATGCTTATACAGAAGCAAGGTATGTGATTTTAAAAAGGAGGGTGTAGGTATAGGAGCAAGTTATCAGATAGAAAACAAAGTAGAATAATTGCAGTTTCTTTTATGACATTCTGCTTTCTATATGATGGTTCATCAAAGATGAGCATTTCACATTAGTCCTGATTTGTAACACCATACGGCTTTCTGAATTAAATACAGGTACTGGATGATGCAGTGTTCTACATGGTGGAAGCCCTGATATTGGGTTTTAACCCATAAATTTCAATGCGTTTTATGAGGGTCTAATGTTTCACTGTAGATTGCATTTGTACAGATAACATTCAGTATTCTAACCTAGATGTTATAGTTGCAACCATGCATGCTATCCAGAAATGAAAATAATAAAATATAGTATTATCTGTTGTGTCTTCATATAACTAGACTGAGGTCATTTCATTCAGCCTTGGCTCCGATACTAAAGTAGTTTTGCCACAAGGTCCAACACGCAAACATTTTCACTGAGAATATCTCATTGTCAGATAGCTCGTGGCCACTTCATCCATCCCTGACTTCAATACTGAAGGACCTCTGTCACAAAGCCCAATTGTCCAACATTTTCGGAAAGAATATTGTTATTGTGCAAAGTACATGAGTTTAACATGAACAGCTTTGCTGAGTATTAACTGTAACTAGTCAGATACATGTCTAGCAAGTGCTGGAAAGTGGCTGTGAAATTTCCCTCAAAGGAGTAAGTAGTCCCTGAACTCTAAGCATGACTTAATAAGTGGGCCACTGTCCTTCTTCTTAAATAATAGGTTACACTGCCAGTAGCTTAGTCTCCTTGATTTCCTAGTTTCTGCATTCAGCAAATGAATAAAATCTGTTCTTCTTTGTGCCTGCTTGTCAATTACTCTGTATCAGCTATAAACTGATTGATGTCTGTAATAATTGCCTGAGGGTGGGAGGGTCACTGTGGTAAAAAGTATCATTAAATCTCCCCTCAGTTTGGTCTCTGCTTCCACTCATTCACCATCTTTCTTCACAGTGCAGGGATGTGTCATGTTCTATTACTTTTCTATTTGTACTAAGACTGTGTGGAACAATGAGAAAACCTTGGTAGTGGTTGGGATTTATATCAAATGTATTCAAGTCTTATAAATGTTATGTATGTTGAGTCTATACCTTTAACAGGTATGTATGTAATTTCTGTTGCTGTTGTTATGCTATGTGTAACACATTTTTGACAAAATAGTTAATCTAATGAATGTTTACTAACTGATGGTGTTATATCAGGCTTATCAGTTTAATGCAATGTTCTGATAATTTCTAGTCTACAGCTCTAGACATTGTATTTCTGTGGTTTTCTGTGCTTTTCTCCATCAGTACACCTCTTGCTAAACCCATTTTGACCTCCTATTCATAAATTGATTACAATGTCTCTACTCTTACAATACTCCATATTCTATCTTGTTCTAACTCACTGTGGTTCTTCCTCCATCTCTAGGAATTACTCTTCATTTCAGAGCCTGCAGTCCCTTAACTTACTCTTAACTCTCGAACTTTACAACTGAGAATATTGTCACTTTGCAGTGTAAGCAAGTTTGACATGAAGAGCCTTGCTGTGTATTAACTGTTCCTAGTGAAAAATGTTCTTGACCTATGCTGTGAGGTGGCTTTGACATTCCTCCATAGGAGTAGTCTTTGTACTCTAAGGACCACTTAGCAAGTGGGTCACTGTCCTTTCTCTTGACCAATAGATTACTCTTTATTTTCCAGTTACTTAGTCTCCCTAGTTTCCTGCATTCAGTAAATAAAAGAAAACCTGTTCTACTTTGGGCCTGCTTGTTAATTGTTCTGTATCAGCTATAAACTGATTGTTTTCTGGAAGAACTGACCTGAAGGTGGGAAGGTCACTGTGGTAGAATGTATTGCTAAATCTCAGCTCCCTTTGGTCTGCACTTCCACTAAGTCACTATCATCCTTCACAGTGGACATATGTTTCATGAGTTATTACATTTCTGTTTTGTTCTAAGACTGTGTAGACCTTGGTAGTATGTTGCATTTGTATTTAACCCATTCAAGACAGATAAGCTTAATGTATATTGAACATGTGCCCTTTAACAAGTATGTATATAATTTATGTTGCTGGTGTTTTGGTATATGTAATACGTGTTTGGCATATAACAAAAAAAACATTATACAGGTAGTAAGCCAGGACACCAAACTCAGTAAATAGTATTCAGCACTGTCATTCTTTAATTTATTAACAAACAGAACTTCTTCAGAATCATTCAAATAAAATAAAGTGTCCTATATAAAAGCACATGAGTCTCCTGATTGGTCAATTATTATCCAAAGAAATGACCTAACAGAGATTTTCAACCAATTTTGATGAGTCATTTAAAATCAGGAAGTATTATTGACTTTCCAAATACTCACTTTTAGCAAAAATACCCTAATGTCTCATTACTTACATTTTCTGTGCTAATAAGAAGCAACTAATGTTTATACTGTCATTGAGACCTGGGCGTTTGTCCATATTCAACCTGATCTGCCAGACTGACTAGCGTCATTCAAGCCACTCTTTAAAATCCCCTATGAACTCTTAAGCATTGATGGCATATAAAGCAAACAAACTAAATTTTCTAGAAGAAGCACAGCTTATAGCAAGTTTTGCTAAAGCATTATTTGTGTCTTTGCGCCTAATGGCTAAATTGTGTTCGCAGATCCTTCGATTTAGTTTTCCGATTGTCTTACATATATAAAAGCAGGAACATGTTTCACATGTAGCAAAGCACACCATGCATTTAGACTGACAGTCAAATCTCAATTTAGAATCTATGGTGACCTTGATTGCATAAATATGTATGTTGGCACATTATTAATGATTCAGCATTGTTTAAACTTGCCGCATTTAAAAGTTCCTACTTTAATGTCTTTTGGCAAGTGTTCAGAACTCCATCTTTCCAACATTCACCTGATGTTGTTGATCCCTTTACAAGTGAACAATGGCATGGAGGTAGACATTTGGCTAAGTCAAATTTTCCCAAAACAATCTTCCAGTTGTCATTTAAAATGTTTTTAATTATGGAAAGATCCACTGTTATAGGAAGATGAAAAACTTTTCTAAATCCAATCACATCATTTCTAAATTGATGGGTGTCACCTCAAGGTCCAGTGCTTGAACACTTTCAGTCTCCTTGATAATTGGTCTGGCTGCAGACATTCTAAGCAATAGAACCTCACGATGAATCTTGATCAACCAATCCAACCTGTAGCCTCGGTCAATGAAAAAGGCTTGATTCTGTATCATATACTTCATCCTCACTTGTTAATCCACTCAAACAAATGAATTGTGCCTTCACTACTCCTTTTTTCATATGTGGAGTGTGCAGACTTTGTCTATGGAGGTAATTATTTACAAATGTGCTCTTTCTAAAAGTCTTGATCTGAATCCTGCCATTGTCTTCACTTACTGTCAGGCTAATGTCCAAAGAAATGAATAGCATACCCATAACTACCTTTCATAAATCGTAGGAAGGGTGTGCTATTATCCTCTTATACTCTTTTGACATACTTATTTATCCAATGAATATTTACTAAGTGATGGTGTTCTATTGTGTAGTGCTATGTTGTGATAATTTGCTTTGTACAACTGTAAACAAAGTTTGGCTGTGGATTATGTATCAGTATACCTCCAGTGGAACCTTAAATGAACTTTAATTAATAAACTTTCTAGCCATCTCCCTCTTCTTGCAATACCCCATTTTTTTTCTTCCTCTGACAGCACAGTGGTCCATCCACCAACTCAAGTAATAAGTATTAACTTTACTGCCTCCGTATAAAATTACAATTTATTAGACCTTTTCTCTACTCATTAATACAGAGCCTGGGGATCAGTTCATTCACCCCTGACCTCAGTACTGAAGGAGCTCTGCACAAGGCCTGACTCTTGAAGATTTTAATGAGAATACAACAGTCATTGTGCAGTGTAAACAAGTTTAACATTAAGACCCTTACTTTGTATTAATTGTAACTAAGCAAATGCATGTGTACCCTATGCTGGAAAGAGGTGGTGGCATTCTGCCTAAAGAACTAGTCCTTACACTATAGCTACCACATAGAAAGCAGCCCACTTTCCTTTCTCTTAACCAATAGATTATACTATATACATCTTAAGGAGTGACGAGACACTATTCTCTATTGTAGGGAATGAATCTAGGTTTGTCAATAGTGTAGGTAATAATTTAAAGAAGAAATTTGAAAGGAATGGTTTAAGTCTCAAAGGACGTAAGGTTGGTACTAGGAAATGTGGGCATTGCAAGCAATGTGGGGCAATTTTGGAGGATACATCTATACAGGTGGGCAACATTAGTAAAAATGTAATTTATTTTTGTCACGGCAATTGTAATACCAAAAATGTCATATATTTTGCCCTATGTACATCTTGTCCTAGTTTTTATGTGGGGCAAACAGGGAGACGATTTAAAGACAGAATATATGAACATTTATATGCGATAAAGAGGAGGGATGACAATAATGCCTTGTATAGGCATGTAAGGGATAGTATAAGATGCACAACCTTCACGTTTGCAATACTAGAGGTAGTGAATGCATCTAATAGAGGTGGGAGTATAAAGTACATTTTGGGTGAGAAGGAAGTTAGGTGGCAGATTTTGCTAAATGCCATGGCACCACCAGGTATTAATGAATATATTTCAATAAAACCTATATTGCAAGCTAAGGTGTGACCCTCTAGTTTTAAAGGAAATTTAAACACAAAGTTTTTAATCAATTATGCAATAACATATTGTCATAAGTAGTTATTTTAATGTTATTCGTATGTATGAGTAAGGTATTATTATCAGTAAGGTATTATAGCATTTAGTGTTTTGAATGAGTTGAACTTGTATTTTGATAGTATGCTATGGAACTTTTATTTGCTTGAGGAGACCTGTTCATGGGATTGGTGGGTTTATTATTTGAAATGTTCTGTTACGTGTTTAAAGTGTGTGTAACATTATACATGTGGTTCTGATGAAGTCTAAGTTGTATTAGATGAAAGCGCTTAACCGTTTTTATTTGTAATAAATTCAGTTTTTATACACTTTTATATCCAGTCTTCCTCTCGTTGTATCACCGGCCAGTGGGTTCTTGGTCAACTCGTACTTTTCTCTTTTACTAAGACTGTGTAGAACAATGAAAAGACCTTGGTAGTGTGTTGCATTTATATTGATTCTTTTGAAGTCAGGTAAGCTTTATATATAAAGCCCATGCTGCCCTTTAACAAGTATATATGTAATTTATGTTGCTGGTGTTATGGTATATATAACACTTTTTGATGTAGTGGTTAATCCAATGAATGTTTACTAAGTGGTAGTGTTATATCTGACTTATCAGTGTAGTGTTATGTTCTGAAAATTTGTTCTGTACAGATGTATATACTGTATTCCTGTAATTTGTCTATCAGTATGTCTCCAGTTAAACCTATTTTGTCCTTATATCCATAAACTTTCTTAATATCTCTCTGCTCTTACAATACCCCCTATTCTCTTGCTCTGAATTACAGTGGTTGTTACTCCTTGTCTAGGAATACATATTAACTTTTAGAATTCCCAGATCACATTACAGTTTAGTAGACCATGTTTATTTTGTTACCATTCAGAGGTTATGGTTACTTCATCCAACCCTGACTCTGATAGTGAAGAAGCTCTCCCATGAGGCCTGACTCTCAAACATTTCCACTGAGAATATTGCCACTGTGCATTGTAAGCAAGTTTATCATGAAGAGCCTTACTATGTTCAACTTTAACTAGTTAAATATGGACCTGCCCTGTGCTGGAATGTAGCAGTGTGTCTCCCCACAAAGGATATGTCCTTGCACTCTACAGGCCACTTAGTAAGTGGGTCACTTTCCTATCTCCTTACCAGTAGATTTTACTTTATACGCCAGTTACTTAGTCACCAAAGTTTCCTGGTTTCCACATTAAGAAAATGAAATAAAGCCATTCCTACTTTATGTCTCCTTGTTAATTGCCCTGTATCAGCTATAAGTTTATTAAAACTGCCTTTTGGCTTCTCCCGGTTAGGAGTTGCCACAGCAGAACTCAGGTCCGCTAATGATTGGCAGTGAATTTTTACAGAGTTGAGTTGCCAGTCCAGTGCCCAGCCCTCAAGGAAGGCACACCTACTCATGCACACACCTACCTGCATGCCTTTTAAAATGAATTCGACCATGGGGAGGACATGCAGACTCCGCACAGAAGGCATGCCAGCCAAGAATCGAACTGGAGAGCCTCTTGCTGTGAGGCGACAACCTAACCGCTGCATCAGCTATACGTTGATTAGTGTTTGTAATAAGTGATCTGAAGATGGGAGGGTCTCCTGTGGTAGAATGTATGCTAAATCTCCTCTCAATTTGGTCTCCAATTCCACCCTGTCACCATCTTCCTTTGTATGTGTCATGTATTCTTACATTTCTCCTTTTTTCTAAGACTGTGTATAACAATGAAAAGACAATGGTAGTGTGTTGCATTTGTATGGATTTCATTTGTACCAGTTAAGTTTATGTATGTTGAGCCTGTGTTCTTTAAAAAGTATGTATGTAATTTCCATTGTTAGTGTTATGCTATGTATAACACTGTTTTTTATGTACTGGTTAATCCAATGAATGCTTACTATGTGATGGTTTTATATTGCGCTTTTCAGTGTAGTCATATGTACTGATAGTCTGCACTATACAGTCACTGTATTAGTATGGTTTCTCTGTCTGTGTACCTCCTGCTAAACCTGTTTTGGCTGTACATTCATAAACTTTCTTACTTTCTACTCTTACAATACCTCATGTTCCCTTGCTCTGACTCACAGTTGTTGTTCCTCTATCTCTCAGAGTAAATATTAACTTTATTGCCTGCAAACAACATTGCAGTTTAATAGAGATTTTCATTTTTCTTTCCTTTCTGAGCTTGTGGTCACTTCATCCACCCCTGACTCCGATACTAAAGGAACTCTGCCACAAGGCTCAACACTTGAACATTTTCACTGAGACCATAGTCATGCTGCTTACATTTTACGTTAGCAGCCTTACTGTTTATTAACTATAACTAGCCAAATGTGTGCTTGACTTGTGCTGGAAAGGCTTTGTAGTATTCCTCCCATAGAAGTAGTCCCTGCATTCTAAGGACCTCTTAATAAGTGGGCCACTGTATATGCCAGTTACTTACTCTCCCTAGTTTCTGTTTCTAAACTCGGTAAATGAAAGAAAACTGGTCTGACTTTATACCTTCTTTTTATTGTTGTTTGTTCTCTTTAATAACTGACCTGATGGTGGGATGGTTACTGTACTAGAATGTGTCACTAAATCTCCCCTCTCTTTGTGCTCCACTTTCTGTCTGTCATCATTTTCCTTCACAGTGCAGGTGTGTGTCACGTGTCCTTACATTTCCTAGCAATCAATAATAAATAAATATGTACATAAACAAATACGTACCTATATACATAAATAAATAAATACTGTTTTGTATGCACTGCACAGTGTTCTTCACTGAAATGTGAATTTGGATCACAATGATGTGTTTCAGTCATAGTCAACTGGCACATATTGTAAATAACTGCAGGCTCCAATGTAACAGCAAATAAACTGATTTCTGTACTGCCATCAGACCTCCAAGATTATGAAGTACTTATGCGACTGATTTCCAATATCATATTTAATGAAAAAGATGTGGAGAAATTTTGTGTGATGTGGAGAAATAATTGTGTGTAGTATACAAAAAGTGCTCTACCACTCCAGAACAGAGTTCACTTCTCTTCTCTAGCTAAAAGTTAGTGCTCAACAAATTATTTTCATCAGTAATATAAAATTCTTTTCAAAATATTCAGGTCCTGCTGTAGCCAAACAGCACAATCATCTGCTTAACAATGACAAAAGTTGCATAAAAAGGTGCTGGTTAGTTCTGTAAGGTCCACTCTTAATTAGGTTTTATAGAAAAATACAGCAGAATAAAACAAAAAAAAATACTAAATTACCATGTAAACAGAGTTTGGCGAGATAGTTCTATGAAACAAAATTGCTTACTCTTTTATTTTGTATCTTACTTTGCAAAGTGTATAGAATGTTATGACATTAGGTTTCATTAACAATGTTGGTGTTCTATGTTTGTTGTACTTCAATATGTTTTTATCTGTTTTCGTCTTCTTTTTTTGTTTACATTAGAGAATTGAGTGGAAGTCAGTGTCAGATGTTTGTGGAATTCTGTAGAAAGATGGTTGTTTCGGAGTTGACATATAAATAATGGTTGTATTGCTAATAGGCAAGAGTAATACTCCATCCCTATTCATACAATAACTCTTTTCAGCAGTATCATCCATGAGTGTTAATGAATTGCCACAATATACATATTTAAACATCAGCTGGTATTTAGAACTGTTTTACCGTAAGATCAGTATAGCTGCAGTGATGCATACCATCATAAGTGTTAGCACTCCCTGACATTGGGCCGGATTCATGAAGGCTTGTATGGAGTCTAAGAGTAGATTAAGACTTCATGCAGCCAACATGTCTGCCGAGCGATCCAGGAACAGCAGGCAGGGGCGTGCAAGAGAGCTCCTAAAACGACTCTTGCACGGACAGGGTTAGTTTATGCAAATTACCTCATTTGCTGCTGAAAACTATGCAAATGAGGTAAATTTGCGATCCAGGAAACACTAACCTGTCCGAGTAAAAGTAGTGTTATTTGTAGAAATGTACTCGGTTGGCAACTGAGTACCATTCTGCAAATAGCAATATGGAGTCATGACAGCTCCAAATAAAGGAAGCATCCAATTGAGGAAGCATGCCAATGGCTAAATATATGGCCATTGGCATTTTTATCAATTGCAAAATAATAAAAAAAATATTTTTTTTCCTTGATCTCCAATGTTTAAGCATAGCGCAGCGCCACACAAATGTACAGCACTCTAAAAACCACAAAAAACAAAAATAAAATCCACAAATAGGTATTTTATTCAAAATATTCATCTGCCATGCAGGTGAATGGCAGGCTGAAGACAACATGGCTACTGAGTAGAGGTTGCTAAGGGGGGAAGCTCAGTCTGAAAGATGTAACCAAGCATTAGTAGGCAAACCTATGCAAATGAGGATAAGGATAGTGAATCCTAATTTTTCCTGCTATGTGAACCATGTCCCTAGATTGTAAGAGTAGGATAAGGGGAGTAACAGAGTAGAAGATGGGTGACATCATTAGGGGGTATGTCTCAAAAAGACTGTAAGCTTATTGCAGCAGAGCGGCATGTGTTTGCTGTGAGTTACTCAGGACTAAAAGGGATGTGTCTACAGTTGTCTAAACTGAAATCCAGAAACCGAAGGTGTACTCCGTGGCTATCACTAAAGTTTCTTGCAAAGCTGCTTATACTGTGTGCGTGCGTGTGCACGTGTGTGCATGCATGTAAACCCGTCTAAGCCTGTGTGCGTGTGTGTGCGCCCATGTAAGCCTGTGTAAGGCTGTCTAAGCTTGTATACACGAATGTGCACCCACCTAAGCCTGTGTAAGCCTGTGTAAGTCTCTATGCGCATGTGTACGCGTGTTTGCGTTTGTTTGAGAGGCGCTGCCCCCTGTGGAAACAGAAATGGGAAAAGGAAGGAAAAGAAGTAGTAGGAAGTTAACCAAGGAGAACTAGCAGAGCTGCCACGTGAAATCAATCAGAATCAGCCGATTACACAGGCAGTACCCTAGCCCAACCCAGCCCAGCAATTAAAACTCTGCAAACACATTCCCCCAAGTTTTTTTCAGAAACACTGCAACACTGCAGTCTACAAAGAGAAGTGAAAACTTAAAAAGCTTAAACTGAGACATAAAAATGTTAGGGGCTGCCATTGCTGTTATAAGGCAACATTTGCAAGATGCTGAGGGTGGTGCCATTGCAAATGCTGCTGAGCAACCCACAGTGAGGAGACGGAGAAGAGTGTACAGACCCAGCGTAACCTACCAGGGGCTACATAAGCTGGAGATAGTGGAGTGCTGTAGAGTGGACAGAGACCTCCTGCAGCAAATTGTTGAGCTGTGCAGGCCACGCCTCACACACAGGACCAACAGAGGGGAATCCATCCCAGTGGAAACCAAGGTATGTGTTGGCCTAAGAATACTAGCAACAGGTACCTTCCAGATACCAACTGGTGATATGATGGAGATTTCACAGGCATCAGCATTAAGGGTACTGCACCAGTTCCTGAATGCTATGTCAGCACATGTTGGTGATCATGTATATTTCCCCAATTCCCGTGAGGTATTGGCCAGCAATATGCGTCTCTACCAGCAAATAGCGGAATATCCTGAGGTAGTAGGTGCAATTGACTGCACTCACATACACATCAAAGCACCAGCTGGTGAGCGGGATAGGGCCTACATCAACCGCAAGGGCTTCCACTCCATCAACTGCCAGGTTGTGTGTGATGCCCAGGGCATAATACTGAATGTGTGTGCTGGCTGCCCTGGAAGCTACCATGATTTCCATATCTGGCATCTGTCGCAGCTGTACTAGACATTTGCCAATGGGGACATCCTTGATGGTCATCTAGTGGGGGATGCTGGATATGCACTGGAGCTGTGGCTGATGACACCCATCAGAAATGCGCACACACCTGAACAAGAACTCCAAAATGAGGCACACACACAAACATGAAATGTAATTGAGCGTGTTTGGGATTCTCAAGTCACGGTTCCGGTGCCTGGACACATCTGGTGGAGCCTTGCAGTACTCACCAACTACATGTACTCAAATTGTCATGGTATGTGCCATGCTACACAATATGATCCTGCGAAAACAGCTGCAGCAGGAACAGCATGGGGCAGGGCCCAACAGACCCCCACCATTGCCAAGGCCTGCACAGGCACAGCGTGACTCAAAGAAGGAACAACCTGAGCCTGCCCCAGTAGGCAGAAGGAGGCATGCCCAGTATGCCTTGTCCTTGGCAATGCATAGCACATACACTGGCTCAGTAGGAACCATGGAAATGATACCTCTCTCTGAATTGCACATAAAATAAAAGGGATGCCTAACTTGACACTACCTGTTTCCAAACATGTATAGGCAGTGTAGTATGTGCATCTGACATAGGCAGCCCTGCAGCACCACCTGAGGCATGACTGCCATGTTTTAAGCAATATAAAGCAGTGCTAAGCAGCTTTCACCAATATCTAGTATATGTAAACAAAATTGCTTGTGCAATGTTGGGCAAGGTCAAGGCAAGTTGAGCAAAGTCAGTTAAACATGCTCATATCTGCTTTACTGTTCCTTAAGCAGTCTGGTCTGGCCAGCATGAAAATAAAAAGCAGTGACAGGCCGTGAACCCAGTATACTGTGCACTGCAGTCACAGTACTGAACCACTAAGCCATGATAGCATTTCGGTGGCACAGATACAGCAGGACAATTGTATACTAATGCAAACACAAAGCAATGCTGTATCATGCCCCTAAAGAGGCAAATGGGTAACCTTCCCCACACACCTATGCAGACAGAGAACATCAGGCCAGGCATTGTGATTTGGGTTGTGTAGGCTATGAAGTCGCAAGCTAATATACGTGACATTGGATGTTAAGATCTGTAGTACAGTAGTATGCCTCAAGCCAGTACGATAGGCAACAGTACAGACTGTAATGGTGTCCTGTACATAGCAGTGCAGGCACAGCAAATGTGTATAAGTGTCAGGTGAAACCCACATCCTATGTACACCCACAGTAACAATCCGGTGTGCCCACGGGTAGAAATGTACAAAGAATAGCTGTCCCCCCGTATGTAGAAATGTTGATAAGTCTATGCAAAGTGTCTCCTGGAAGTCCTGCAGGCACAGCATGATCCCTGTTGATCTATAACACAAAGGTGAGCCCTGCTTTAAAAATACAACTTGATTTACCATACACATATAGTATAAATGTGTTTACTGTGCGTGCTCACATAATCCAACAAATGTAGTGGATTTCATTCAGCATTACACTGAAAGGTCATACTGGGCATGCTCACATACTTAAAGAAACAAGCAAATGTCAGGCAGGAAGATACTGAAAGGTCATACTGGGCATGCTCACCCACTTAGGCTAAATATGGATGTAATAATAAGGGATCTATGGAAAATTTGTATAGTCATCTCTACTTCCAGAAACACATTCACAAAGCGGTCTGAAAATCCTGCTATGTGTTCACACAAACTGCCAAGGTCTGTGCATGTAGGTCAAAGGAGGTTGCCACAACTCAGCAGTCATCAGACCTGTCAGAGAGTACCACAACACACTTGCAATGAATCTGACTAGGCATGTTCAGCAGCTAGAAACACCAATGAAGTACCTTAACAAGAGGATTACTGGCCTCAAATAGTTGCCCCATGCAACAAGACTTAAATGTAACCCAATCTGTACTCTGTTGTATACTGTCTACTCAGGAGATCTCTGCCCAACAGACAGGTCCATGTCACGGTTACATTCAGATCTGTTTTGAGTTACAGCTCAGTGGCACTAAATGTACAGAGCCAAATGATATTGTTAACACCCTGCCAGATAGGATCAGTGTTAACTTTACTCCCCTCTCACCCATGAAAGTGCACATGTCTATAATGGAAGACTGCAAAGTTGCTGTCATCATGGCTGCGCAGGTAAAAAACACTCTCCAAAGCCAGTATCACAGCAGCCATGGGACTAGATAACTTCCCAATGCTGTGTAGTATCTACATCCCTGAAGTAAACATTAACATGGAAGGCCTGCGGCTACCGAAGTTTCCAGAGGACTGCAAACTAGGCGCCATCATTGTAAACACTAAAGATGTGGACATCCTACAAAAGGGCCTCACTGAGACAGATGGCTGTTGTCCAAGCCATGGGTTGTAGCTCAATGCCAAAAGGTGCATTATCATCACCTTTGTTAAAAACACTGTAGCCAAGAACTACAACATAGGTGGTAGTATACTTCACACTGTAAGCGTGACAAGAGACCCTGGGTCACAGGTGGACAGTGGATACAAATGTGATGAGCACATTCCCACAGTAGTCAGGAAACCCACTTATGTGGCACACCTCATCACAAAATGTGTCTCATGCAGAATAGAAGAGGACATTGTTCCACTCTACTCACCACTCAGTAGAACTGTAAAAGAGTACAACACCACTGTTGCTATGTACCTTACAAGACAACTACAACAATGGGAAAGCCAGCAGCAATACCTCACAAAGAGCATTAGTGGCCTGAAATACATGCCATACACAGACCATCGCAAAATGCTCCATCCATACTCCCTTGCATATCACCTACTCAGAGGTGTTCATTGCGTAACATACAAAGCTATGTCAAACATAGAGCTGTTGGATATGATCCACATAAAACACTCACAATCACCCTGACCTTTGGACCCAAGACCACGAGTGAAATATAAAAGGAAGTGGTGTAGCCATTTACCTTATGGATATCCACACCTCCAGGTTACTGGCACAGCATGAGGCCTTGGAGACCATGCAAGTGCAACTAACATTGGGCAAAGCTGCCCATCAGATTGTAGCCTGCTACAGATCATGTACCTTGTCTCAGGGACCTCACTCAGTATTCTGAAGAACAATGGCAAATATAAAGGTCCTATCAAACACCATTATATGAGGAGATTACAACTACCCAAACATTGAGTGTGTGAATTACTCGTATACAATGTCCTTTGCCCAATGTGTCCTAGAGTTAAGAAACTCTAACACCCTTGAACAGCTGGTCAGCATGCCCACTAGAGGTGACAACATACTGGACATGATCATCACCAACATGGGTTGCCAGTGTTCCACAACAGAGATAAACCCCTCACTGGTAATATCAGATCATTAAGTAATCACACTGGACATCCACATCCTGCCCCCACACCCAGTCAATGAAACCACTGTGAAGACATTTGCAAAAGCAAACTGCACACTTCCCAAGACCAAAGTGGAACGTTCCGAAGACCCCTTGCTATAGGATAATGGTATGCAATCTGCAGAATAATTTACAAGTGCATCCTATGAGCATCTACAGGGATGCATGGAATGAGACATCACAAATAAAACCAAGATGCACTCCTCCAAAAATAGGACAACAAGCAGGTGTTTGTTGTCCATAAATAAGCTAGACAAGAGAAGGAGGAAATGAACACATGATAGATTCAACTTCACCAAAGGAAAGGCATCACTGATCATTATCAGGAAGAAACAATGATCGCTCTTAAAATAATCCAAGGACGGTGTCTAAAGACAAATAGCCAAGGAATGTAAGAATAACAACCACAAAGCCTTCAGTAGCTATACCAGACATGTAGGTGTCAACTTCCAAATATGCTGTCAGCTACTGAAAAAAGGAATGACATACACCAAACCAACTTGCATTGCCTACACCCAGGGGGACAAGTTCAGTGTAAACTCCCCCATCACCCCCAAAAGGGCCTGTGTCCATCACAGAAGGATGCAGAGACCCAGACATCATGGACATGCAGATAAAGACAGCCCTCACCAAAGCTAAGAACATAGCATCAATGTGACTGTATGTTGTCCCAGGCTGCGTCTTACACTAGGTCCATAAGGAACTACACCCTCACCTACATTCACTGTCCAGACTCAAGCATACTATAGGCTTTGTACCCAAAGAATGGCATACACTAACAGTCATCCAGCTCCACAAATGATGTGCCAAAACAGAACCTGGAAACCATTGCCCAATATGTGTACTCAGCCTGGTCTACAGTAGCTATTGAGCAAATCATCATGGAACCCATACACTGAGATATTGGAGATCTCCAGACACTGGACTCTACACAACTTCACCTTGTTAAAGGCAGAGCCTGGCTCCCAAACCTAGTGGAATTATTTAAAACAGTTACCATGAACATAGATGGAGGTGAAAGTAGTCCACACAGCCCACCTGGACCTCACTAAGGGCTTACCACACCATTCCCCACTCTGTCATCATTATCAAGTGTACCAGCTTGAACATGAACAGCTATGTCACAGGATGGGTGGCCAAGTGGGTCACAGATCAAACAGACATGTTCATAGTTGCGGGTGCCATGTCCAACTCTAAGCCAGTCACAAATGACATCACACAGGTCTTGGTCCTGGGACCCCAACTGTTCAGTTGATACTGCTCAGAGGTACAGGCAAGCATGGCAGGTGTAAGGCTGAACAGGTTTGCAGATGACTGGAAACTGTGGTCCATAACTGACTGTACAGCTGACACAGACATCCTCCAGAAGTGTCTTACAGAGACAGATACCTGGTGTCAAAACAATGCCCTCAAGCTGAATGGCAAAGAATGCATAGTCATCCCCTTTGGGTAATACAAAGTGCACACAAATTTCCACATAGGTGGTAATCCAGCATGTACGGAGAAAGCCATTATGGCCCTGGGGACACAGGTAGATGGTAAACTCACCTTTGATGATCACATGGCCAAAGTGTTTAGACATTCCTTCAATGTAGGCCACCAAATGTCACCTAATGTAACCCAGTTCGTATAGTCTGATGATGTCACCATCCTACAAATATACCTGTGGAAAAGAGCGTGTCCAGTAATACGTATAGCACATTGTGTTAATGTGTACTCCTCTAGTATCATGAAGTAGTTAGGTAGGAGTTTGGATCCTGCACTGGACAACTGTGTGTGTTTGTTGTCTCCTTGGGAAAGAGCAACCTTTTAGGAGAGTAGTGAAACACCTCAAAAGTGGTAATCTAGCCTTTGTCAAGTCTGATGATGTCACCATCCTACAAATATACCTATGGAAAAGAGAACTCCCAATAATATGTATAGCGTGTCGTGTTAATGCATACTCTTCTAGTATCATGAAGTAGTTAGGTAGGGATTTGAATCTTGCACTGGACAACTGTGTTTGTGTGTAGTCTCCGTGGAAAGGAGCAACCTTTTAGGAGAGTAGTGAAACCCCTCAAAAGTGGTAATCTAACCTTTGTCAAGTCTGATGATGTTACCATCCTACAAATATACCTGTGGAAAAGAAGCCTCCCAGTAATATGTATAGCGCATCATATTAATACATACTTCTTAAGTATCGTGAAATAGTTAGATAGGGCTTTGAATCCTGCACTGGACAACTGTGCGGGGGTGGTCTCCTTGGAAAAGAACAACACTCTAGGAGAGAAGTGAAACACCTCAAAAGTGGTAATCTAACCTCTGTCAAGTCTGATGATGTCACCATCCTACAAATATACCTGTGGAAAAAAGAACTCTCAGTAATTTGTATAGTGTGTTGGGTTAATGTGTACTCTTCTAGTATCATGCAGTAGTTAGGTAGGAGCTTGAATCCTGCACTGGGCAATTGTGTGTGGTCTCCTTTGAAAGGAGCAACCTTTTAGGAGAATAGTGAATCACCTCAAAAGTGGTAATCTAACCTTTGTCAAGTCTGATGATGTCACCATCCTACAAATATACCTGTGGAAAAGAGAACTCCCAGTAACATGTATAGCACGTCGTGCTAATGCATACTCCTCTAGTATCATGAAGTAGTTAAGTAGGGATTTGAATCCTGCACTGGACAATTGTGTGTGGTCTCCTTGGGAAGGAGCAACCTTTTAGGAGAGTAGTGAAACACCTCAAAAGTGGTAAGCTAACCTTTGTCAAGTCTGATGATGTCGCCATCCTACAAATACACCTGTGGAAAAAAAAACTCCCAGAAATATGTATAGTGCATCGTGTTAATGCATACTTCTCTAGTATCATGAAGTAGTTAGGTAGGGGTTTGAATCCTGCACTTGGTCAGTGTGTGTGCTGTGTGCACGTTACACTGTTGGTCAATGTGTTGTGGGTTTTGCTTTTACTACTGTATGACATATCAGAATGCATTGCACGTGAGCTAGCTGTGTGGCAAATTCATATACATACATGTTACCTCAATGATTGCATGTGTGGGAACCCTGCTTTCTCCAAGTACACAGCTGTCATCCTCGCCAGACTGTGCTTCTTCTTCCCAGACCTTAGGTCACATCTGTATGCTTGTGATAAGCCCAGCCACTGCAGTGATCCCTGGCCTCGGTCATCTGTGTCACACAAAGTCATTACGGTTCCTATTGGAATGTGTGTGTGAGGGTCTATGGCCGAGGTATATGTCAGACCTGTTCAAACGCAGCAAAGTCTGTCAATGATGACTATTCATAACAGGTGTTGAACAACCTTTGTGGATATGCATGCAGACCCCTTATTGCTCATGTGATCCACCAAGGGATCTCAAAATACCTTTGGAAATGTGATTAACAAAGGACAGATAGAGTCTGCATTTCCTCCCTGTGGTCGTGTGGGTTTCCTCCGGGTGTTCCGGTTTCCTCCCACATCCCAAAGACATGCAGTAGGTGGATTAGACACTCTAAATTGTCCCTAGGTGTGAGCATGCGTGTGTGTGTGTGTGTGTGTGTGTGTGTGTGTGTGTGTGTGTGTGTGTGTGTGTGTGTGTGTGTGTGTGTGTGTGTGCACCTTCTGTGGAAGGTTGGGCACCGGGCTGGCAACTTGACACTGTAAAACTCCACTGGCAATCATGAGCAGACAGGTGATCTGCTGTGGCGATCCCTAACTGGGAAAAAGCTGAAAGAAGAAGGAGATTAACAAAGGACAGATGATGTAACACTTGGTTGCGTGTACATATCAGTACCTGTTCATCATTTTGGTGGTTACCTCCTATGTGGTACTGTGGGGATAATGTGTTCTGTAAAGGTGAATGACAATGCTTAGTTTGGCTTATAGCTTTCCAGCATGGGTTTGACAACAGGCATCTGTTTGTATGATGCCCTTGTGCAGGATGTGTGTGTCATCTGGAGAATGCAATATAGGCCACAGTATGCATTACAAGACGTTGGCGAACATATCCCTACTGTGATTGCTCGTACCTAAGAGAGCTATATGCCAAACAGGAGTGGTGTCAGTAATGGGTGCAGGTGAATACCAGTGGTTACTGGCACAGTATAGTACCTGAAGGATCCAAATGTTGCTGTGTGTCCTACATCTGTGTGTCGGTTGTGAAGAAATCATCTAACGATTGGTTATGGTCAGGCTGTGGAAGTGATGTATACTACCAGAATGCAAAACAATGACAGATAGTAACAGTATCACCCACAGCACAGTGTCATACACACATGTGTAGTCAGGTTCCAAAATGTGTGTAGTACAATGCATACTGGCCACCAATAGAAACTACGGAGTGTTACTGTGTAATACAGAGCATGTCACCCTGGCCATGTGTCCACTATGCACTTACATTCAGACAGTGCACCTCCACCATGTTCCCAACTGTACACCTGCAAATCTGTGCTACACACATCCCACACATACTGTCCACTCTCTAACACATGCTGCCAATACTGCACACATCAGCCAAGTGGCACGTGGATGGACAATACACAATTGGAACCAACACTGGTGTAAACAACACTACAATGACAATCATAGCATTAATGCATCATGCCTGCTCAGCTACACCTTCAAGCATATCATTACACTGTACTGCTGACAACATGCTAACATTGCTATACTGCTATAAAGACACCCTGTGCATCAGCACCATGGTAGCCTGTTCCTCCATCATTGTTACAGATGACAGGAGGCAGCACAGGTTTCATTATATGCACAGGGTGTGTTGTTGATTTGCCAGAGGCCTACAGTGAGCCACCCAATCGACATGTATGTGTGTGTGTGTGTGTGGGGGATGAGAATACTGCAATGGGCCAATGTTGATGTAATGCGTGTGGGTATGTGTTAGCCCTAGGTGTCTGGAGTATGTGTGTGTGTCTGCGTGCACACAGTTCCACCATATGGCTGCCATATGTGGGTATTTGTGGGACAGCCACAGACTGTACCTGTGAGGCTTCACAGATTACCATCTCTGGCCATGGTTACGGTACCTGTGCCTGGCAGGAGTGCTACTGACACTATCAGGTACTAAGCCAGACTGGGTACTATCCCCAGAGGTGGATGGATGTACATTGCACACAGGTCCCTGCTGGGAGTGTCCAGAGCCACATGCACATGGTCTTCTAGGATGTTCTATGGACAGCCCACCCCCAACATTGCTGGGGCTGGTACTGGCACTACGGGAGTGGCTGTGGCTTGAGGGATGTCCGTGGTGACTGTCAGCTGCTGATGTTGCTGGCATACGTCCATGTCAATGACTCAACAGTCCTGCACTGTCCTGACACATGAACATGACATTGTGGAGGATATCTAATGTCTCCCCAACGTCTATCAGTGACCTCGGTGTAATGACGGATGACACCTGCTAGGTCATGGATACTTTCAATGATGGTGGTGTTATGTGCCCCTGTGCCCTTAGTCCCTGTCTGGTCTACTGTTCCATACGTGCCTGTGCCTCCATGACAGCCTGGAACATGCATGACATTGTCAGACCTGTGGCACGTCTGGCAGTAATATGATGAGCAGCAGTGCTCCTAAGAGAACCCCTGGACATCTGCCTATGTGGTACCCTTCCAGACATCTGGGTATGGCTGCTGTGTTGGGATGCATGTGCCATGAATACCACACTGTCCTGGCCAATGCCAACTGTACACTGTCCCTCAGCTATGGGCATTGGTGATGGATGTATTGGCAGTATGACTGTATGCGTGGATGGGGTGGACATCTGTGTACTGTCGATTGGTGGCCCGACAACAGACCCTGGCAAACATGCCTGTGACTCAACTCACCTATCATCAGTATCACTGTTTTGCTTGGTGACATCAGTTTCCCTGCTGCAGTGAACCAGTCCAAGGTCAGCACCTGTGAGAGGAAGACAGGAAAACACACTATACGACCTGTACATGAGGTCGGCACACATGCACACATGTACACATGCACACATGTACACATGCACACATGCACACAAATGCACTCATCACTAAAACACACACACACACACACACACACACACACACACACACACACACACACACACACACACACACACACACACACACCACCAGCAATCCAGAACATACTCAATAGCGGGTGATGGTGGGGTACAGTATCACAAGGCAAACAGTTATATCACACATGTCAGCATGCAGGACATGTGTTTCCCAACAGCATGCAGTGTGGGTGTTGACAGCCCTTGCCAATAACACTATACATGTCTTTGATGCATGTGTGTTGTTGTTCAGTGATTGCTGTCACCCTGGAATGCACTGTGTACATGGACACGACAGTGCTGTGCAAGTATTATAAGCTCTGAAATGTTCTGTGCACCATCTCTCACAGGTATACATACCATGGCTGGATGTGTATCTGTGTGTCACATAGATATCCATTTCTGATTAGAGTGTCTGTGTCTTCAGCAGATAATTGTGGACACAGGATTAGCACATGCATGCTATGTATACATACAGGATGAGTGGTACATATTTACCTGATGGAATACCATTGCTCAGCATGGCCATTGTGCAGTGGTTATGGTGAGTGTAGGACATATTGTGGACATGCCAGTGCCAGACATTGCATGGCATGCTACAACACAACTGCAACATTAAACATCACACAGACACAGTGTGTGACATGCGACCTATACACTCAATAGCATTACATGACATATATATGTCACTTTGTACAAATGGTGATTGCTATGCATAATGTGTATTGGTGCATATTTTTTCACAAACACACAACATTGAGGTGCATAGCAGTTAATGCTATGTGTGGTACTATGGTCACTGCAACTGGATGGGGTGTAGTACCATGAGCCATCATCATGCAGCATCATGCGGTCACTCAAGGCAACTAATGTGTGCCAGACTGGCACATACCATGCTGTACTGAAACTGCAGTACCATGGCTACATTCATCATTTCACAGCCACTTGTTACATGACTTTGTAAGGTGCCCAATGGGGAGCATTGCCTAACATGAATGTGTTGTGTGTTGGGGAGTGTCGCACTGCCCCATGATAGGCCTCTACCCCTCAGGTATATTATGTGTGCTGTGTGGATGACATTTGGGATACCGGAGTGTGACCTTACAGCATGTGTCTGAATATGCCATGTGTAGCATATTAACATGTACTGCGTATGACGGAGTTGTGTATGTCATGTGCATGTGTATCGACTGCTTATCCAATGTCCACTATAGTGTAGCCACAATTGTTTGGGATGCTCTGTGTATTGCATGTGTTTGAGTCAGCCTCTCATGTTACTGAGATGTGCATAGTCTCACAGCAAACATGCACAGCATGCATTATGCATAGGTGTGTTACATGTGTACATGGCCTACACCTCACCTATGACATGCACATTTTATTAGCAATATTAAATGTAGAATACACTCACCAGCATGGGTCTGCTGCTTTGCTGTCACACCAGAGGGACCTACAAGGATATGAAACAGTTTGTCAGTGGCAACAACTGTGGCATTGCTACTGTGGCTTTGCAATCTTACAGTAGCACAATGGTTGACGGTCACAGGCCTACACATCATGTTCCAAATTATCAGTATTGAACAACACCAGGCTCCACATCTTCTAACTACACAGTAAACATCTCACATATGCATGATCTAACAATAGAGGTAACAGTAGTCTACAGATAAGCCAACTTACCTGCACGCTCCATGTGAACTTGCTGGGGGGCTCTGGCCTCCATGATAATGCATGTGTGCTGTTGTTGTTGTTGTTGGCTGGGAGTCTCCAGGATCAGGAGCAGCTCCTCCACTCTGGTGAGGGGGGGGGATGAGTGGCAACCCGACCACCTGTGGCAAGCTGTTGCCTGTGGACATCAGTCACACGCTGCCGGACATGTTTGAGTAAATCACTGCAGTGATGTCGTACCTGCTTATAAGTCCGGTTATGCATGCCTATGTTATTTATTCTACAGACATCTTGCCACAGCGCAGTCTGCTCATGCTGGTCCTGGCTAGTTCTTGAAAAGAGCAGGTTGTACTGTTCAATGAGACAGTTTGTTAGAATCCCATACTCTGCACGGCTGTATGCAGGACATGGCCCTGGAAAACAAGAAAACAATATGTGTGAGCAAGTCATGTGGCACACTTTACATTCTAAAGTACAGATATCACTGAACTGTCATAATTAGCAAACTATTGTCTGTCAGAGGATACACACTTTCAATAACACATATCACTGCTCACCCACAACTGACTGACACTGTCTGACACGCTGTATATATTAAAACATTTTCTGCACAGCAACAAAGATACACCACTATGTAAGACTATGCAACAGTACATGGCACACTGTATGCGACACAATGTACCACCTAGCTACAGTAGGCATATATCCAGCTAATGTATAACGAAATATGTAATCCATTGCAATGACTGTGAAGTCCAGTTACAGTATTACCAGTATACCAGACTAGTTGTTGATGGAAAATCCCTGCCTACAATATGTGCACATCCATGAATATAAGAGGCATACTTCTGTACTAGACTATACATGTTGCTAGATACACACTTATATCCTGTAACACACATATGACCGGGGCATGTTACAGGCATATCCACACACACATCAGACATACATACAGGACACAGAGGTATGGCAACCCAGATGAGCTTTACGTGTGTACCATACAGTACTGTGTGTCAGTACTTACAAACCCTTATGCCTGAGGTATGTAATCTGTGAGGACTACAGGGAACACACAGAACAGTGTTTCCAAGCAATGTGGACATACATCATACTGTGCTGTTTAGGCCTACAGCTTCAGGTAGTACTACAGTTCATACAGGGGTTTGATTCACCAGCAGTACCAATCAATGTGCATACATGTACTGCTTCATCCTCCAATGGCACACCCCAGTTAACACAAGGGGACTACATCGGACCGTATGCCATACTGCTTTTTCTGGCTAGCATTAGCATACACATCTTTTGCTGGAATCAGAGCTAGGACACATAATACTATGACTGAAACAATTTCCCAATAAGCTTTCCCACATATACACAACAGTGACACATTCACCAACACATTCACCATCACACTCAGTCAACCTCACATAGCAATTATTGGAACAAGTACATGTGGATGTGAATTGGTTCATAGGTAGGTTCTAAGCTATTGGCCCTAGGGCCTATAGAAGCCTAGCCAGACAGTACCCTGGCCTTTGACACCCAAGTAATTTAGTTCCATGTGTCCCTGTCAAGCAGAGCCACAGAGGTGATTCCCAGGGAGTAATTCCTAGCTCACGTCCAATCATCAAGACTATTCATGATGGGTGCTACTGTGGAGCTTTGCTATTGCTAGGGAGTTTGTTCCACAGTATGTGATGTCTCTGAGATAGGAATCTATCCCTCCAGCATATTCTGTCTATTGTGCTGACAAGCTTTAGGTCCCTAGAGTGTGTATCTCATAGGGATAGTGATCTGTTTACATGGAGCATGTACAACAGCTCTGGATTTGACATAGCTTTGTATATTAGGCAGGGGTCACCTCTGGGTTACCGGTATGCAACACAGTGTAGCTGTGGCTTTGTAAAATGGTATGCATAGGGCACCTGTTTGAGGACAGTATTACTCTTTGTGAGATATGTCTGTGGCCTTTCCAGTTGCTGAAGATGTCTTGTGAGGTACATACCAGAAGGGGTGTTGTACTCTATAATGGGTTTTGTGAGTGATGAGTAGAGGGGAACACTGACCTATTTTTCCCGGAATGACACAGCTTTTGTGATGAGGTGTGCCATGTGGACAGATTACATGATTAGTGTGGCACTGTGATTATCAAGGGTGAGACTACTGTCCACCTGTGTCCCATGGTCTCTTATCACACTGTCGGTGTTATGTTGACTACCACCTATGTGGTAGTTCATGGGTATAGAGTTTTTAGCCAAAGGGATTCAAATGTATTTCAGACATTGTGCTTGAGGCCATGGCTTTGTCACCAGGCATCTGTCACAGTAAATGTGACTCTGTCTCTCCCTGTCTATATCTATCTATATATATATATATATATATATATATATATATATATATATATATATATATATATATATATATATATATACATATATATATATATATATGTGTGTGTATATATATATACATACATATAAATGTCCATTGGTGTACATATAGATATACATATAGGCACATATACAGTCTACCTGTCATGGTGGGAATATCAATTAAGCAACGGTTGGGAGGTATACAGTTATGTAATGATATTGCACAGTCTTGTGCGAAATGCATTGAAGGTGTTCTCAGCCCATGTGGCTTTAGCAAGCCTCACTGGCCGCGACACTGCAAACCTGATAAATCACACCCACAGAATTTAACCGCCGCATGTCATATACCAGCAAACAGCCATTGTCCACACTACTGTATAGAACACAGATGACATGGTTCAGATATTTGACATTTAATGCTGAGCTACATATATCACAGTTATGTTCCACTGCACACAGCTACACACTGATTTGTCCATGGCAGTAGTTATGAAAGGCATCTGTGCATAGATACGTACTGCTGCCACATATTGATATTTCAAAGTATGTAAAGTAGTCTTCAAATACATCTACTACATGCCAGTAAATGCATATCTGTTACATACCTTTCCTTTGTATGTGTTTGTAGTTTTCACTTTGTTGTATCTTTGGCTTTATTATAGATTTTTCTTGTTTTAAATATATATATATATATATATATATATATATATATATATATATATATTTTTTTTTTTTTTCCACTGGTGTGGGTGGGGCTGTGCATCTCTCTCTCTCTCTCTCTCTCTCTCTCTCTGACTCTGTCTCTGTCTCTGTCTCCCTCTCTCTCTCAGCATCTGCAATGTGATGACTGCATGTGTGGCCAGCAGGTACAGCCTGCTTTTATAGGTATCTTCACATGTGCATGTGATGGCCTCTGTACCAATTGGTGGCCACCATTTTGTAATTGCATGCAGCCTGCTGTGTGGTAATTGCAGTACTCACTGTCATAGCAACCCAATGCTATAAATTGCTATGTCAGGTAGGCGTAACCCTTTCAGCTTTCCAAAGTGGGGTCCATTTTTGTTTGCTGTGGACACTGTTGTGTAAGTCAGAAGGTTGGTATACTTCTTATATGTGAAGCTAGGGGTGTAGCCAGAGATTTAACTGTTGTACTTGGACCTGAATGTTGCCACTTCCACTGCAAAGTTGTCAGTGTAGATTTGTAATCAAGCCTACAAATACTAATGCAAGATACATGGGTTTATGTGGTTTCTTTTCTACTTATAAAATTAACTACCATACAAAAGTAGTTATTGAGATGTATTCATTTGGCACATGAACTGTTTGTGAACTGCTATACTGTGAAAATTAATTTAGCCACTTTTGAACAGTTTCTGTTTTTTTAGTGTTGACATTAGCACAGGCTGCTCAAGAAAGATGGACACATTTCAGTACTGAGTATGCCTTCCTACATCCTTGGTAGACCCTGAACACACAGGTTTATTGTACATTTGGATAGGGGTGCAGAAGGACAGAGACCATTATGTATTAATGTGTGAACTTAATCTTGCTGGACCTAAAGGGTTGCTGTGTACCTGTTAGTTTACCAAGGCAAGTAGTCTGTCTGCGTAGCTCACAAATGTGGACCTATACAGATGGTAGCCAGAGGTTAGCATGTTATACTTTGTCTGTGCACCACACTGGTCTTTTCAGCACTGGAACAATGGCATTGTCACAGTTGGTTGCTACCAGTACATGGCTACATCCTTTGGTATTTCACTGTTGTACTCCTACATAAGGGTATGCTTCTGGAACTCCTTCCAAAGCTATTTGCACAGTGTGTAACAGCAGAATAGCTGATATGCCTGTGTGCTTCTGCCTCTGCCAGGCCTCTCAAACACTCAGGTACATATTTGAACAGACTCAGGGAAAAGTAGGTAGAAGTGAGGTACACCTTTACAATATTAGAGACTTTAAGTTGGGACTTTGAGAGAAACAGAGCATATGGATTCATACACATTTCCTGAAGTACAAGCAGTGTTCAACTCTTACTTATTGTCATCATTCATTAAGTGTGATTCACCACCTTTCTGACTAACGTTAGTAGCTTTCAGAGGAATTCAGAGTGACACAGCTAAAACCTGTCTCAAAATCAGGGACATGCCTGAAATGTAGCCACAGTTGCAAAGTATGGCCTCTGCCCTAATCAGATATGCTAGTGTTTGTCCTACTATGATACTGTGTGGGGGTTCTTAAGTGCTGCTGTAACGTTATTTCATGCTAGTATGACTGATTCTCTTTTCACAGTCATATAATGCAATTCCACAAGAACTGCTGGTAAGGATCCACAGAACAGGATTTGTGTTATGGCATTCATATTTGTCCTTAACATTCACTCATTCTGATGCATGATATATTGATTGCAGCACCAATTTGTTGTATGTTTACCATGGCTCAGTGGTACTTCATGCAGTCTAGTGTGTCCAAGGTCTGCGGTTCGAGACTGAAAGAGGTATTTTATTTTGCTGCTGAGCAGAACAAGGGCCCTGACATACAGAGTGACTAAGGCACTTTTAAGCAGTTGTAAGTGGGTTTGAGTGGGTTTGCACGACGCTTAGCAATACTTAGCTAAGTGCACACAAGCGCACACTCGCGCAAACCCGCTAACTACTGCTTAAAAGTGCTTACTCCTGCTAGCCCCCGCACTCATTTCTTTGAAAGAAAAGAACATGGGGAGATAGGAAAGTGGTGAAAAAGAGGCACAAAGAGGGAAAGACAGTAGGGAAAACAGCTCAGGATGTGCAGGATGGGTGTAGGGAAGGTCCACAGCTGCCCATTTCTTTAACAGCAACAGCTGTGCATATACTAGTAATTTGGAGGGAATTTTGAAACCTTCCACCCCTGAGACAGGCATGAGGACAATGAAGTATGTTGTACTGCCAATTGAATTTCAGTGTCTGTGTCCAGTGGACATTTGTGTAAAATGGGCAGCTATGTATGGGGCATAATTTCTTTGTGGGAGCAGATTGCACATTTTTTTTTTCAGGTGACAGTGGAATGTGAGGTAGGGGAAGTAGGTATGTTGTGGGCGGTAGGTTGGGGAGGTAAACAGACAAGACAAACAAGACGCATACAGGGGCGGAATATGACACATGGGGTGGGTGTACACAACTGACAGGGAAGGATGTTTGGAAATCGCAAGCCCATGAGCCCACAGATGGTAGCAGTGGAACTGAGATCCCCACCCATGGGCAGTCACCACTGCACCTTCACAGCTCAGAGGGTAGCTGTGCTGGGGGCTCTGTAGGAGGGGCAGGCTCACCCGTGAGTTGTGGCACTCTCTTGCCTCGAGCTGGCATAGGGGATCAGCGACTGAATGCTGGATCTTCCTACACACCACAGCCCGGACCCATCGGAGGGTGACAGGTGGCCCTTCTCTGGCCACGCTTGCACGGGGGGTATGAGCCCCATCCCCTGCAGCGCTTCCACCTGAAGGTGGCACAGGACCAATGGAGGAGGGGGGCCCGGTCTGGGCACCTGACCTGCTGGCGCCAGGTGCAATTGCCAGCTGAGGTGGGACAGGTGGGTCCGCTGAGACCGGCCCTCCCATACGTTTTGTGTTTAGGTATATTTAATAACAACATAGCCAGCAGCATTCCAAATTAGTTGTAACAGCATGCAGTAATATTCCCATTAACACAACACACCAGAGTTCCAACAGTTGAACAGCAAGCATAACACATGCATATATAGAACAACAGTGGACATTCCAACAGCATGCAGGATTGATTGGTGGCAACAGGCCACCAAGATTGTGGAGTTTGAACAGGGCACATGCATCAAAGTAAATGCAGATATTTATAGACCAATAGGACATATGTCCCAACAAATCTTTTGAGATTAGACATACCCATTGAGGTGTGGAATTGCATTGTTTATGCACATACAGTAGGGTGCAAAAAGATACCTCCATTAACATCTTATATGTATTTATAGTTTACACTACATTCCTATTGACTGCAGGTGTATATCCCCTACATGTATTTTTACACTAGGCAACATGCATTAAGTTGTGTAATGGGTTTGGCTAGTTCATTATATACCTGACCTATATCTGACATAATAACTGTCCAGGATGCATATGTTACTGTTACATATTTATATATTTTATTTATATTTATATATCTACATATCTGGATGTGTTCACGTGACATTGTCAGTTATATTTCTACAGCCCCCTACATTTCTAGCAGCACACTCACATTTCTGGGGAACACATTAACAAGCTACTCATGCACCAGATTTAGCTATGCATGCCAGCCATTAACCAACTGTTGAGGACTGTATATATGCTTCACAGCTACTGGCAATCCCTTCATCCACTTTATATGGGACTGCCCAACTGTGTGTTGACAGCGCTTAATACAACAGTACTATTTATATAATGCAAGAGTACAACAACATTTCAAAGTAAGTGACACGGACACACTCCAGGTGTTATACCTTTATTAATTACATTACACACTTTTCTAGAGGCTCTCTCATTTATTTGATATTACAGTGCATGCAGAAGACTTATTCAAGACGTATTATACCTTTATTAATGGGTTACAACACTCTTTTTCAGACTCTCTCACTGATTTTATATAACAGTACATGCAGAGAAATTATTCAGGGCATTTTATGACTTTATTATTGGGCTACAATACTTTTTTTCAGGCTCTCTCACTTTTTTATATAACAATACATGCAGAATAGTTACTAACCTGCCTGGTGGTGCAGCCTTAGTAGCCTAACTGCATAGGCTTGCTGATTCTCAGCATGGACACCTGCAGCTGTGAAGTAAATGAAGGGATATTGAGACATACCTGTCCATTATTTAGACTACAATGGCTATTCTTACATACTCCATTCCATGGATACCTACTCAGTAGTGGGGCATTGTCATTTCCACGGGACTTCTGTATCCACTGGTTCAGTTGGTCTTGCTTCCATCTCTTCAGGTCTGCATGGTGGTGTCTGATCTGCTCACCAGTCCGAGGGACGCCTGTGGCACTGGTGAGATCATGTGCTAGATGGTTCCATGCCTCCGCTTTGTACTCCATGCCTTGGAACTGGCCCTGCAGGAGTCTTGCATCATGATGATGGACAATGAGCCAAACCATCAGTTTTGACTCCTCAATGCCCCACCATTGCACTCGAAAATGAGAGCCTTCTCCAGCACCGCCCATTCTGTCTGCAGATGGGTGCTACAACCAGTTATGGTGATTATTCCCACCTATGGGGCTTAAATATGGCTCATTTCCTGCACTTATATGTGATTGGCCGGTTTTGAAAATTCTCAGCTGAGTGCACACATGCTTAGCACTGAGTAAATTTTCATTAACATGTATATGTATGTTGACAGTACATGAACAGCAAAAGCCATCATGGCTTAGTGGTTCTGTACTTTAATTATGATGCACAGTATCCCGAGTTCGAAGCCTGTCATTGCTTTTTATTTTACTACTGCCCTGACTGGCTAGGAGGTGTGACTATGTTTTGCTGACTTTGCTCTACTTTGCCCAATGTTGCTCTACATTGCTCTACGTTGCCCGACATTGCCCAACATTGCGCTAGTTGGTGCGGTGCGCAGCTCCGCACAAACATGTTTTGTATGTGCTAGTTGGCACGATGCACAGCTATGCGCAAAGCCACTGTGCTAGTTAAAGCAGTGCTTAGCTATGGGGAATTATATTGCACTAGTTAAAGCAATGCTTAGCTATGTGGGCAATTATTCTTAAATGTGCTTAATACTGGTAAATGTCGCTTAGCAGTGCTTCACATTGTTTAACATAGGTTACTTATGCATTCATTAGTATGCATGACCGTTTCATCTTCTTATATATATATTTAAAATATCGTTCACTACTACATAGGCCATTTAAATGCATTTTAATAGAATTTAAAAGGTAAATGTCAGGAATTATTTTCATGCACAGATTTCCTAATGAAAATGGAAAGGGGAGTGGTGGGACTCGAACCGGGAATGCCTCCTCTTTGCGCGAAGGCTCTACCACCATGCTATTGCAATTTGGCTTAATTTGCATATTCATAGTTTATTATCCTCTTCGATGTCGAAACTGCTTACTGTTGCTAAGCAATGGGCACACCCGCGCACACACGTGCAAATACAGGCAGCCATTTTGGGAATAAAAAAAAAATTTGTTTTAACTTTTATTTCATTTGTACAGGGGTTTTGAATGTGGGGGAGTGTAGTGTTGGGAGTATACCCATTTGAGTGGACTCGCTCATATCTGCTGACATTTGCAGAGTTAGGCACTTGCTGGGGCGTGGATATTTGGACTGCTTGGCAGTCTGACATGCCCCCTGCACTCCTACACGCTCCATGTTAGCCTGGGAGTTGAGTCAGTGCGCCCTCATGCATATGCATGATGCACTGACGTCTAACTCTTAGATGGCAGTCTCCGAGTAGGACTTCATTCATCCTACACGGAGGATTACTGAATCTCCCCCATTATCTTTTATTCTGACCTGGAAAATGGATCTTATTGTCCTACTCATTTCCTGGGGTGATTGTAAGAATAGCACTGCAGTTATTTCTGTCTTACATGCTGATATACACCAGCTGAGAGTCTTGTCTTAACTGAGTCTGTATGTCCAACCTCTGTCTCATTTACTGAGATTTGGTAGGTGCTACCCCTTATTCCCAGTAAAATGTTAAATGTCTACTCAGCCTACAGATGTGCATACAGTTTGTAAGTGAGAGTGTTTATGAATTGTTTGCCCGGAAAGGGTCCAGTTCTCCAGTGATATTGAAGTGGATAAAATTGGTATTGGAAAACAAAAGAATGAAAATGGAATGCATAACATTTCAATTACTGCTACTCATAAAACAATGGCTGTATCTATTAGGATGTTGTATACATTTCATTTTTTTTATCAACAAATGCACTTCTGAAGTCCTTACAAAAGGGCTGCCTTTAGCTAAGAAGAAAATGCCTTTTTGGTTATACTTCAAAATCTAACATCAAATAAAGTAATGAAAAAGGCATGAAATATTAAAAAAATACACTGTCTTATTATTATTATTATTACTATTATTATTATTATTATTATTATTATTATTATTTCATTATGATTTTATATGCATTTGGTTTCTTCTCTCTTCCTCTCTCTCTCCATATATATGTGTACACACACACACACACACACACACACACATATATATATATATATATATATATATATATATATATATATATATATATATATATAGATAGATATATATATAATCCTTTTGTCTTGGAATATTGAAATGAAAAATTTAACCAAGCTATTAACCCACAAATAAATTGGAATGTTAATTGTCATTTTTTGCTGCCAACTACTTTGGTTAATTTTGCTTTGTACTTTTATTTTGTTCCATGCCATGTACCTATGCTGCTGTTGGGATATTAGCGGTCCAGTAATACTCACTGTTGTGTGCAGCCTACAGAATATGTTGCGTCTTCTCTTTACCCATTCGCATATTATGTTGGTTGCATATCACATTAAGGGGAATATGTAGTGCCCAGCTGAATAACATTTCCTAAAAGAGCTGACTTGCAAAATGAAAAAAAAATGTAGATTATTTTTTATATTTCACATTGTCTGCTTTGCTTAAGATTATCTGCATCATTACTAAATGAAATATGTGTCAGTTTGCATACAGCATGATGATTTAATAACTCCATGTCTGTGATAGCTTTGTTACATTTAACTTAGGTTTGTAGCCAACTACTAGCAGGACATTTTGCAATACTTATATTAAGATGCAGATAGAGATTTCATCTTAGAAAATTTGCATCCATGCCCACTTCTTAGACTTAATTTGCTTTTTATCCACAGTGGTTGAAAACTAATTTAAATTGCATGCAACAACAAGAAATAGTGTTATATTCCTTTTATATAGTGCAGGAAATGCAGTCTTGGTAATAAGGCATGACTTGCAATCAGTCATCTGTCTCTTAAACCTTATTTTAGACATCTGAGCAACCAACTTTTTTAGGAATGATAGTTTTTCAAAAGTGAGCACCTTACATAACAGAGATAAGAATCATATTGTAGAAACTCTAATTTCACCCTTGAAGGGCTCAATTCTTTTCAATATAAACCAAAAGATTTTGCTTTAGAAATGCAGGCATGATTGAAACACAATAATGCTTATAGTCTCTCACTGTGGTACAGATGTTTTTCTAAAAGCAAGAAACTAGAACAAGTATGTGAATGGGAAAGCAATGAAATTTGTTGTAATGCAAAGCAGTTTCTCTAAAAAGTTAATTGTTAGGAGGGAATGAATAATATTGTACATACAAATGTTACATTTGTGAATTCCAATTATACAAACAATACATTTGAAAAAACATACATTTTGGTGACAGTTAAGGCCTATCTAGGTTGACATTTTTTAATGGATACATTACAGTGTGTACTTTTCTTCAATAGCATACGACATCTCCTATTCCAGCCCACCAACAATATGGTCTTATGGTGTTATGCTCACATCAATTATTTTGATTTCAGCCTGGGTAGCCAGATGGCTCACCAGTTAAGGGTTTTTCATCCACGGGGACTCCAGATTTAATATTAACTTCAGGTCACTACCTATGTGGAGTTTACAAGGAAATGCAATGTGTGTATGCCTTTCTTCCCTGAGAGCTCAACTCTTCTAACTTCTCAAAAGCATTTAGTTGACTCCTCTAAAACATAATTTTATCTAAATACTGAATTTATTTTTGCTATTGTAGTTGATTTTGTGGCAGAAAAAAATGTATTCAATGGAACAGTTCACCTACTTAAGAAAAAAATATTACAATTAAATTCACAATTAGAAAGGCTATTTCAGTCACCCATCATTTCTATGACATAATGTCTCATTATCTGAATAAGTTGATTAACCAGACATTACTTTCAGGTCTCTTGAGAAAGGTACTGTATATGTCCAGTGGGCACATCTGGTTATGAAAAATTCCATCCCTATAACCTTAATTCATGCAGTGTTGTTCTCACAATAACTTTTAATGCAATATAGAACCCACCATCATACTTTGGAGGGTAAAAGGATTCATGTTCAGCAGAAGGATCCCAAAATAATTTATTCAAAAGTGTAGGGATCTCTACATGTTTTCAAAGAGCATGGAGATGAGACATTGCTGTGGACCATACCGGTCTGTAATAAATAGCATTTCATTTGGCAGTGCCCCTTATGTACAGATAACAATGGAGGTTTCTATTGAAGGCATATAATCCGTATATGGCATTCTTCATGTACTCTTACATAGTGACACCTGTTGTTTCATGTTTTGAAGATTGCTTATATATCACAATGACATAGAGCAGCTGGGATAACCCCAACTATAAATAAGATGACTTCCTTATATGTCAGTTATTAAATACAATTAAAACTAATATACCAAATTATGTTCTACATTTTCTCACCATAATATAATGCCTTTATTTCGCCAAACTCCAGATTTATATGTCGACATCAATTACTCATGTCTTTGCATATATTCATGTAAAATACGTTAGGGTAATACTAAGTGATTAAACAGACCAAGTTGAGTAACTGGTACCTTTCACTGAAAACTAATGTGATTGCTACCCTTTTATTCATATACACATTAAGGGAAATAGTTAAGGTCCATGACTTTCTTGACCCTGCTTAGGTATACCATGCTATGTGATTTCTAAGCTCAGGGAATGTACTCTATGGCTAAGGCACTACCTCATCACTCAGACATATTCCACTACTTGGCACATCTTTTGGCCGTGGTCTTGCCTACAGCAGCAAGTTTTGCAGGAATGGAATCACTGCAAATGAAGGTGATATTTTATTTTTTTCTTTTAGAATTTAGCAGAGTATTTTTCTCATTCTGGCAGAACTGCTTTACTCAGCTATAATACAGCTTATAGACAAACCTTATTTACTTTCTTCTGAATCCCATTTAGATTCACCAGTGAATATCTCTAAGCCATAAATTGTGCAGCGCTACATCTGTAGGTAGATGTCTCATTCATTTGACTGAGCTATGTACTCATAAGCTGCAAGGCCATATTTTGCACTGCAGCAGGGAACCAGTATTCCTTAGGGAAGTGAATGGATATAACACAGTTAAAATCCCTGTATACCCTTCGCAAACCTTGTATATTGTGAGCATTTTCCTGTCACTGTACTAAGCTACATTAGTGAAGGAGAAGATGTTTATGATTTACAGATGATTAATTTGCATAATTTACAGCTGTAGACTGATGAAGTTGTGTGCATTTCAGGAACGACTCACTGCTCACTTTTGGCTTGTTACACTTGTGAGCAGTGGCTGTATATATATTGTTTCCCCCTTATGTACTATGCAAGGAAGTATAACATGGACTTGCATAGTACTCAAATGCTTTGAATACCACTCTCAGGCTTTAATCATGTACAGATCATTCTACCCTCCATATGGGCTGTGCAGACTTGGTTTTGTATGGGGAAACTGTTTATGAATCTCAAGCAGTATCTATTTGAATCAAAAGTAAAGCAAATGTAATGTTTTGTACACAACAGTCATGTATCATTCTGAATTTCATCAGCAATGTTAACTTAAATAAAATATTATATTTAAGGTATCATCTGTACCTGAGTAAGAAGACAAATCTAATCTATATTCTGAAAAGTGCATTTATTTTTATAATTATAAGTCAAGATAGACTCTTTCCATAGTGAAAAAATTAAATCAGAATGATCACACTAATGATAAAAAACAGTTAAGTAGTTCAGATGCAGACATTACAGTTAATGTTAGGTAAATTCATGATCATGTTCTATTCTCAGACCTCATTTAACCTGATGTTACAGTGTCTATGTAATAGCCCGTATGCCCCAAGTGTTACATGTGGCAAAACTGATTTGGAAATCAGACTAGGAAGGTAGGGAGGACAATTATTATTTTTTTTCTTGTTAACTGATATAAAAACAGACGCCTGTTCTTATTATGTGTCAGTGAATGCAATATTTCTTTGCAAATTTGCAGATGCACTCATATACTCTCTTTATTTTAGCTTCATATTTCAGCTTGTGTGACATTCATGTCATGTTTCTTTATATTGCAACTAGAGCATTCTAGACATGCCCTTCAAGGCAAATCTTTATGAACAGTTTAATTGTAATTTCTTTTAGCAATAATATACTTTCTGTTTCTTAATTCATTGCAGTCTTTGCACATATTACTAAAAGTCTGCTTAACTTTATACAAACACCCACACGCATATATACATAGATAGATAGATAGATAGATAGATAGATAGATAGATAGACAGATACATGCATGCACACACACACACGCACACACACACACACACACACACACACATATATATATATATATATATATATATATATATATATATATATATATAAATATATTGGTATTCATAGTAGTCACTTGAATGCATGAAGGCAGTCCTTGATGTTCCCTCATTTGCACAGCAAAGGTGCAATTCATAGACGCCAGTCATACTAATGTGCAATGGGCATGAATAAATGTAAGCAAATGGACAAATAATGAGAGGAAAGGAGGGAAATGTTGTAAATCTTCATATGTTAGTAAGTTCTTCTCCTGCCTGTTTGTGATTCATAGTCATAATTTGACACACTTCCTTGCCATGCACAGGTTCATTATAATTGGCACAAGTGCTCATTTTCTATCTACTTTGTAATCTGTGAAGATGCATTCCATTGCTGCTATCCTTTGTTATTACCCAGTGTGAGCTGCTTGTCATGGCCAATCCAAAAGCATTTGCTCCCTGCAACAATCCCTGATCAAGATGTAGCATTGCCACCCCTCCGTTTTTTTTCCGGAGTGCCCGGAAATCAGTAGGGCACTCCGGTTCTCCGGTTCTTGTAATCGGAGTCCGGAAATAGCGTCAGGCTCGTCAGCGCGTATTAAAAAAAAAAACATTCCCGTGACCCGTCTTGGACTCTCGTTGATTGGCTGCTTGCTGCAGACGAGGCTCGTGCAGCAAGCAGCCAATCAACACGTAGAGTTAGTAGTAAAAGCCCTGCAAAGCCCGTGAAAATTTAAGAATATAAAGCGGTGCTTCAGCATAAGTTTTTACCTTTTACTTTTGTAGTACAAAGGGTGCTGCTTAAGATCTGAAATTCTTGCTTGGAGCCTTGGACATCGTCTTCAGTGGATTGCCTGCTGCCTGGAAGCCCTGCCTGGAAGCCCTGCCTGCCTGGAAGCCCTGCCTGCTGCCTGGAAGCCCTGCCTGGAAGCCCTGCTGCCTGGAAGGATTGCCTTAGCCCTGCTGCTTGCCTTGCTTGCTGGAGGAGAAGTGCTGTGGACTGGGTGGTGGTGTGTTCCCCTGCTTGCTGGCCCTTTAGCTGCCTGTTCTGTTCTGCTGCTGAGAGCTTGTTTTAGTAGCCCTGCTGCTGATTTTTCTGGAGGTAAGTGGATTTTTTTTTAATGGATTCTTTGGAATTAAGGTAGATTTTCAAAGATTAGTGTGACAAGAGGAATGAAATATTGCCAGCACAGCTACTAGTGAATTTTTTAAATATTAAATTTATATTAATTCACTAGCTGTGCTGGCACATTCATTCATTGATGGTGACAAGATGTGTGTAACTATCTAGATGTTCAACATGTGGTGATTATATATATATATATATATATATATATATATATATATATATATGACTTCATGATATATATAAATATGCTTGGACTAGATCTGTCTTTCATAGTCTGTCATCACCGTGATGGCAGTACCTTGACCTGTGTTTCTTCCTGGTGTCTTTCTAGGGTGTACAGTCAAAGTATAGTGCAGGCTTCATAGACTTTTGTCTAGTCATCACAACTGTTTACCTTTATCTGGGCATGAATAAATGTATAGCAAAGTGGAGCTCAAATAATGTTACAGTGAATATAGGATTAAATGATTTGTAAATCTTCATATGTTAGTAAGTTCTTCTCCTGCCTGTCTGTCATCATAGTCATAATTACCTTGACACATGTTTCTTCCTAGGTGTCTTTCTAGGGTGCACAGGTTCATAGTATAGTGAGGCTTAAGTAGCTCATTTTCTATCTACTTTGTAATCTGTGAAGATGCATTCCATTGTTGCTATCCTTTGTTATTACCCAGTGTGAGCTGCTTGTCATGGCCAATCCAAAAGCATTTGCTCCCTGCAACAATCCCTGATCAAGATGGTGGAGATACAGGCAGAGAATTACTCATCATAATTTAAATAATCAGGAGAAGCTTGACGGATTTATAGTGGAGAAGTATATTGAAAGGGTCTTAGTGAGTAAGTATGGCTCCCACAAGGGTACTGGAAGGTGACTATCCTTACTATCCCTGTAGATACTAAGGTATGTATAGCTCTCACTAAACTTCCCACAGGGAAATTCCAGAGGCAGACTTGGGGCACACTGGGAATCGCACAGGCTTCTGCTTCAAGGATACTTCAGTAATTCCTGCATGTACTCTTGGCATGTGTAAATCAGTATGACTGTTTTCCTGATGCCATCTCAGGACTGAGCCTGGACTATGTGTACCATTTATGGAGGGGAACATTTCTCTGAAGTGCTTGGTGTGATTTATTACACCTATGTTGTAATTAGGGCCCCATCTGGTCCACAGAGTGATTGGTACCACAATAAGAAGGATGATGATTCCATCAACTGCCAGTAAGTGTGGGATGCATGGGGGTGCATCAGCATTGTGTCTATCCAGCATCCCTGGCAGTATACATGATTCTCATATCTGCACACTAGCTCACTCTACTCCCTCCTGCTGCATGGTAGGATGTCAGTTAAGAAGATATTCATAGTCAAATGTATTGATTAATTCTGAACCACTTTTCTTTGTTTTTGCCTCCTTCCCTTTTCTATTTTTTTTTTTTTGTGATACTGGATATTCAATAGAACCATAGCTCATGACAACAGTGAGAAATCCAATTACAGGTAGTGAAGTATGCAGCACTGTAACAGACCCAGATTGCCACTGTGATGGTCTTTGGCATGTTGAAAAGTCAATTTAGGTACCTGGATAAGTCTCGGCATGCCATCAATATGACTCAGTTTCTGAATGCAGGATGTTTACTGTACATTACATTCTGCTAAGTATGATCCTGCCCTGATCTTCTGGTGATGTGACCCGTGCTGTCACTGCTGCTCCCATTTCCAGTCATACTATGACTAATGATGACCAACTGGCTGTAGTAGTAAGGGACCCCATGCAGCAGGCCCATTCACTGCATACAGCTATGCAGGTAAAGAGGTAGAATCTATTCCAGGACTATGGATCATGAAGTTCAGGTTAGTGTTTCCTTTATTGTAAAAAAAACATGATCAGATTCATTAATGCTTATACTTAGTGTATACAAGCTATATATTCAAGAACATCTTTACTGCTAATTTTTGCTTTCTAGCAACTCTGCTACTGATATCCTCTAAATGTATTGTTATAGTCGAAGTGTTTGCTTTTGCTGCTGACCCTGTAAAGAATTAATTAAATACAATACTACTCAGATACAGTCATATGCCACTATATGCTGTGTAAGGAAGTATGGAGGGCACTTACTATGCACACCCTCTTCAATGTCATTATGTATAAAAGTGGATAGTTCACCTTTTAATAGTAATTGCCATGTCATTATTCCATGTCAGCATTAAATTCACAATATAAATGCATGTTACTTTTTAAAGTACCTTCCTGAGCAGATGTGTGTTGCAGCTGTTGAACTTTGTAATAGCCTGTGTCCACCCCTCCTCTGATTATTCTGGTGTCATCATCTTCTGTGTCATAGTCATCCCCATGGATGGAAAGAAGATATTCTTCATCTAATGTTAAAAAAGATATGCATTGGAGGCCCCCACACCTCGTAATGGTACAGACAATTATATTCTGCACTTTCTAGGATATTATTGGTCTTCTAGTTCAACTTTAGTTATGTGCGGTTCCTTCCACTAACAGAATTTATATCCATAATCACTTGGTTCAAGGCCTTTGCTGTGTCAGCTTGCTCGAGTCTCCATTTTCCAAAAAAGGTGTTTGCTGTATGTCCTAAGGGCTGACATGAGGATGTGATTCGCCTCTAGCTAACATTGTTCTTTCTCTTCATGAATCCTTTCTGCTGTGTCATTCTTGTACCTAAAACAACAAGGCAAATCCTACACTGAATCTTTTAATCTTTTAATACACTCATTAGTAAAACAACACAATGATGAAAGCATAGCTGTTTTCATCACAGATAAATTAATAATCTACAAATAAAACCAGGTTTATTGACATGACACCCATATTCTGGCATGATGCATGTATTCATATACATGTGCAAAGTCCCAGTCTAGCAAGTTAAAGTTATGTTGTCATGATCTACACATCATCAACAGCACATTTGTAGTAGTACTGCAAGCACTTTTTAAAATATTTGCATCCGTCCTCTAATACTTTCTTGTATTCATACTGTCATCTTTCATTCAGAAGAGACAATGAGAAATTCCCCAGTAAAGCAGCATGTATGTGATTATGAAACATATTTTCTAACATACTTTTTGATATTTGGTGTAACTGCTTACCTACACTTTAAACTAAGCTTTGTACTGTTCTGGAGCTTTTCTCTCCGGGTTTCCGCTGAAAATGGGTTGCTGACCCAGTCAGACACTACCCGGTTAACAAATATAAATAAATAAATAAATAATGTATCTGTACACATCTATACATTGTTGAAAATATAGCATATCAGACTAAAATAGCATCAAAGTGTGTAATTATATACTGTGCAGCATATTCTCTAAGTGCCATTAAAATAAATTTCCAAGATATCTTTCATATTGACATTATGACTACATCAATATAGAATTCCTGTGCTGCTGCCAGGAATTCCCTTTGATAAATATCAGTCATTTCATCTGTATTTACATGAATGATCTGCACCTGACCATCAGATCAATAAAATACACAATTCTTAGTAAACACTGTTTTCTAACATCAATACAAACTACTTCCTAATAACTTCTACATTTTTTACTATTTATTTCTTCTTGATTAAGTTTTGGTTTCCTAAATAATTTGCTAGGTATCTCAAGGGATCACAAATTCCCCACCACAAAGGTACAAATGGCTGAATGGAAGTGAAATAAAATGTTTCTTTGTCTGGTGATAAGATTTGTTTTGAAGAAGTCTGTAATTTTTGTAGATGAAAATATGAAACTTTATTGAATGTTTTATAGACCCAGAAGTGGTGGAGTGTTTTTTTTTTAAGTGGTTACAAGTTAATATGTCTCTCGTAAACTTATTTACATAAATTCAGGGTCATTTGCACATGTTTTATGCAAATTAGGCTTAGCTATGCTTATCTCTGGGAAACACAGTGATATACGAACATGTAATTCAACATATCAATGTATCCAAGCCTTGGGCAGTTGTGAACATGCTGAGCTGTGGAGAGCTGTGGAAAGCTGTGGAGAGCTCAGCAGACCAGCTGGCTGCATGAATGGACAAACAACCTTAGCAATTCTCTAATCTCCAATTAATTAGAAAATGGAAAATGAAGTCAGACACAACTGAATTTATATAACCATGAAGTATAATCCATGCTCATTCTGCATACTCTGGCACAGCTCATAACCTCAATTCACTCAACAGTTAATATAAATTTATAATGTCATAAACAAAAATAACTATTAATACAGAAATGAAAAAAAGAAAGAGAAAATAATTTCTACTGATGCCATATTACAAAAGGTATCCTTAAAGAAGTGATTAATGTATGACATTCAGGTTTATTGTTCAAATAAAGATAACAGTGCATCACATAAACAGATTTAAACACCTTAAAGAAGTAATAATGTCATAATTGAATTTTATTCACCATGGAAATGAAATGTGAAAGTTTTCCTTAAAGAAATCTGTATGAATGACAAACCAAACTTGCAGAAAATAGCAGTACTGTTGCAATACTTAATGCCCCTACATGGTAGGTGTTGTCACACCCCAAAGGATGATGTTCCAATCATGTGAATCACAATCCTTGCACTAACATTCTTCTTCATGGTACTAGCTCTTTGAAATATGGCAGTACCTAAGAAGGCATAAGGTTGAGCTCCAAACTGGTCTGACAAAGAGACCAAGATTATGCTCTACCATCTTAGGGATTCCTATCTGGAGAAACTCAAGTCAGGTGTATGTGGGTTGTAGCTGTGACTGCACCCATCTTCCCTGACAGGAATGAGCAACTTTGGCCCCAAGTGCTATCACAAGTACATTGACCTACAGAAGGGTAGGTCTGAGCAGCTGGCTGAGTAAGTAGACCATGTGAAGGTGAGAAGGCCAGCTTTCTGTAGTAAGTATTTCTTTAAATATTATTAAAATAGTTTTGAAAAGCATAGAGTCATAATATTGTATAACTGCGGGTAAATACTAGAAGAAATGTATATGTAAGTGCACATTTGTATTTATATATCATCCAAAGGTATGATTAGGCATAAACATAAAAGAGAAATGCATCTGTATACAAATATGACATGCTTATGAGCTGACAAGCTTTTGCGTATTAATACAATTGCATATGTATGAGTAAAGAAACATAAGTAAGTATGCGTATATATGCCTGTAAAAGGCAAATATAAATCTTCATGAGTATACTTACAAATTATTTTTCATATATTTGTGTGTGTGTGTGTGTGTGTGTGTGTGTGTATATATATATATATATATATATATATATATATATATATATATATATATACACACACACACACACACACACACACACACACACACACACACACACACACACACACACACACACATAAAGAAACATATATGCATTTCACCATAATTTCATATACTGTAATTATTAGTTTAGCAATTAGTTGCACTCCATACATTTTTAGAAACAAGATACTTGGTTGGTGCAGGGCACATACTGTTCACCAGTATGATAATTGTATAAGACAGTAATTTCTGCTAAAATATTAACTACACATACAAGATGGCTGAACTCAGCTACCACATCTTAGAGTGAATAACCAGCACATAGTGTATTGAGAATGTTTGTTTAATACGTCATACAGTTCTACAAAAAAAAAAAAAAAAAAAAAAAAAAAAAAAGTATATGGTTACTTTTATTAAGCAGGAAATTATCAAAGTACACATTGCTATGAAATATTTCTAGTGCATCCATCTGAAAAAGCAGATATATTTTGCTTAATACAAGTTGAACTGGAAGAATGTCATCACTTCCTTCCAATTGTTACATTTGTATGTGTATGTACTGCTTGTGTGCATTAAGAAGAAGGTAAAAGTCTGTTACTTAGATCCATTTCACATATTTGTTAAACTAGAAGTTGAGTATGTAAGGCATAGTGGGAACCAGAAACTACAAAGCAATTGTATGAACTAGTTGCATAAAGTACCCATCCCCAAACAGACAAGCTGTACATAGACATAAAAATGTAACAAATGGAAGGTAACCATGCAATCCTTATAGTTCAACTACCATTAAAATAATACTAATTGGCACAGATGGACTAGGTACAATGACTGTATGAAATCATATGCTTTGTTGTTTTCATGTTTAATAAATAAAAGCATACATCAAAACTCAAAAGAAATCTAAAAAGAAGTAAACACACACCATAAGCAAGTGAAAGAATACCCTCAGTGTTGCTGAATTGTAAACATAATCAAGTCAGAAATATTGTAAACTATGGCCGGGATTCACTAATCCTCCATGTAAGACTAAGTCTTACACGGACACTGCAGTGTAAGTGTCTTATGTCAGTGCATCATGCATATTCATGAGTGCGCGCTGACTCAACTCAAGGCTTACATGGAACATGCACGAGTGCAGGGGCATGTCAGACTGCCGAGCAGTCCAAATACCCACGCCCCTGCAAGTGCCTAAACTGCAAATGTCAACTAAAATGAGTGAGTACGCTCAAATGTCCACATACCCAACACTACACTCCCCCACATTCTAAATCCCTGTACAAGTCTAAAATGTAAAGGTTTCCTTTTTCTTTTTCATTATTCCCGCTATAGCTGCCCATATTTGCATGTGTTTGCACGGGTTTCCCCATTGCTTAGCTACAGTTAGCAGTGTAGACATCGAAGAGGATAATAAACTATTTATACGCAAATTAAGCCAAATAGCAATAGCGTAGTGATAGAGCCCTCGCATAAAGAAGAGGCATTCCCGGTTCGAGTCCCACCACTCCCTTACTTATTTTCTGTTGAAAATGTGTGCATAAATAGAATTCCTGACATTTACCTTTTAAATCACAGTAAAATGCATTGAAATGGCCTATGTGGTAGTGAACGATATTTAATATATATATAAGCATGTGGAATGGTCATGCATACTGAAAAATGCATAACTAACGTATCTTAAGCAATGTGAAGCACTACTAAGCAAAGTTTACTAGTATTAAGCACAGTTAAGTACAATAGCTCAAAGCTTAGCAGTGCTATAACTAGCTCAATAGTTTTGCGCGGAGCTGCGCATCGCACCAACTAGGGCAAACAAAACATGTTTGCGCGGAGCTGTGCACCGCGGTAACTAGCGCAACATCAGGCAACATGGGGCAGCGTAGAGCAACGTAGAGCAACGTCGAGTAACGTTGGTCAAAGTTGAGCAAAGTTGACCAAAGTCGGCTAAACACAGCCACACCTCCAAACCGGTCTGGCTAGTAGTAAAATAAAAAGCAATGGCAGGCCTCGAACCCGGGATACTGTGCACCATAATCACAGTACTAAACCACTACGCCATGACAGCTTTACATATGGATTAATTTCCAAAACACTCATATATATCAATGGAAGTTTACCCATTGCTAAGCAGGTTTGCTCTCAGCTGAGAAATTTCAAAACCAGCCAATCACAAATAAGTGTGGGAAATGAGGCATATTTAAGCTCCATAGGCGGGAATAATTGCCATAACTGGTTGTAGCTCCCATCTGCAGACAGTATGGCCGGTGTTGGAGAGGGCACTCATTTTCGAGTGCAACAGTGGGACATTGAGGAGTCAAAAGTTATGGTTTGGCTCCTCGTCCATCATCATGATGCAAGACTCCTGCAGGGTCAGTTTCAGGGCACTGAATACAAAGCTGAAGCCTGAAACTGTCTAGCACATGATCTCACCAGTACCACAGGTGTCCCTCGGACTTGTGAGCAGGTCAGACACCACTTTTCAGACCTGAAGAGATGCAAGGAGGAACCAGTGGATACAGGCGGCCCGTCAAATGGAAAATGCCCCACTACTGAGTATGTAGCCATGGAATGAAGTATGTAAGAATTGCTATAGTAGTCCATGTTACGGATAGGTATGTCTCAATATCCCTTCATTTACTTCACAGCTGCAGGTGTCCATGCTGCAAATCAGCAAGCCTATGCAGATAGGCTGCTAAGGCTGCACCACCAGGCAGGTTAGTAATTATTCTGCATGTGTTGTCATATAAAAGAAGTGAGAGAGCCTGAAAAAGAGTGTTGTAACCCATTAATAAAGGTATAATGAGTGTTGAATAACTTCTCTGCATGTACTGTTATATAAAATAAGTGAGACAGCATGAAAAGGTATTGTAACCCATTAATAATGGTATAATATGTCTTGAATAAAAGACCTCTGCATGCACTGATATATCAAATAAATGAGAGAGCCACTAGAAAAGTGTGTAATGTAATAAAAGTATAATTCCTGAAGTGTGTCCATGTCACTTTCTTCGATATGTTGTTGTACCCTTGCATTATAGAAATAGTACTGTTGTAGTAAGCGCAGTCAACCCACAGATGGGTAGGCCCATATAAAGTGGATGAAGGGAGTGCCAGTAGCTGTTAAGCATATATACAGTCCTCAACTGTCGGTTCATGGCCAGCATGTACAGGTTAATCTGGCACATGAGTAGCTTGTTATTCTGTTCCCCAGAAATGTAAGTGTGCTGCTAGAAATATAGGGGGCTGCCAACATATACCTGATAATGTCACCTGAACACATACAGACATGTAGATATTTAAATATAAATGAATATGTAATATGTAGCAGTAACATCTGCATCCAGGACAGTTTGTATGTCAGATACAGGTCAGGTATATCAAGAACTAGCAAAACCCATTTTACAATTTAACAGACATTGCCCAGTGTAATAATACATGTAGGGGATATATAACTGCAGTCAATAGGAATGTAGTGTAAACTACAAGTATATATAAGTTGTTAATGGAGGTATCTTTTTACACCCTACTGTATGTGCCTAAACAATGCAATTACACACCTCAATGGGTATGTCTAATCACATAAATTTGTTGGGACACATGTCCTATTGATTTATAAATATCTGCATTTACTTTGATGCATGTGCCCTGTTCACATACCACAATCTTGGTGGCCTGTTGCCACCAATCAATCCTGCATGCTGTTGGAATGTCCACTGTTGTTCTATATATGCATGTGCTATGCTTGCTGTTCAACTGTTGGAACTCTGGTGTGTTGGGTTAATGGGAATACTACTGTATGCTGTTACAACTAAATTGGAATGCTGTTGGCTATTACTAACCCATATTGTCATTAAATCCTCCTAAATATAGAACGTATGGGAAGGCCGGTCCCAGCGAACCGACGTGTCCCACCTCAGCTGGCAATGGCACCTGGCACCAGCAGGTCCGGTGCCCAGCCCGGGACCCCCTCCTCCATTTGTCCTGTGCCACCTTTGGGTGAAAATGCTGCAGGGGATGGAGCTCATACTCCAGTGCAAGAATGGCCGGAGGAGGGCCACCTATCACCCTCCGAACGGTCCGGGCTGTGGTGCGTAGGGAGATCCAGCATTCAGTCGCTGATCCTCTACTCCAGCTCAAGGCAAGAGTGGCGCAACTCACGGGTGAGCCTGCCCCTCCTATCAGCCCCAGCACAGCCCCCCTCTGGGCTGTGAAGGTGCAGTGTTGACTGCCCATGGGTGAGGATCTCAGTTCCACTGTTGCCATCTGTGGACTCATGGGCTTGCGATTTCCAAACACCCTTCCCCATTAATGGTGTTCATACACCCCATGTATCATATTCCGCCCCTGTATGTGTCTTGTTTGTCTTGTCTGTTTACCTCCCCAACCTACCTCCCCAAATATACCTACTTCCCCTACCCCACATACCACTCTCACCTGAAAAAAAAATGGGCAATCTGCTCCAACAAAAAAATTACGCCCCATACATAGTTGCCCATTTTGCACACATGTCCGCTGGACACATAAACTGAAATGTAATTGGCAGTACAACATACTTTGTTGTCTTCAACCGTCTCTCAGGGGTGGAAGATTTCAAAATTCCATCCAAATTATTAGTAAATGCACAGCTGTTGCTTTTAAAGAAATGGGCAGCTATGGACCTTCCCTACACCCGTCTTGCACATCCCAAGCTTTTTTCCCTACTGTCTTTCCCTCTTTGTGCCCCTTTTTCACCACTTTCCTATCTCCCCATTTTCTTTTCTTTCAAAGAAATGAGTGCGGGGGGTTAGCAGGAGTAAGCACTTTTAAGCAGTATTTAACGGGTTTGAGCGAGTGTGCGCTTGTGTGCGCTTAGCTAAGTATTGCTAAGTGTCACGCAAACCCACGCAAACCCACTTACAACTGCTTAAAAGTGCCTTAGTCACTCTGTATGTCAGGGCCCTTGTTCTGCTCAGCAACAAAATAAAATACCTCTGTGGGTTTCAAACCCGGACCTTGGACACACCAGACTGCATGAAGAACCACTGAGCCATGGTAAACATACAACAAATTGGTGCTGCAATCTATATATCATGCATCAGAATGAGTGAATGTAAAGGACAAATAGGAATGCCATAACACAAATCCTGTTCTGTGGATCCTTACCAGCAGTTCCTGTGGAATTGCATTACATGACTGTGAAAAGAGAACCAGCCATACTAGCAGGAAATAATGTTACAGCAGCACTTAACAATCTCCACACAGTATCATAGTAGGACAAACACTAGCATATCTGATTAGGGCAGAGGCCATACGTTGCAACTGTGACTACATTTCCGGCATGTCCCTGATTTTGAGACAGGTTTTAGCTGTATCACTCTGAATCCCTCTGAAAGCTACTGACGTTAGTCAGAAAGGTGATGAATTACACTTAATGAATAATGACAATAAGTAAGAGTTGCACACCACTTGTTCTTCAGGAAATGTGCATTAATCCATATGCTCTGTTTCTCTCAAAGTCCCAACTTAATGTCTCTAATATTGTAAAGGTGTACCTCACTTCTACCTACTTTTCCCTGAGTCTGTTCAAATATGTACCTGAGTGTTTGAGAGGCCTGGCAGATGCAGGAACACACAGGCATATCAGCTATTCTGCTGTTACACACTGTGCAAATAGCTTTGGAAGGAGTTCCAGAAGCATACCCTTATGTAGGAGTATAACAGTGAAATACCAAGGGATGTAGCCATGTACTGGTAGCAACCAACTGTGACAACGCCATTGTTCCAGTGCTGAAAAGACTGGTGTGGTGCACAGACAAAGAATAACAGGCTAACCTCTGGCTACCATCTGGATAGGTCCACATTTGTGAGCTACGCAGACAGACTATTTGCCTTGGTAAGCTAACAGGTACACAGCAACCCTTTAAGTCCAGCAAGATAAAGTTCACACATTAATACATAATGCTCTCTGTCCTTCTGCACCCCTACCCAAATGTACAATAAACCTTTGTGTTCAGGTTCTACCAAGGATGTAGGTAGGCATACTCAGTACTGAAATTTGTCCATCTTTCTTGAGCAGCCTGTACTAATGTCAACACTAAAAAAGCAGAAACTGTTCAAAAGTGGCTAAATTAATATTCACAGTATAGCAGTTCACAAACAGTTCATGTGCCAAATGAATACATCTCAATAACTAGTTTTGTATGGCAGTTAATTGTATCAGTAGAAAAGAAACCACGTAAACCCATGTATCTTGCATTAGTATTTGTAGGGGTGATTACAAATCTACACTGACAACTGTGTAGTGGAAGTGGCAACATTCAGGTCTGAGTACAACATTTAAATTTCTGGCTACACCCCTAGCTTCACATATAAGAAGTATACCAACATTCTGACTTACACAACAGTGTCCACAGCAAACAAGAATGGGCCCCACTTTGGAAAACTGAAGGGCTACACCTACCTGACATAGCAATTTATAGCATTAGGTTGCTATGACAGTGAGTACTGCAATTACCACACAGCAGGCTGCATGCAATTACAAAATGGTGGCCACCAATTGGTGCAGAGGTCATCACATGCACATGTGCAGATACCTATAAAAGCAGGCTGTACCTGCTGGCCACACATGCAGTCATCACATTGCAGATGATGAGAGAGAGAGGGAGACAGAGACAGAGTCAGAGAGAGAAAGAGATGCACACCCCCACCCACACTAGTGGAAAAAAAAATATTTAAAACAATAAACATCTAAAATAAAGCCAAAGATACAACAAAGTGAAAACTACAAACACATACAAAAGAAAGGTATGTAACAGATATGTATTTAATGGCATGTAGTAGATGTATTTGAAGACTACTTTACATACTTTGAAACATTAATACATGGCAGGAGTAAGTATTTATGCACAGATGCCCTGCATAACTACTGCAATGGACAAATCAGTGTGCAGCTGTGTGCAGTGGGACATAACTGTGATATATGTAGCTCAGCATTAAATGTCAAACATCTGAACCATGTCATCTGTGCTCTGTACAGTAGTGTGGACAATGGCTGTTTGCTGGTATATGACATGCAGTGATTAAACGCTGTGGGTGTGATTTGTAAGGTTTGCAGTGTTGCAGCCAGTGGGGCCTGCTAAAGCCACATGGGCTGAGAACACCTTCAATGCATTTCACACAAGACTGTGCAATATCATTACATAACTGTATACCTCCCAAACTTCACTTAATTGATATTCCCACCATGACAGGTGGACTGTATATGTGCCTATATGTATATCTATATGTACACCAATGGATGTTTATATGTATTTGTGTGTGTGTGTATATATATATATATATATATATATATATATATATATATATATATATATAGAGAGAGAGAGAGAGAGATATTGGCAGGGAGAGACAGAGTCACATTTACTGCGACAAATGCCTGGTGACAAAGCCATGGCCTCAAGCTCAATGTCTGAAATACATTTGCATCCCTTTGGCTAAAAACTCTGTACCCATGAACTACCACATAGGTAGTAGTCAACATAACACTGACAGTGTAATAAGAGACCATGGGACACAGGTGGACAGTAGTCTCACCCTTGATAATCACAGTGCCACACTAGTCATGTAATCTGTCCACATGGCACACCTCATAACAAAAGCTGTGTCATCCCGGGAAAAATAGGTCAGTGTTCCCCTCTACTCATCACTCACAAAACTCATTATAGAGTACCATGCCCCTTTTGGTATGTACCTCACAAGACATCTACAGCAACTGGAAAGGTCACAGACATATCTCTCAAAGATTAATACTGTCCTCAAACATGTGCCCTATGAATACCATCTCACCAAACCACAGCTACACTGTGTTGCATACCGGCAACCCAGAGGTGACCCCTGCCTAATATACAAAGCTATGTAAAACCCAGAGCTGTTGTACATGCTCCACGTAAACAGATCACTATCCCTACGAGCTCTAGGGATCTAAAGCTTGTCACCACAATAGGCAGAACGTGCTGGAGGGATAGATTCCTATCTCAGAGACATCCCATACTGTGGAACAAACTACCTAGTAATAGCAAACAAAGCTCCTCAGTAGCACCCGTCATGAATAGTCTTGATGATTCGATGTGAGATAGGAATTACACCCAGGAATCACCTCTGTGGCTCTGCTTGACAGGGACACATGGAACTAAATTACTTGGGTGTCAAAGGCCAGGGTACCATCTGGCTAGGCTTCTATAGGCCCTAGGGCCAATAGTCTATAACCTACCTATGAACCAATACACATCCACATGTACTTGTTGCAATAATTGCTATGTGAGGTTGACTGAGTGTGATGGTGAATGTGTTGGTGAATGTGTCACAGTTGTGTATATGTGGGATAGCTTATTGGGAAATTGTTTCTGTCATGGTATTATGTGTCCTAGCTCTGATCCCAGCAAAAGATGTGTATGATAATGCTAGCCAGAAAAAGCAGTATGGCATGCAGTCTGGTGTAGTCCCCTTGTGTTAACTGGGGTGTGCCATTGGAGGATGAAGCAGTACATGTATGCATATTGATTGGTACTGCTGGTGAATCAAACCCCTGTATGAACTGTAGTACTACTTGAAGCTGTAGGCCTAAACAGCACAGTATGGTGTATGTCCCCATTGCTTGGAAACACTGTTCTGAGTGTTCCCTGTAGTCCTCACAGATTACATACCTCATGCATAAGGGTGCATAAGTAGTGACACACAGTACTGTATGGTACACACGTAAAGCTCATCTGGGTTGCCATACCTCTGTGTCCTGTATGTATGTCTGATGTGTGTGTGGGTATGCCTGTAACATGCCCCGGTCATATGTATATTACAGGATATAAGTGTGTATCTAGCAACATGTATAGTCTAGTACAGCAGTATGCCTCTTGTACTCACAAATGTGCACATGTTGTAGGCAGGAGTTTTCCATCAACAACTAGTGTGGTATACTGGTAATATTGTAACTGGACTTTACAATCATTGCAGTGGATTACATATTTTGTTATGCATTAGCTGAATATATACCTACTGTAGCAAACTGGTGCATTGTGTCGCATACAGTGTGCCATGTGCTGTTGCATAGTCTTCCATAGTGGTTTATCTTTGTTGCTATGAAGAAAATATTTTAATATATACAGCGTATCTTGTGGGTTGAGCAGTGATATGTGTTATTGAAAGTGTGTATCCTCTGACAGACAATAGTTTGCTAATTATGTCAGTTTAGTGATATGTGTACTGTAGAATGTAAAGTGAGCAACATGACTTGCTCACACATATTGTTTTCTTGTCTTCCAGTGTCATGTCCCACCATCGTGCAGAGGATGACATTCTAACAAACTGTCTCATCGAACAGTACAACTTGCTCTTTTCAAGAACCAGCCAGGACCAGCATGAACAGACTGCGCTGTGGCAAGATGTTGTCCGTAGGATAAATGACATAGGCATGCATAACCGGACTTATGAGCAGGTACGACATCACTGCAGTAATTTACTCAGACATGTCTGGCAGTGTACGTCTGATGCCCGTAGGCAACAGCTTGCCACAGATGGTGGGGTTGCAACTCATCCCCCCCTCACCAGAGTGGAAGAACTGCTCCTGAGCCTGGTGGCTCCCGGCCAACAACAACAACAACAGCACACATGCATCATCATGGAGGCCGGAGCCCCCCAGCAAGTTCACATGGAGCGTTCAGGTAAGTTGGCTTATCTGTAGACTACTGTTACCTCTATTGTTAGATCATGTATATGTGAGATGTGTACTGTGTAGTTAGAAGATGTGGAGACTGGTGTTGTTCAATACTGATAATTTGGAATATGATGTGTAGGCCTGTGACAGTCAGCCATTGTGCTACTGTAAGATTGCAAAGCCACAGTAGCAATCCCACAGTTGTTGCCACTGACAAACTGTTTCATATCCTTGTAGGTCCCTCTGGTGTGATAGCAAGGCAGCAGACCCATGCTGGTGAGTGTGTTGTACATTTAATATTGCTAATAAAATGTGCATGTCATAGGTGAGGTGTAGGCCATGTACACATGTAACACACCTACGCATAATGCATGCTGTGCATGTTTGCTGTGAGACTATGCACATCTCAGTAACGTGAGTGGCTGCCTCAAACACATGCAATACACAGAGCATCCCAAACAATTGTGGCTACACTATAGTGGACATTGGATAGGTAGTCGATACACATGCACACGACATACACAACTCCCTCATACGCAGTACATGTTAATATGCTACACATGGCATATAGAGACACACGCTGTAAGGTCACACTCCAGTATCCCAAATGTCATCCACACAGCACACATAATATACCTGAGGGGTAGAGGCCTATCATCGGGCAGTGCAACACTCTCCAACATGCAACACAATCATGTTAGGCAATGCTCCCTATTGGGCACCTTACAAACCCATGTAACAAGTGTCTGTGAAATGGTGAATGTAGCCATGGTACTGCAGTTCCGGTACAGCATGGTATGTGCCGGTCTGGCACACATTAGTAGCCTTGAGTGACCACATGATGCTGCATGATGATGGCTCATGGTACTACACCCCATCCAGTTTTAGTGACCACAGTACCACACATAGCATTAACTGCTATGCACCTCAATGTTGTGTGTGTGCAGACATATGCACGATATACATTATGCATAGCAATCACCATTTGTACAAAGTGACACATATATGTCATGTAATGCTATTGAGTGTATATGTCACATGACACACACTGTGCATGTGTGAAGTTTGATGTTGCAGTTGTGTTGCAGCATGCCATGTCATGGCTGGCACTGGCATGTCCACAATATGTCCTACACTCACCATAACCACTGTACAATGGCTATGTTGAGCAATGGTATTCCATCAGGTATACATGCACCACTCATGATGTGTGTATACATAGCATGCATGTGCTAAACCTGTGTCCACAGTCATCTGCTAAAGACACAGATGCACTAATCAGAAATGGATATCTATGTGACACACAGATACACATCCAGCCATGGTATACCTGTGAGTGATGGTTCAGAAGACATTGCAGAGCTTTTAAGACTTGCACAGCAATGTTGTGTCCATGTACACATTGCGTTCCAGGGTGAGGCCAATCACTGAACAACAACACACATGCATCAAAGCCATGTATACTGTTATTAGCAAGGGCTGTCTACACATGCACTGCATGCTGTTGAGCAACACACATCCTGCATGCTGACACGTGTGGTATAACTGTTTGACTTGTGATACTGTACCCCACCATCACCCACTATTGAGTATGTTCTGGATTGCTGGTGGTGTGTGTGTGTGTGTGTGTGTCTGTTTTAGTGAGGAGTGCATTTGTGTGCATGTGTGCATGTGTTCATGTGTGCATGTGTGCATGTGTGCATGTGTGCATGTGTGCATGTGTTCATGTGTTCATGTGTTCATGTGTTCATGTGTGCACGTGTGCATGTGTGCATGTGTGCATGTGTGCATGTGTGCATGTGTGCCAACATTATGTACAGGTCGTAAAGTGTGTTTCCTGTCTTCCTCCCACAGGTGCTGACTCTGGGCTGGTTCAATGCAGCGACAAACCAATGTAACTGAGCAAAATAGTAATGATGATGATAGGTGTATTGAGGCACAGGCATAGTTGCCAGGGTCTGTCATTGGGCCTCCAATCGACAATACACAAGTGTCCACACCATCCATGCACACAGTCATACTGCCAATACATCCATCACCAATGCCCTTAGCTGAGGGACAGCATACAGCCAGCATTGGCCAGGACAGTGTGGTATCCGTGGCACATGCATCTCAACACAGCAGCCATACCCAGATGTCTGGAAGGTTACCACATAGGCAGATGTCCAGGGGTTCTCGAAAGAGCACTGCTACTCATCATGCCACTGGCAGACGTGCCACAGGTCTGACAACATCATGCATGTTCCAGGCCATCATGGAGGAACAGGCACATATGGAACGGTACACCAGACAGGGACTAAGGGCACAGAGGGCACACAACACCACCGTAATTGACAGTATCCGTGACCTAGCCGGTGCCATCCGTCATTACACTGAGGTCACAGATAAACGTTGGGGAGAGACATTAGATGTACTCTGCAATGTAATGTCCATGTGTCAGGACAGTGCGGAATGGTTGAGTCATCGACATGGACGTATGCCAGCAACATCAGCAGCTGGCAGTTGCCACGGATGTCCCACAAGTGACAGCCACTCCCGTAGTGCCATTACCAGCCCCAGCACTGTTGGGGGTGGGCTGTTGATAGAACGTCCTAGAAGACCATGTGCACGTGGCTCTGGACAGTCCCAGCAGGGACCTGGGTCCATTGTACATCCATCTACCTCTGGGGATAGTACCCAGGCTGGCTTAGTACCTGATAGTGTCAGTAGCACCCCTGCCAGGCACAGGTACCATATCAGTGGCCAGAGACGGTGATCTGTAAAGCCTGGCAGGTACAGTCTGTTGCTGTCCCACAAATACCCATATATGGCAGCCACATGATGGAACTGTGTGCATGCAGACACACACACACACAGGAAACAGACACCTAGGGCTAACACATACCCGCACACATTACATCAACATTGGCCCATAGTACTACTCTTGCCCCCCACACATACACACACACACACACACACACACACACACACACACACACACACACACACACACACACATACACACACACACACACACACATATACATGTCGATTGGATGGCTCACTTTAGGCTTCTGGCAAACCAACAACACACCCTGTGCATATGATGAAACCTGTGCCCCCTCCTGTCATCTGTAACATTGATGCAGGAACAGGCTGAAATGGTGCTGATGCACAGGGTGACTTTATAGCAGTATAGCAATGTTACCATGTTGTCAGCAGTAGAGTGTAATGATATGCTTGAAGGTGTAGCTGAGCAGGCATGATGCATTAAAGCTATGAATGTCATTGTAGTATTGTATACACCAGTGTTAGTTAAAATAGTGTATTGTCCGCCCACGTGCTACTTGGCTGATGTGTGTAGTATTGGCAGCATGTGTTAGAGAGTGGACAATATGTGTGGGATGTGTGTAGCACAGATTTGCATGTGTACATCTGTGAACATGGTGGAGGTGCACTGTCTGTATGTACGTGCATAGTGGACACATGGGCAGGGTGACATGCCCTGTATTACACAGTAACACTTTGTTTGTTTGTTTGTGTCTTTCAGCTTTTCCTGGTTAGGGGTCACCACAGCGGAACTTCATGCTTGCTTGCCGGGCCTAACACACAACCTTCAATGAAGGAACGCCCATTCACGCATGTTGCCACACAGAAGACGCTCTAACTGAGGATCGAACAGGCAACATCTAACTGTGAGGCGACAATGCTACCGCAGCACCACCACCGCAGAAAATATAACATAGTAACACTACATAGTTTGTATTGGTGGCCAGTATGCATTGTACTACACACATTTCGGAACCTGACTACACATGTGTGTATGACATGGTTTGACACTGTGCTGTAGGTGATACTGTTACTATCTGTCATTGTTCTGCATTCTGGTAGTATACATAACTTCAACAGCCTGACCATAACCAATCATTAGATGATGTCTTCACAAATGACACACAGCTGTAGGACACACAGCAAAATTTGCATCCTTCAGGTACTATACTATGCCAGTAACCAGTGGTATTCACCTGCACCCATTACTGAGACCACTCCTATCTAGCATATAGCTCTCTTAGGTACGAGCAATCACAGTAGGGATATGTCCGTCCACATCTGGTAATGTATACTGTGGCCTGTAATGCATTCTCCAGATGACACACACATCCTCCACAAGGGTACCATACAGACAGATAACTGTTGTCAAACCCATGCTGTAAAGCTATTATCCAGACTAAGCATAGTCATCCACCTTTATGGAACATAGTATCCCCACAGTACCACATAGGTAGTAGCCACCAACATGATGAACAGGTACCGATGTGTACATGCAACCTAGTGTTACATCATCTCTCCTTTAATAATCACATTCCCTAAGATTTTTTGAAATACATCGGTGGATTACATAAGCAATAAGGGGTTTGCATGCATATCCACAAAGGTTGTTGTACACCTATAATGAATAGCCATAATTGACAGACTTTGCTGCGTTAGAACTGGTCTAATATATACCTCGGCCATAAACCCTCACTCACACAATTCAATAGTAACCGTAATGAGTGTGTGTGACATGGATGACCTAGGCCAGGGATCACTGCAGTGGCTGGCCTTGTCACAAGCATACAGATGTGACCTAATGTCTGGGAAGCAGCAGCAGTCTGGCAAAGTTGACAGTTGTGTCCTTGGTGACAACAGGGAAAACACACATGCAATAATTGAGGTAACATGTACGTATATGTATTTGCCACACAGCTACCTCACATATGCAATGCATACTGACATGTCATACAGTAGTAAAAGCAACACCCACTACACATTGACCAACAGTGCCACACATGTAGAGCACACACAATCACCAAGTGCAGGACTCAAACCCCTACCTAACTACTTCATGGCACTAGAGTAGTATGTATTAACAGGGTGTGCTATACACATTTCTGGGATATTCTTTTTTCCACAGGTATTTTTGTAAGATGGTGACATCATCGGACTTGACAAAGATAAGTATACCACTTGTAAGGTGTTCTACTACTCCTCAAAAATGTTTCGTTTTCCCAAGGTTATTGCACACAAGTGTCATGTGCTGGATTCAAATCCCTGCCTAATTGGTTTATGATACTACAAGAGTACGCATCTACACCACGCGCTAAATACACTACTCTGAGTTCTCTTTTCCACAGGTATGTTTGAAGGATGGTGACATCATCAGACCTGACAAAGATTAGTATAACACTTTTAAGGTGTATGAGTACTCTCCAAAAAGGTTGCTTCTCTCCAAAGAGATCACACACACACTTGTCAAGTACAGGATTCAACCCCCTACCTAACTGGTTTATGACACTAGAGAAGAATGCATTTACATGACGCGCTATATACATTACGACAATTTCTTTTTTCCACAGGTATGTTTGAAGGATGGTGACATCATCAGACCTGACAAAGATTGGTATAACACTTTTAAGGTGTATGAGTACTGTACAAAAAGGTTGCTTCTCTCCAAGGCGATCACACACAAACAGACACACACACTTTCAAGTGCAGGATTCAAATTCCTACCTAACTGGTTTATGATATTACAGGAGTATGCATTTACATGATGCGCTATACACATTATTGCATGTTCCTTTTTCCACAGGTATGTTTGAAGGATGGTGACATCATCAGACCTGACAAAGATTGGTATAACACTTTTAAGGTGTATGAGTACCCTCCAAAAAGGATGCTTTGCTCTACGCCGATCATATACAAACAGACACACACTTGTCAAGTGCAGGATTCAAACCCCTACCAAACTGGTTTATGACACTACAGAAGTACGCATTTACACGTCACACTATACACATTATTGTAAGCTCTATTTTCCACAGGTATGTTTGAAGGATGGTGACATCATCAGACCTGACAAAGATTGGTATGACACTTTTAAGGTGTATGAGTACTCTCCAAAAAAGTTGCTTCTTTCCAGGAAGATCCCACATAAACTTGTCACATGCTGGATTTAAACCCCTACCTAACTGGTCTATGATATTACAGGAGGATGCATTTACATGATGTGCTATACACATTACTGTGAGTTCTTGTTTCCACAGGTATGTTTGAAGGATGGTGACATCACCAGACCTGACAAAGATTGGTATAACACTTTTAAGGTGTATGAGTACTCTCCAAAAAGGTTGCTCCTCTCCAAGGAGATGACACACAAACAGACACACACCTGTCAAGTGCAGGATTCAAACCCCTACTTAACTGGTTTATGATATTACAGGAGTATGCATTTACACAACGCGTGACACACATTACTGCGAGTTATATTTTTCACAGGTATATTTGTAGGTTGGTGACATCATCAAACTAGACAAAGTGGGTTACATTAGGTGACATTGGGTGGGCTACATAGAAAGAGTGTCTAAGCACTTTGGCCGTGTGATCTTCACAGCAGAGTGTATGGCCATGTGATCTTCACAGCAGAGTGTACTATCTAACTGTGTCCCCTGGGCCTTCATGACTTTCTCCATACATACTGGAGTGCCACCTATGTGGTAATTTGTTTGCAGTTTGTTTTAGCCAAAGGGGATATCTATGCATTCTTTGCCATTCTTCTTGGGGCATTGTTTTGACACCAGGTATCTGTCTCAGTAAGCCCCTTCTGGAGGATGTGTGTGTCAGCCATAGAGTAGATTATGGAACACAGTTAGCAGTCATCTGCAAACCTGTTCAGCCATACTCCTCCCATGCTTGCCTGTACCTCTGAGCAGTGTCTACTGAACAGGTGGGGTCCCAAGGCCAGGACCTGTGGGATGCCATTTGTGATTGTCTTACAGTCGGACATGGCTCCCACAACTCTGAACATGTGTGTTGGATCTGTGAGCCACTTGGCCACACATCCTGTGACATAGCTGTTGATGTTCAGGCTGGTAAGTGTGTCCATGATGACGGAGTGGGGAATGGTGTAAAAAGTCCTTAGTGAGGTCCAGGTGGGCTGTGTGGACTACTTTCACCTCCATCTATGTCCTTGGTAACTGTTTGTTGTAAGTCAACTATGCTGCCTTTAACAAGGCGGAGTTGTGTAGAGTCCAGTGTCTGGAGGTCCCCAATGTCACTGTTTATGGGTTCCATGACATTTTGCTCAATAGCTTTGTAGACCAGGCTGAGTAGATGTATAGGGCAATGGTTTCCAGGTTCTGTTGTGGCACCCCCTTTGTGCGGTTGGATGACTGTTGGTGTATGCCATTATTTGGGTACATACCCTGTGGTACGATTGAGTCTGGTCAGTGAATGTAGGTGAGGGTGCGGTTCATTTTGTGCCTAGTGTAAGACGTAGCCTGGGACACCATCCAGTCCCATTGATGCTGTGTTCTTGGCTTTGGAGAGGGCTGTTCTTACCTGCATGTCCATGACGTCTGGGGCTCTGTATCCTTCTGTGATGGACACAGGCCCTTTTGAGGGTGATGGGGGGAAATTTGCACTGAACTTGTCCCCCAGGATGTGGACAATGAAAGTTGGTTCAGTTTATTCTTTGCCATTTGTCAGTAGCTGACAGCATATCTGGAGGTTGACACCTACATGTGTGGTATAGCTACCACAGGCTTTGTGGTTGTCATTTTTACAGTCCTTGGCAATTTGTCTTTTGAAAGTGTCCTTGAATTATTTTCTGAGTGATCATTGCTTCTTCCTAATAATGATCAGAGATGCCTTTCCTTTAGTGAAGTTGGCTCTATCAGGTGTTAATTTCTTCCTTCTGTTGTCTAGCTTGTTTATGGGCAATGACCAGAAGATTGTTTTCTAATTTCTGGAAAAGTGCATCTTGGTTTTATTTGTGATATCTCGATCCATGCATCCCTGTAGATGCTCATAGGATTCACATATAACTGATTCGGCAGATTGTATACCATTATTCTACAGCAAGAGGTTTTTGGAACTTTCCACTTTGGTCTTGGGACGTGTGCAGTTTGCTTTTGAAAATGTCTTCACGGTGGTTTCATTGACTGGGTGAGGGGGCGGGATGTGAATGTCCAGTGTGATTACTTTATGATCTGATATTACCAGCGAGGCCTTTATCTCTGTTGTGGAACACTGGTACCCCATGTTGGTGATGATCATGTCCAGTATGGTGTCACCTCTAGTGGGCATGGTGACCAGCTGTTCCAGGGTGTTAGAGCTTATAAACTCTAGGAAATATTGGCCAAAGGACGTTGTACACAAGTAATTCTCACACTCACTGTGTGGGTAGTTGTAATCACCTCATATAATGGTGTTTGATAGGACCTCTATATTTTTCACTGTTCTCAGGAATACTGACAGGTTCCAGTGACAAGGTAGTTGCACTTGCATGGTCTCCAAGGCCTCATGCTGTGCCACTAACCTGAAGATGTGGGTATCCATATGGTAAATGGGTACACCCCTTCCTTTTGTATTTCACTCATGGTTTTGGGTCTGGATGTCATGGGGATTGTGAGTGTTTTATGTGGAGCATGTCCATCAGCTCTGCATTTGACATAGCTTTGTATGTTAGGCAGTGAACACATCTGAGTAGGTGATATGCAAGGGAATACAGATGGAACATTTTGAGATGGTCTGTGTATGGCATGTATTTCTGGCCTCTAATGCTCTTTGTGAGGTATTGCTGCAGGCTTTACAGTTGTTGTAGTTGTCTTGTGAGGTACATAGCAAAAGTGGCGTTGTACTCTATTATAGCTCTAGTGAGTGATGAGTAGTGGAGAACAATGTCCTCTTCTATCCTGCATGAGACACATTTTGTGATGATGTGTGCCACATAGCAGGGTTTCCTGACTACTGTGGGGATGTGATTATCACACTTGTGTCCAGTGTACACCTGTGACCCAAGGTCCCTTGTCACACTTTCAATGTTAAGTATACTACCGCCTATGTTGTAGTTCTTGGCTACAGAGGTTTGAACAAAGGGGATGACAATGCACCTTTTGCCATTGAGCTAGAGCCCATGGCTTTGACAACAGCCATCTGTCTCAGTGACTCCCTTTTGTAGGATGTCCACATCTTTAGTGTTTACAATTATGGCTCCTAGTTTGCAGTCCTCTGGTAACTTCTGTACCAACAGACCTTCCATGTTAAAGTTTACTTCAGGGAAGTAGATACTAAACAGGACAAGACACAGGACTGGACCTTGTGGTACTGCACTCATCACTGGTCCAAAGTCATACTTGGAGTCTGCTACTTTCACAGTGTGTGTTCTGTCAGTAAGCCTGTTGCCAACCCATCTTATGACATAGCAATTTATACCTAGTTTAGTGGGTTTATCTATATTTTCAGAGTGTGGGGTGGTGTTGTAAGCCGTGGCAGGATCAACATAGGCTGTGTGAACCACCTTACCCTTGTCAACGGTTCTGTTGACTGCTTCAATGTCATCTATCAGGTTTAGGTGACATGATCTGCATTTTACAAACCCAACATGGTTGTGGTCCAGGGTTTGGGGATTACAAATGTAATTGTTTATATGTTATATGATGATACATTCCATGGCCTTGAAGAGTGGGCTCATCTGGCTGATGGGGCACTAGTTCCTGGGGTCCGTGGTGTCTCCACCCTTGTGTAGTGGGATAACCGTCAATGTGCACCATTCAACAGGCACAAAACATGAAGTGAGGCTATGACTCTACATGGTACGTCAGTGTGGTGCCTGTTAGTTCTGTGGTTTGTGTGGAACACAGCCTGTGAAGTTATCTGGTCCCATGGCTGCTGTGATACTGGCTTTGGAGAGTGTTTTTTTACCTGTGCAGCCATGATGACAGCAACCTTGCAGTCTTCCATTATAGAGGTGTGCTCTTTCTTGGGTGAGAGGGGGTTACAGTTAACATTGATCCTATCTGCCAGGATGTTGGCAATATCAGTTGGGTCTGTATATTTAGTGCCATTGAGCTGTAACTCAGTACAGATCTGAGTGTAGCCATGACATCGACCTGTCTGTTGGGCAGAGATCTCCTGAGTAGACAGTATGCAACAGATTACAGATTGGGTTACATTCAGTCTTGTTGCATGGGGCAACTGTTTGAGGCCAGTAATCCTCTTGTTAGGATACTTCAATGGTCTTTATGGCTGTTGAACGTGCCTAGTCTGATTCATCACAAGTGTGTTGTGGTACTCTCTGACGGGTCTGATGACTGATGAGTACTGGGAACCTCCTTTGACCTACATGCACAGACCTTGGCAGTTTATGTGAACACATAGCATGATTTTCTGACAACTTTGTGAATGTGTTTCTGGAAGTAGAGATGTCTATCCACATTTGTCCATAGATCCCTTATTATCACCTCCGTATTTGGCATAAGTATGTGAGCATGCCCAGTATGACCTTTCAGTATGTTGTTGCCTGACATTTGCTTCATTTTCTAAGTGTGTCAGCATGCCCAGTATGACCTTTCAGTGTGATGCTGAATGAAATCCACTACATTTGTTGGAGTGTGTGAGCACACCCAGTATAGACATTTATACTATATGTGTATGGAAATTCAAGCTGTATCTTTACAGCAGGGCTCACCTTTGTGTCATAGATCAACAGGGATCATGCTGTACCTGCAGGGCTTCCATGAGACACTTTGCATAGACTTATAAACATTTCTACATACAGGGGGGCAGCTATTCTTTGTACACTTCTACCCAGGGGCACACTTGATTGTTATTGGGGGTGTACATAGGATGAGGGTTTCACCTGACACTTATACACATTTGCTATGCCTGTTCTGCTATGTACTGTACACCATTTCAGTCTGTACTGTTGCCTATTGTACTGGCTTGAGGCATACTACTGTGCTACAGATCCTAGCGTCCAATGTCACATATATTAGATTTCGACTTCATATCCTACACAACCCACATCACACCACCTGGCCTGATGTTCTCTGTCTGCATAGGCCTGTGGGGGAGGTTACCCATATACCTCTTTAAGGACATGATACAGCATTTCTTTGTGTTTGTATTACTGTACAATTGTCCTGATGTGCCTGTGCCACTGAAATGCTATCATGGCTTAGTGGTTCAGTACTGTGACTATAGTGCACAGTATCCTGGTTTTGAGCCCTGTCACTGTTTTTTATTTTCATGCTGGCCAGAGCAGATTGCTTAAGGAACAGTAAATCAAATATGAGCATGTTTACATGACTTTGCTCAATTTTGCACGACTTTGGCCAACCTTGGCCAACATTGCTCAACGTTGCCCAACATTGCGCTAGTTAGCACGGTCAATTTTGTTTACATGTACTAAATATTGTTAGATGCTGCTTAGCACTGCTTTATATTGCTTAAAACATGGCAATTATGCCTCCGATGGTGCTGCAGGGCTGCCTATGCCGGATACACATACTACACTCCCTATACATGTTTTGAAACAGGTAGTGTCAAGTTAGGCATCCCTTTTATTTTATGTGCGAGTCAGAGAGAGGTATCATTTCCAGGGTTCCTACTGAGCCAGTGAATGTGCTATGTGTTGCCTCTTTGCCAAGGCCAAGGCATACTGGGCACGCCTCCTTCTGCCTACTGGGGCATGCTCAGGTTGTTCTTCTTCCGAGTCATGCTGTGCCTGTGCAGGGCTTGGCAATGGTGGGGGGCTGTTTGGCCCTGCCCCATGCTGTTCCTGCTGCAGCTGTTTTCACAGAATCATATTGCGTAGCATGGCACATGCCATGACAATTTGGGTACATGTAGTTGGTGAGTACTGCAAGGCTCCACCGGATGTGTCCAGGCACTGGAACCGTGACTTGAGCATCCCAAACACATGCTCAATTACATTTCGTGTTTGTGCGTGTGCCTCATTATGGAGTTCTTGTTCAGGTGTGTGTGCATTTCTTATGGGTGTCATCAGCCATGGCTCCAGTGCGTATCCAGCATCCCCCACTAGGTGACCATCAGGGATGTCCCCATTGGCAAATGTCTGGTATAGCTGTATCAGATGCCAGATATGGGAATCGTGGTAGCTTCCAGGGCAGCCAGCTCACACATTCAGTATTATGCCCTGGGCATCGCACACGACCTGGCAGTTGATGGAGTAGAAACCCTTGCGGTTGATGTAAGCCCTACCCCGCTCACATTCTGGTGCTTTGATGTGTATGTGCGTGCAGTCAATTGCACCCACTACCTCAGGGTATTCTGCTATTTGCTGGAAGAGATGCATATTGCTGGCCAATACCTCATGGGAATTGGGAAAATATACATGATCATCAACATGTGCTGACATGGCATTCAGGAACTGGTGCAGTACCCTGGATGCTGATGTCTGTGAAATCCCCACCATATCACCAGTTGGTCTCTGGAAGGTACCTGTTGCTAGTATTCTTAGGCCAACACATACCTTGGTTTACACTGGGATTGGTTCCCCTCTGTTGGTTCTATGTGTGAGGCGTGGCCTGCACAACTCAACAATTTGTTGCAGGAGCTCTCTGTCCACTCTATAGCGCTCCACAATCTCCAGCTCATGTAGCCCGTGGTAGGTTACCCTGGGTCTGTAAACTCTTCTCCGTCTCCTCACTGTGGATTGCTCAGCAACATCCGTAATGACACCACCCTCAGCATCTTGCACATGTTGCCTTATAATAGCAATGGCAGCCCCTAACATTTTTTTTCTCAGTTAAGCTTTTTAAGTTTCACTTCTCTTTGTATACTGCAGTGTTGCAGTGTTTCTGATTAAAACATGGGGGGATGTTGTTTGCAGAGTTTTAAGTTCTGGGCTGGGCTGGGCTAGTGTACTGCCTGTGTAATTGGTTGATTATGATTGATTTCACCTGGCAGCTCTGCTAGTTCTCCTTGGTTAACTTCCTACTGCTATTTTTCCTTCCTTTTCCCTTTTCTGTTTCCACAGGGGGCGGTGCAGTGCAAACACATGCAGACGAGAGCACACACGTGCATACAGCCTTACACAGGCTTAGGCGGGTGCACATCCGTGCACACAGGCTTACACGGGTTTACAGGCGCACACACGTGTGCACACAGTGTAAGCATCTTTGCAAGAAACTTTTGTTGTAGCCACAGCATATGCCTTTGGTTTCTGGGTTTCAGTTCAGACAACTGTAGACATGCCTCTTCCAGTCCTGAGTAACTCACAGCAAGCACATGCCACTCTGCTCCAATAAGCTTACAGTCTTTGATACATACCCCCCTCATGATGTCAACTATCTACTACTCTGATACTCCCCTAATCCTACACTCTAGGGACATGGTTCACATAGCAGGGAAAATTGGAATTCACTATCCTTATACTCATTTGCATAGGATTGCATACTAATGCTTGGTTACATCTCTCACACTGAGCTTTCCCCCTTAGCAACCACTACTCAGTAGCCATGTTGTCTTTAGCCTGCCATTCACTTGCATGGCAGATGTATATTTGTATTAAAATGCCTATTTTTGGCTTTTATTTATTTTTTTTTTATTTTTAGAGTTCCGCAAGTTTGAGCGACACTGCGCTATGCTTAAACATCGGGGATCGAGGAAAAAAATTATTAATTTTTTTTATTTTTTTGCAACACATATAAATGTCAATGGCCTTATATTTGGCCATTGGCATGCTTCCTCAACTGGATGCATCCTTTATTTGGAGCTGTCATTGCTCCATTTTGCTATTTGCAGAACGGTACTCAGTTACCAACCGAGTACATTTCTGCAAATAACACTACTCTTACTTGGACAGGTTAGTGTTTCCTGGATCGCAAATCAGCTGTCCATGCAAGAGTAGTTTTAGTAGCTCTCATGCATGCCCCTGCCAGCTGTTCCTGGATTGCTCAGCAGACATATTGGTGCCTGGAGTCTTACACTACTCTTAGACGCCGTGCAAGCCTTCGTAAATCTGGCCCTATATATCTGAGATGGTTATACAACCATTGCCTGTGCAGCAGAACAAGAAATTTCTTGTAATAAAGCCTAGGAAATCAGGAAGCTAAAAGGACTTACATAGGGTGCTCATGAGTATGCAATAAATCCATATCTATATATATATATATATATATATATATATATATATATATATATATATATATATATATATATATATATATATATATATATATATATATATATATATATATATTAAAAAATAAATTTTGGTAATAAATGAAGTTTGTTTTCTGTTTTTATCTATTTCACAATGACAGATGCATAAGTAATTCATAAACAGAGTAGAAGAAATAAAGGGCTTTCACGACACTACTGCAGCACAGCCCATACCAGTCAAAAGTTTGTTATGTTACACAAGCATATGCCAATAGTGCAAATGCACCACAAATATAAAAATCACCACCTTATTATAGCAATGTTCTTATGTGTATTTGAATAAAGTTTTAATAAAAATAAAAAAATGTGAAAATAAAGATTGCACTGATGTATTACTTTATAAGTGATATATTGTCTCCATTTCTTGTTTGTTTCTCTACCCTCCCTCTGTGTTATTATTTTAAATATGCATTCCTTCTTCCTTCTTTATTTTCTTTTTCTCACATTTCTGTTCATTTTGTCACAGGCCCAAAATCCTTAGGTGCAGCAAACACATTCCTCCCAGGTCATAGAGTGCTCACCCTCTGCCCATCTGGGGAAGTCATATTAGGGTTGTGGCACACGTACCAATCCTATAGGTACCCTGGCATGTGGCAGTCATACAAGCCTCACAGATGGTGGGCTTTGAACTTGGTTGAGGATGTTGTGGAGCAGTTATTGGAGAGACACCAGGATGCTTTTTACTGGATTGAAGACTTCTTTCCCTGGTTAGTGTCAACTAGCCCCATCAACATCAGGGTCCTCCACTACAACACCATCAGGTAGTGGAAAAATTTGATGTCCTGTGGACTGGGGGTTCCTCCTGAGCTCAACACCTCTTCATTCCTCTCCTTTTCTAATCCTCTGTCCTATATCCTTCAACCTTCTTCCTATCCTAACTATACTCTTACATACAAATCGAACACCAAACACATTATATCCAATCCCCCTCCCACCTCCTCCAGTACAATACTCTTGATGTATGCCTTCAGTGTTTCTCTCTTTCTTAAGTTCCACTTTTTGCAATCTTTTCTATCTTCCCCTTTCTACTGTTTAAAGAAAGCAACAAGCTGCCCACATAAAGATATTCATAGGTTCATAGGTTCATACTAGGCTATCTGCCCTAGGGCATTTATAAGCCTAGCCAGAATGTGTTTGGCTATCACCACCCATTTTAAATTTATTTTGTTATGCCCTTTTTCGAGGTTAGTTTACTGTGCCTCTGTCTAATAGTGACACAGAAGTGATACCCTGGGTAAACCTACGATCTCCCATCCACTCATCAAGATTCCTCTTGAAGAGAGTCAATGAGGGACTCTGCCTAACCTGGACTGGGATTTTATTCCAGAGTGAAGGGAGCCTCTGGGTTATGAATCTGTCCCTCCAGCATGTCCTATTTATTTCAGTGCTGAGGTTCAAGTCTCTAGAGCGCGTAGCTCGATGGGATTTGGATTTTCTGAGGTGCAGCATGTCCTTTAATTCCGGGTTGGACATGGCTTTATACGTCAGGCACAGATTGCCTCTGAACAGGCGGTATGCCACTGAGTAGAGCTGGAGTTTCTTTAACCGGGCAGCATATGGCATCTGTTTGAGCCCTTTGATCCTCTTGGTGAGGTACTTTTGGGGTCTTTCCAGTTGCTGCAGGTGTCTGGTAAGGTACATCCCAAAAGGGGCATTGTACTCAATTATGGGCCTGATGAGGGATGAGTAAAGAGGCACGATGACGTCCCTTGATCTAGATGTGAATCCCTTCATGATTAGGTGGGCTATATAAAATGTTTTTCTAACCACTTTGGCCACGTGGTTGTCAAATGAGAGATTGCTATCAACTTGGGTCCCCAGGTCTCTAATTACTTCTTTTGTACTTAATGGAGTACCACCTATGTGGTAATTTGTGGGCACTTTGTTTTTGCCAAAGGGGATGACTATACACTTTTTGGCATTTAGCTTGAGGCCATGGCTCTGGCACCAGTTGTCTGTTTCTATGAGGCCCTTTTGGAGGATGCTTGTGTCGACTGAAGAGTCAATTATGGCGCCCAGTTTGCAGTCATCTGCGAACTTGGTCAGCCACAGTCCTTCTGTGTTGGCCTGTACCTCCGAGAAATATATACCGAACAAGAGAGGTCCCAGGACTGAGCCTTGTGGGACACCACTTGTAACTGGTTTGGAGTCTGACATGGCTCCAGCAATTCTAACCATGTGGGTTCTGTCCTTGAGCCAGTTTGCAATCCATCTAGTGACATAGGGGTTTATATTTAAGCTGGTGAGCTTATCTATAATGCCCGAGTGGGGTATTGTATCGAAGGCTTTTGCGAGGTCCAGGTAGGCTGTGTGGACCACCTTCCCCTCGTCAATGGCCTTGGTGACTGTTTCAAAGAAATCAACCAGGTTTAAGAGGCAGGATCTGCCCTTAACAAAGCCAAACTGGGTAGGATCCAGTGTTTGTAGGTCCCCAATATCTTTATTTATGAGGTGCATGATGATCCTTTCCATAGCTTTGCAGACCAAGCTAGTCAGGCTTATGGGGCGATAGTTTGCAGGATCTGTTGAGGCACCACCTTTATGGAGAGGGGCCACTGTTGCTGTACGCCACTCTTTGGGCACATATCCTGTAGTAAGGCTGAGATTGAACAGTAGTTTTATGTTTGGGTTTAGCTCTTCTTGGAGTTCATGTAGGACGCAGCCCGGGACACCATCTGGTCCCATTGATACTGTGTTTTTGCTTTGGAGAGGCGGCTCTTACCTGAGCATCTGAGATGTCAGGGGCAGCACTCTGCTGGGATAGATATTTGCCCTTTTGGTGGGGAGGGGGGGGAGTTTGCGCTGAACCTGTCAGCTAGGATGTTGGCAATGTCTGTGGGTTTGGTGTATTTTTTGTCATGTTGGACTAATTCTGAGCATATCTGGGAATTACCACCCAGGTTCCTGACATAACTAAAGAAAGCCTTGTGATTATCCTTAGTGTCCTGTGCAATTTTTCTCTCGAAGCTAGCCGTAGACAATTTTATGTGTGCCCGTAGTTTTTTGCTAATACTGATCAGTGATGCCTTCCCTTTTTGGGATTTTGCTCTATCATTTAGTAGCTTCCTCCTTCTATTGTATAGTTTGTTTATGGCTGGGGTCCACCAGACAGGACGTCTGCCTTTGGAGGATTGGGTCTTGGTTTTATTTGGGATCGCATGATCCATGCATTCCTGAAGGTGTTCATAGAATGCGTTTATAAAGGATTCTGTGGTCTGGGCCGTATTTTCCACAGGCCGGGGCTTTGAAGGATTCCACCTCAGTTTTGAGGAGTGTGAAATTTGCTTTAGAGAAGTTTTCCACTGTGGTTTTCTGGGCAGGGTGTGGGGTCGGTATGTGAATATCCAGTGAGATTAGTTTATGGTCTGATCTTACCAGTGAGGGATACACTTCTGGTCTGGAGCATAGAGTCCCCATGTTGGTGATGATCAGGTCCAGTATGTTTTCCCTCTTGTGGGAGTGGTAACAAGTTGTTCCATAGCATTTGAGTTTATAAATTCTAGGAACCTTTGGGCTAGGGTGTTGGAGCTAGAGTAATGCTCCCAGTCTATGTTTGGGTAGTTGAAGTCGCCCAATATAATGGTGTTTGGAGAGACCTTCATATTTTCCAGTGTTCTCAGGAAGGCCGAGTGGGGTTCCTGGGTTTGGGAAGGTGGTCTGTAGCAGGCTATAAACTGGAAGGCAGTTTTACCCACTGTTAGTTGCACATGGATAGTCTCTGATGCTTCGTGCTTTGCCACCAACCTGGAGGTGTGGGTATCTTTGATGAATATCAATACTCCCCTCCTTTTGTGGTTCGGTCCAAGTTTTGGGGCTGAAAAGCATGGTATGAGGTATAACCTGGTAGTGCTGGGGTGCTCTCGGGAGCCCTGAACCAGGTTTCTGTTACTGCACAGATATCGATGTTCTCCATGCTAAGGAGAGTTTCGAGTGCATGCATCTTGAGGTTTAGACTTCTGGCGTTGAGTAGCATTACTCTTAGTTTCTTATCCCTTGTGATACCTATGGAGGTGGGTTTGTCTTTTGAGCCTTGCCTAAAAAAGGCACTATGGGGTAGCAAGAGCCTTTGCCAATATCTGAAAGCCCAGGGGTGACAGGTGCAAGCCGTTCCTAGCGAAGCATCGTGGCTTGTTGAGCATATCATCCCAAGCTGACAGGCATTGGATCCCCTTTGAATGACACCAGTACTTAAGCCAGTTGTTGAAATTGATCATCTTGTCTTCATATTGTGGCATCATTCTTGGTGAGGGTAAGATGCTACTCAAGGTCAGGGTCATACCGGCCTGGGCTACATGCTCAGAGAGCTCCTTTATGTCTCTTTTCATGTAGTCCAGGGAGGTACGTCTCAGGTCATTCACACCAGCATGGACAATGACTGAGTCATATTTGTTCTTGCCTTGGAGTGACCTGAGTGCTTGTGTTATGTGGCGGATCCTAGTGCCTGACAGGCTGCTCACCGTGACCCTCTCCTTGTTCAGCCTGGTGAGCGGGACTTCAGTGTGCCTGACGATAGAGTCACCTATTACAAGTGTATCAGGTGTGTTGTTTAGTCTTAAGGGCTGTGACTGTTTGGCACACTGGCTTTGTGAGATATGTGTTGCATGTGTTTTGTTTTGGGGTAGCGGCTGCTTGGGTGTCTGCTTTGGAGGTCTCTGCTGCTTGGCAGATCTTTATTTAGAGCCTCCGAGTATGTTTTTGTGTGATTATGTGTTTGGTTTGCTGTCGTGGTAGGTCTATGTGAGACTGGAATTGTAGTGAGTGTGGTTTCCTTCTCCTCCTGACTGGTTATGCCAGTACTGAGTTGAGAGAGCTTAGCCTCCAGTTTGGCTATATGGTTGCATCTCTCACATGTGTTGGAATTTGTTGGGAGGAGGAGAGGGTTGTCTGTGTACATGAGGCAGTTGTAACATTGCCTCAAGATTCCCATATTCACCAGCTGGACCGGAGAGGAGATTGACAACTGACCTTTGGACATGCTAGAATAATATTGGGAATTCCTTAATAATTGAAAACCAGGGCCAGTGGGGAGTGAGGGTGTAGTGCTTTTAATTTTTAGTGCTGACTTATATAATTGCTTTAGTGAGCAAGTGCCAGGTAACTTAAGTGCAATGTGTTACAGGTAACTTAAATGCAAAAATGACAAACAGTAACTTTCTTTCAAGTGAAACAAGGAAATAAGTACAGTAAGCAATGTAGATATCACTAGTGATCCACAGAAGCACTGAGAAGCTGCGTATTAGGTGGAATTAGCGTTCCATGGAAATAACAAGCAAACAAACAACAAGCATTTAAACAAAGCTAGATTCAGCAGGCCTGGATCTAGTCTATGCTACAGCAAACAAGGTGTACCAATTTCAGTAAGATACAGTTCAAATATTCAGGCACTATAAACCTTTAACCAGAAATTCCCAGCTCAGAAGGGCAGAGTCCAGCCTCTTCTCCCACAAGAGTGCAGACCACAAACCTTCTTAATGTAAAATAACTGGCCTGAAGCCCAAGTGCTTAAACCAGAACTAATACACTTTAAGAATAACAGACACTGGGCTCTCAATCAGCAGTTCCCAACTTAGAAGGATGAAAGCTACCTGTCCTGCCACCACAGTGCATGCCACAAACCTTCCTAATGTAAAACAACTGGTCTGAAGCCCAAGTGCTTAATCCAAAAGACTTAGAATGATAGCTACACTTTAATCAAGTTACTACCAAGCAGTAATAAATACAATTGAATACTTTAGAGAATGCCTGGATTAGTGCTCAAGTTACACAAACAAAGCTAGATCCAGCAGGCCTGAATCCAGTCTATGCCACAGCAAACAAGGCGCACCAACTTCAGTAAGAAGCAGTTCAGATATGCATGCACTATAAGCCTTCAACCAGAAATTCCCAGCTCAGAAGGGCAGAGTCCAGGCTCTCCTCCCACAAGAGTGCAGACCATGAACCCTCTTAATGTAAAATAACTGGCCTGAAAGCCCAAGTGCTTAAACCAGAATTAATACACTTTTAGAATAACAGACACTGAGCCCTCAATCAGCAGTTCCCAACCTAGAAGGATGTAAGCTACCTGTTCTGCCACTACAGTGCAGACCACAAACCCTCTCAGTGTAAAACAACTGGTCCGAAGCCCAAGTGTTTAAACCAAAAGGCTTATAATGAGTTACACCAAGCAGTAATAAATACAATTGAGTACTTTTAAGATGATGCAAAAGTAAAAAAGTAGGTAGAAACACAAGTACAGTAAAAGCAGATGAATTTTTTTTTTTTTTCTGAACAAGTGCTGAGATCAAAGAAACAGATTTGAGTGCTGAAACTAGAAAACTGGCTAGTTATAAGAAAAAAAAAACTAAGCTAGAAGGCTTCCCGCCAACACAGAAGGGCTTGGGGGCTCAGTAGCCTACAAATAGTCTATACCACTTAACAGGAAAGGCAGGAAACAAGCTTAAATTTTTTTTTTTTTTTTTTTCTGTTTCCCAGATGCTCTCTTTGTACACAGTAGGAGTGCCTGGAATTAGAATATGATCTCACTGCACTCAGTTGAGTGAGCAAATGAGATGGGCCCAGAAGGAGTATCCAAACACAAATTTACAAGAGGGGCGGACAGTTGCAAGGCCACTAAGATTAACACCAAAACAAAAACAGGGAGGGTGGGTGGAACTAACTGAAGAGCAGAGTGAAAACTTCCAGTTCAGTTAATATTCCTTCCACACAGTTAAAATCAATTTAAATACTGTATTTTTTTGGAAAAAAAAGAGCAGATAAAGGTACTTAAATTCTCTTATACGTCCAGTTGAATATAGCAAGTTCTTAGCCGGCCAAAGCTGAGGTTTTTAAGCAGAAAATATTTCACACTGTACCACTTAAATAGGCAAGGACAGGAAATCAAAGAATGTGACTACCCCCACACCTGTAATTACTAGCAAATAACAAAATTCAGCAAACACTGACTAACTTCCAGTTCAGCTAATATTCCTTCCACACAGTTAAAATCAATTTAAATACTGTATTTTTTTGAAAATAAAAGAGCAGATAAAGGTACTTAAATTCTCTTATACGTCCAGTTGAATATAGCAAGTTCTTAGCCGGCCAAAGTTGAGGATTTTAAGCCCCTATATGAAACATGTAACATCTCTTTCTATTTTTAAATGTTAATAACAAAAGCTGTTGTGCATTCTGCTTGTCTCAAATACTTCAAGCATGCATGCACATTACTTCACTGGTTCACAATACAGAAAAACCTATGAAATTATAAAGGTCCTTACATTTTCATGTAGTACTTTGCACAGACTTAAGAATTAATTTCAACTATTTTATGTTTTTGCCACAAGTGAGCATTTTTCAAAATGTCTTTGCATTTACTTATTCAATGGAAAACAGTTATGGTTAATTAATTCATTAATTAATTATAAAAACAGTGGTGCCTTTCTCAAATAACTTCTATGCAAGTGTGAACCTTGGGTCTATGAATACCATTTATGTGGCTGAATAGTACTTTAATTGCACAGAAAAATAGCAATTACAGCTGATCGAAAATCAGCAGATTGCACATTGCCAGATTTTGTATGTGTGTGTTTGTATGTTTGATAAATATATATATATATATATATATATATATATATATATATATATATATATATATATATATATATATAGCTAGAGAGATAAAAAGATATATAGATGTATATAGATATATAGATTAGATATAAATATAGATATATATATACTTACAGACACACACACTCTCACACACACACACACACACACACACACACACACACACACACACACACACACGCACATGCACACATACACACACACACACACACATATATATATATCTGCAACAGAGGATCCAAGTTCCGAAACCTTGAAATTCATATGGCTGACACTATATGATCGAAGTTTCAGAACTTCAAACATTAAAAAAGAAATAAATACAAAATTTAAAAAAAAATCTATTTTTAACATTTTTGCATGGGGCCAAGCCCCCCTGCATTCACCACGTGGGTGACTACACCCCCACACCCCCCCTGCTAATTAAGTATACCAACTCAGAGATAACACTGCATTGCAGAAAAGTGCACATTTGTCTTTCAGCTCTGTACCATGATCTATATTCACAACGTTCAAAGTTTCATAACTTCGATTATATGGTCCCGGCCATATGACTTTCGAAGTTTTAAAACTTCGATAATTTGAAAGAGACTAATATATATATATATATATATATATATATATATATATATATATATATATATATATATATATATATATATATAAATAAATATTAGGGGGGTACAGATACACCTGCAAAAAACACTGTTTTATTTATTTTTTTCCTTTTTTTAGTTATTTTTTTGATGGTTCAAAGATCGAAAAAAAGTCTCAACATTTTTTGGTTAATATAAGTATACAATTAAATGTCATATACTTGTGTGTATGTATGCTTTTACACAGTTAATCTAAAATGTCTGATACTTTTCTTCCACTCTTTTTCCAGTATTTCTAGTCTTATACAGATGATTGGGTATCTGACATGCATAAACTCAGCTATAAGCTTAAAGCCTGTCTCAGTAAACAGTTAAAAAAGAAGTGGAACAAATACCAGTGTCTATTTTTGTGCCAGCTATGTTATACAGTTTGACTACTTCATATTGTTTGACATATGTATGTAATTATTATTAAAATGGTTTGCTATTGCAATTCTGGCTGGGTCCTATTGTGTTTATGGGTGAATCATTTACAGATTATAGCTTTCTTGTTTATGTCAGCCATATGCTGTAGATTGCTATTCAGATTGACTTAAAAATGTATACCTATATCTATCTATGGGTCTTCCTTGATTTAGCGAAAGAACACTTACCTGAATCCTTTTTTGCTGAAATGACTTCAACAAAACCTTTAAAAAGTAAAACCACGAAGAACCAACATTTTTCACCGGGAAACAAACTATTTGGCATCAGGATGGATTTTGCCCTTTTCCCCAGTGTAGTGCAATCTCAGAGTTGGTATATTTAGTTTGGGTGTGCAGGCAAAGTGTGGGAGGGGGAAGCCCCCAACTTGGGTGGGTTTAATTTGTGTCCATTTTATTATTTTGTGCTGGTGGTCAAGTGGTTTGTTTTCCCATGAAAAACTTCAGTGCTTTGTGCTTTTGCTTTTTAAAGGTTTTGTTGAAGACATCTCATCAAAAAATGGATTTGGGTAAGTGTTCTTTTGATAAATCAGAGTAGACCTATTTGTGTGTCTCTCTCTCTCTCTCTCTCTATATATATATATATATATATATATATATATATACACACATATATATATATATATATATATATATATATATATATATTTTTTTTTTTTTTTCACATTATACATCATTGAAAAAATCCACTTAAATCAGGTGTATTTTCTCAAGCATCTCAGCAAATTTATTATTTTACAGGAAATGACACTTAGGATGGAAGGCTTAAATCATCTTTTGAATTGCACCACATACCATTGTCATTCTGTTCATTCTCACATTTGGGATTACCTACTTATGGGAACTGTGGGAGATTTTTACATGGGTTGTGGCATTTGTTTCTCTATTTCGTAAAAAGGTAAACCCTCTGGATAAAGTGCTCCTTTTCAGGAATGACACACAAGTACTGTCTGGATAATTGATTTGCACTATATCACACAGTATTCTAATAGAGGTAGAAGGAATCACTACCTTTGCCCTTGCTACAAGCAGCAGGTCATTAACAGCTCAGAGCCTTAATCATCTGCTCTAACTGATTGATTCTTTCTGATTGAAATATTTCACATCTGATGCACTAGCTGGATGAGCAGATGGTACTGTGCATCCTGATCTCTTATTAATTATTTCACATTAGCATTTGTTTATAACTGCTCGTGTGAAGCTGTCAACTGAGCATCAACAAAGCTGACCAATAATGATCAGGTCAATGATGCTCACTTGTTGGCCTGTTGCACTAAACGCTAATGAGCAGCATTGTGTTTTTTGTTTCTCTCTCTTGAAATTGCCCTGTGCTTATTCCTTTTAAGTTTCACGTTATGACATTTTTTTTCTGTTTATTAAAACAACATTTTTGTTTGCTGTCTTATGCTTCTTAGAAAATGTTGAATGTGCTTAATGTGTCTAATGACTTTTTGAAGGGTATGGCATGCTATGTTTATTGTGTATATAGCATACTTAGGATATACATCTGTCTGCTACTACTGGCACAAATTAATCAAGCACTAAATTACAAGTCCTTTGAGAGAGGTTTTGGCTCATTTTTCAATGAACAGTGGAAACTTTAGCCATGATTTAGTCTAATATGCAGGATTTTTTCTGCATGAGAGATGTTTAAGTTATACATGCATATCTAATGCTCTATTGATACGTAATTATGATACAGCGTGAGTGCTAAAAATAATACACATTATGAATTTGGACATGGATCTAATCAAAATAATTATTGGCAAAAGTATTTAATATGCAGCTGTATGATGAATGGCCTTTAACCATAAGAAGTAAAGTATGTAAGATAAAAGCAGTATTAGCACTCCAAATACTGACTAAAAATAATAACTTTCTTAAGCTGAAGAGCTATTTAATTTTTTCCTGAATAAGTTGCACATCTCAAGTTGCATAATCATAATTTAATGGTTAGTTTTCTGTAAAATCTCATGCTGTCCCATCTGTAGAGAATAGAGACACATAAATCTATTGTTAACATTATAGTGGTGTAGGCCATGAATTTGCAGGATGGTTCATAATGCTCCCAACCATGCAGGGAGTTGGCCTAGGACTTTGTCCCTACTCTCGATGCTTGCAATACATTTCCATCCATATGCAGGGCTAGGACCTGTCTGGTTTCCCACCAGATATTGCCTGTAGTAAACCATCTCACAAACAGGAGGAACGGCAGCAACACCAAAACGTCTATTGAACTTATGGTCATTCTCCAGTTAGTCTGTTGTGTATACTGATGAGCCTTGCCAGTGAACAATGCTGCCTTCATTTAGCATAGTAAGCCTGGTTCCTATTTTCAAACAGATTGTAGGAGTTTGGTAGTTCCTACTGACTTTGACTGAATAGGGGGTGGATCCCTATCTTTAGAATCAGGCATAAAGTAACTGCTCAGCATGCCAAGCTAGTCCATTCCCTGATTATTTTGAAGTCAGCCCCCATATTTTCACCAATACTTAGAAAGTTTGTGTAAGTGATTTCCTCCCAAACTGCAAAATCTGTGTATCTGGTTATAGTTTTTTTCTGAATTTCAGAGCATAATCAGCAAGCTGCTTGTATTACAAGGCAAGTTTATTTAAATGATGTCAACAGATGAAAGAAAAAAAAAATGCATTATAGTGTCTGAGAAAGAAATAAGTGAGCACTACACTTGGAATTCAATAAACTCTGTGTAGGATCTGCGCAACAGTGCATGATGTGTGACAGTTCTTAATGTATATTAATGAGGTGTGGTGCACCTAGCTAGGTTTCATGACTCACAACAGTGTTACTGGCTGCAAAACCTTTCAAGTGAACACAGATAGCAATTCTGTGATCCTGTGTAAATAAGAGCACCTACAGTGTGCAAATTTGGATGGAATCCCACTATGATCACCAGGGCTTTACAAATAACTGTCATTCTGTTAGTACAACACATCTGCATAGAGGCCACCTTAATGAGAGGACAAATAGCCAGTAATAGGGACATATCTGACATAGATGTCACATAGGAATGTGTTATAATGTAATAGTTTCAACCTCTTAAAGCATGAAATATGGACAAAGCCATTAAAATGGGAGGGGGGGGGTCCAGAAACAGGGACAGTTTTAATACTGCACTTCCAAACTTAGGATATGGATAGAATATATAGGTTGTAGATTAGCATGAACTTTCAGAAGAGCATAAAGTTTGAAACTCAAATGTCAGTCATCAGTTAAATGACTGCACTCTGCAATGACAAGCCAATGATTTTCCAGGGAAAAAAATGAAGAAAAGATGACAAACATGAGACCAAAACTGCACATTCAGCATAGATCGGGACAGTTGAGAGGTATGCACTCAAATGTATGTAATACTGAGCCACATCAGTCCCGAGATCATCCAGTGATATGGCAGAAAGCCACATATGGGATAAGGAACACATCTGCACATCCTGAGAATATCTGAACACTGGAGAGGTTTGACTGTGAAGTATATGGTCCAAGCAGTACAGGACAGTGTACATACAGTGCAGAGTAGTGTGATATCCTATTCCTGGCATTCTTTATTGAAGCTGTGTTAATGATCTGTAACAGGACATGGACTGCCATATAAATTGATCACTCAGGGGAAGTCCATGTATTAAATAGGGACACACAGATGAATTGTAGGAATGAATACAGGGAAATAGTACAGGTGAAAGCCCCACATGTACAGCAGAGGAGGGCATCTCAGTGGAAGATGGTTGTAGCAGCAACACCCATACCTCTCAAATGTGCCTCATCATGAGGAATTTTCCTCATTTGGGGTCTTAAAAAGTTCATATTCCTCGAAGTTGTACTTTGAAAGGGTTTGTCACACATTCAGTGTTACCAAATGTTTTAATGGATATCCATGGTAAATAGAAATGTATTGTATTAATTCATTAAAATAATTATTCCCTAAGTAAACATATCAGATTTTAACTATCCTATGACCTTCCTAGCTGAAGTTGTTAGTAAGCTGTTAGTAAGTGCTCCACATTTTGCCCATTTGTTCCACATTATGAGAGCTAGTGTTCCTCATTATGTAGATGGAAGGTTGAGAGCTATGGGCAACACCAAGCACATATCTATGTGGTACAGTATGGATTGTACAGTGAAAATGAGTTGTCTGTGACTGTCATGCAAGGTGACATAATGGGAGGGTGTGTGTGTGTGTGTGTGTGTGTGTGTGTGTGTGTGTGTGTGTGTGTGTGTGTGTGTGTGTGTGTGATAAGCATCCTTACATGAATAATGCAGAGGACATCTATCAGGGATCTGACATTTAACTGGAGTAGGGTGCATACTAGGAAGCTGTGTAAACTAATTTACCTGAATATAAGAGCAGTCTCAGCATAGGTCTCCAGCAAGGTGGCCACAAGAGAAGGATCATGGAAAACTGTACAAGAACCAACCACAATCATGGACAATATCAGAATAATACCACCACTAATCTCATGCCTCTGACATAACATATGCGATGTGGAGTGATAACAGATGAGTCTGCACGCACACACACTATTATTATACATACACACTATATGAGGGTAACCACGCACACTGTCCTGTACTATAATATCTGCAAGAGGTGTTAGGAGGGACACTGCTATACCTGTATGTGACATATGTGTAACAGAGGCTAGTTGCCTTGTGTGCATGGCATATATCTATGTCAGATTCCACATTGTCATGAATGACATACATGCCATTAATGTTGTCAAACACATATGTATGCAGAGTGTGCATAAGCTGAGCAGGTAGCACACATGCATCTGGTGTAACAGTTATCTAAGGCCAAGAACATTGCATCAATGGGCCCAGACAATATCCAAGGATGCCTTTAAAATCACAAGAAACATGCCCTATAAGGACCTCTGAAATTGCTATTTAACTGTAGCCTCCAAACAGGTTTCTTGCCTCATGAATGGAGAACCGCAATAGTCATTTGTTTGCACAAAGGTGGGCCATCTAGAGACCCTGGAAACTATAGACCAGTAAGTCTCACTAGTCTTATATGTAAAGCCATGGAAAGAATTATCATGGAAATTATCTATAGTGATATGGTAAACCTAAAGACACTCCCAACCCAGATTAGTTTTGTCAAGAGCAGGTCATGCCTACTAAACCTGGTGGTCTTCTTTTAGAAGGTCATCAACGAGACAGAAGAACAATGTGCAAAATGGTTCACACTGCCTACCTTGACCTGACCAAAGCATTTGACACAATACCCCACGTGGGCATTATTGACAAACTCAAGAGATTATGTACAATCCCGTATGTCACCCAGTGGGTAGCCAACTGTCTCAGAGACAGGACCCAGGATGTTAGAATTGGGGAGTTCACCTCTGCAAAGAGGCCAGTCATAAATGCAGTCCCTCAGGAATTGGTCATTGCACCGGTCCTTTTTGGCATTTACTTCTGTGAAGTCAAAGCTAGTGTCAGTAGTTTCTGGTTGACTAAATTTGCAGATGTTCTTTAGGAAGGGCTGACACAGACAAACAACTGGTATCAGAGCCGTGTCCTAAATCTAAATGCCAAGAAATTCATAATAGTATCCTTCAGGAAGTCATCCACCCCTGGCAACTGTCATATTGACAACACACCTCTTAGATTTGACACAGTAGTCAGGGACTTAGGGACACACATAGACATTAATCCAGCCTGTCACCATCATGGCTGATGGCAATCACAATCAAAACTCTTTAGCATTGTTGTTACTTGTTTCTTACTGACAATTTAAATTTTAATAATCTGCATATAATATAAATGCTATTTGTACATTATAAATATATTTATATTTTAATTACTCTCTGTACTTATATAATCAACTTGTCCTTTTTTTTTCCAAATGTTTATATATTTTTTATTTTTGTAATTTAATTACTCTCTGTACTTGCATTTTTAACTGTGGAGCTTTTCTCCCCATGCATCCACTGAAAAAGGGCTATCAGCTCAGATGGACTAACCTGGTTAACAAATGTAAAATAAACAATGAATAAATAAATAAAATGGGTCAACAACAGTGAGGAAATCATTGTATGTTCCACAACTTATAAACAAAGATATGGCATATAGGTCCAAGGAAGTCATTGTTCCACTGTATTTGACTTTCATCAGACCTATCATTAAGTACAATGCCCCTGTGGTATGTGCCTAACCAAGCAATGTAACAATTGGAACTTCCACAGAAGCTTCTCACTAAAACAGTACAGGACTTATATAAAAGGACCTTTGCAGACCACCGCAATGCCCTATCCCTTTATTCTGTCTCTGACAGGCTTTTGAAGATAGATCAATTCCTGGCATACAGGGCATTGTCAGACTCCACTTTGACAGACCTTCTGCATATCCATAAAACAAACAGCACCAGCATTACCCATTCTAAAGAATTAAACCTTGCCTGTGATATAAATAGGACCTACTGGAGAGACCGGTATGTATCCCAGAGACTACCTTGTCTCTGGAACAGGCTACCTCTCCATGTGAAACAGAGTTCCTCCCTAACCCAATTCTAGTGAACTTGGTCAGTTGGATGGGGAACAGGAATCAGGGAACAGGTGCTTTGGCACCTATGACTGTAATGGACACAGGCAACCTGTAAATGGTTCATTTCCCAGCCCCCTGCTTGTAAATGTTTTATCTCCCAAGCCCCTGCTTACACTTATCAAGGGTATCAGAACTTGTCAGAGATATGGGATGCATGCCTAGGCTTTCAATGGCCTTTGTGGTCTTTAGTCTAGTAATCACATATGAACCTATGAAACTATTGGTGTTCCGCAACATCAGACAGTCATGTATATTTCCCAGAAAGAATACCTAGGTATGTAAGCTGTGTGACAGTACACTGTGACAAAGGTGGTACACTTCCATTACAAACCACTGGAGGAAATGCCAGGAGGTACATGATGAAGGGTGCATTGTACACAGTTATTGGTGTGATGAATGCTCGGTACCATGAAGTTATTATGGCCTCTGATGTGCATGTTCTTCACATACCCAGTACTCATGTTAAATTCAAGGGAGTAGTCAGCACTGTGACCACATGCTGGTGGATGTACCACTTACCCTCTACCCCAGGATACAGGCCACAAATGTAGTGATTCGATTATAGGATGTGATGTCCACATTATACTTGGGTGGTGTGTCTGTTTCCTAATTCAAGAAATTCCTCCATGTGTGTTATCAATGCAGGTGTTGTCATGGCTGTGGCCATGTGGCAATGTGTTGATACTGTTTGTATTATACAAATATCAAAGAAGCAGTCAGTGATTGCCCACAAGCTGTAGGCCTTCATGCAGCTGTTTGGACACAGAATGTGTATGTCCTCTGTGATGCCCATCATTTAGCTAATGGGCAGGAAAGGGCCTAGCAGATACCCCGATGTGCCAACCTGATCATGGACCTGAGATATATGTCGCGTCACACATTTCAACATAGTCAGATGCCATGTATTTGATACACTGGTCTACCCATTTGGTGACATAGCTGTTTATGGCCACATATGACAGTGTTGATTGAATACCTCAGTGTGGATTTTTGTCAAATGCCTTGACCTGTCCATGTTCCACAAGATGATACTGTTTTCATCATGCATGCTCTCACTGACCTTTTTGAGGACATCTATCAGATGTAATGGACCTGATGTAGCAGTAACAGCTTACATGTCTGTTGCACATACCTGGAATACTACTAGTGTACATGTTAAAGAGGTCCATGATATGTTGGTCTGCCTCACAGTCAAGGAGAGTCAGGATGTCTCTATGCATGCATGCATCAGTTGCTGTTCCCCCTAACTCAAACAGATGCATGTTGGTGTATACCCCTGTATGGAAATGTAGGCAATGTGGAGTGTATGTTGAACTGTGTATTGAACCATATCAGGTAGATGTGTGTGCTGAATCATGCCATAAGTGATCTGTGATGTTGTCACATAACATGACAACGTGTGATAGGCCTGGATGAAGGTGAGAAGGAGGTGCATATGGCCTATTGTGATCTGGCCTAGGATTTTGACACAATCAGACATGCAGTTATCATTGAGGAAAAATGCCTAGTTGGGGTTTAAACCTTATGTCAGTTGATGGTTAAACAATTAGCTCACTGACAGAAGACATCATGTGAAAGTTGATGAATCAACCTATACCATTAGAGCTGTCACCATTGGAAAACCCCAGAGATCTGTGCCTGGCCCTTCTCTGCTTGAATTGTACTTCTTGACAGCTCAGGCTAAAATATATGGCCTTTGGCTTACTAAGTTTGCTGAATCTTGCATATTGTGTGCAATCATCGAGTCCACCAATGGTGAAAATATAGTAGAGGAGGAGCTAACACACACAACTGAATGGTGACAAAGGCACACTATGTACAAATACATGCAGTAATGAGTGTTTGTAATGTTGTCCATCTGAAAAGTGGATCTTCATGTTAATCACAGCAATGACTACAGTCCTGCTATGCAGAAACCTAGTGATGCAAGCTCTGGGAACACATTTAGATAGTCTGAACTTTCACCACCAAGTGTCCACACTGCTATTGAAAGCCTATGTTGTGCACAACATGAGTCATGCCATCATACTGAGATCTTAGGATTTTATGACAGCACTGTAGTCAAACCTCATTATAGCACTAATAGAGTATAATGCTTTTTTTACATGTACCTCACCAGTCACATGCAGCATCTAGAGAGAACATAGGGCTTTCTCAGCAAGATAACACAGAGCCTGCACACAATGCCATGAGGAAGGTGGATAGATTAAAAGCCGTGTCTCCATAAACTTCATTGTATAGTATGAGGAGACTTCTACCTTATCCCTAGGCCAGTCCCTGTACTGCATATCCAAAAATGCGATATAGCTGATGACATCAACAGTGTCTGTTGAAGAGAAGATGACAGTGTCCCATATGCTGGTGTAAAATTCTCTCTGCATTGTCAAGCAACAGCTCACATACACACACAGTTGATTACCATGAGAATAGAACCCCTACCTATCTAAGTACACAGACTACAGAACACAGTACTTTATGCGAGCACCACAGCTGAAGTCCAACTTAGACTGTATAAGACAACACTTTATAAATGATGACATCAGTAGTGTCTGTTGAGGAGAAGATAGTGTCCCACATGCTGGTGTAAAATGGTCTCTGTAATGTTAAGCAACAGCTCTCTCTCACACACACACACACACACACACACACACACACACACACACACACACACACACACACACACACACACACACACACACACACACACACACCAAGTTAACTGCAATGAGAAGAGAACTCCCTACCACTCTAACTACACAGACTACAGAACACAATATGTTACACAAGCACCACAATGCAATTCTGATTTATAAAAGAGTGCAGGTGAACTTACAGTACATGACATCAGCAGACCATGTGGGAGTCAAGAGGTTGGAAGGTCTGAGGCATGAGCAAGTATGAAAATATTGGCAATCCATGTAGTTGGAGAAGTAACTGTAGGATACACACATCTTCTCTCCAGTCTAGGCACACACACACACACACACACACACACACACACACACACACACACACACACACACACACACACACACACACACACACACACACACACACACTCACACACAATCACGCACACACACAACATTGACTGCATTGAGAACAGAACACCTACCTATCTAACTACACAGACTAAATTACAGAGTATGTTACGTAAGCACCATGGCACAAGTCTGATTTATACAAGAGTGCAGGTGAATTTATAGTAGACAACATCAGCAGGCCATGTGGAGGGTAACAGATTGTGAGGCCTGCAGAGGCACATAACTTTATAGGTTGATATAAGGCTACTAGCCTAATAGCACTAGGGTGTTTAGAAGCCTAGCTGTGTAAAAACACAAGTACACTTATTGAGCATGGTTGGATTGTCATTTTAGCAGAGAGTGTTTGTGAGCAGCACCAACTGGCTCTGTCCATGAGGGACATAGGTGCCAGCCCAGAGGTGACTTTACAATTACACAACCAGTAGTCAAGGCAGCACTTGAACAGGGTCATTGAAGAGCACTGCTTCATATAGAGTAGGAGCCTATTACTGAGAATTGTGAATCATTGTGGGTTATATCTGCCCCTCCAACATGTTGTGTTTATGTCACAGGCTACGATGAGAACCCTGGGGCAAATTATAGTTGTCCCATTTGAATTGCAGATGTCTATCATTTTCAGTAGGACAAGGTCTGAGTCTTATCAGTAGGTCAGGCATAGGTCACCTCTCAGCAGCCTGCAAGATAATGAGTACAGTGACAGTTCTTGTAGTTTTTCCATGCATGTGATGTTTGGAGGACCTGCATTCTTCCACTCACAAACCACTATTTTTTTCTCTAATTGCTGCAGTTGTCTGGTGAAATACAGAGAGTAGAGAGCCTTGTGCTCAATTAGTGGTCTGATAAGGGTGGAGTACAACAGAGCTATGACCTCCCTGGTCTTGGATGTGATGTCCATATGCATGAGGTGTGCAGTGAAAAATGTGTGTCTCAACACTTTGGACACATAGTGATGAAAGTATAGATTGCTATGGACATGAGTTCACAAGTCTCACAACACTGTGTTTGAGCTGAGAGAGGTGCTATGTATATCATAATTAGCAAGGATACTTCATTGCCAAAGAGGACAATGAGGCATTGCTTGCTGTAAGGTTCAGTCTGTGAGTTTGGCACCACTCATTTGTGTCTGTCAACCCCATTTTTAACATGTTTCTATCATTGGGGGAATCGATATGAGTGCATAATTAACTGTCATCTGAAAATGTGGTATACCACATACCATCTTCCATTGCCTGGACTTCAGGGAAGTAGCTTCCACACATTTGAGGGCCTAGTACAGATCTTTGGGGATTTTCATCGGTAAGTGGCTAGTGGGAGGAGATGCAGTCCCCAGCTTTGAGAGTGTGTGTTCTTTTGGTGAACCATTTGGATATCTAGCTAGTACGGTATGGCTTAATTGCCAGATTGGACATTTTCATTATGAGATATGAATGGGGATATTGTCAAAGTTCTAGGATAACTGAACATATGTGATATGTCCTGTTATCTGTCATCTAGGTTTTTGGCGTCAGTATCAAAGAAGCCCACAAGGTTTACTAGGCAAGACCTGTCCTTGATAAATACAACATGGGTCGACTCAAATGTGTTGAAGTTTACCTTTGTCCCTGTCGATAAGGTTCATGCTAATCTCTTCCCTAGCCTTGCAGATAAGGCTTGTTGAGCTTATGATTCAATAGTTGTAGTTCTGCATGTTACCAGATTGATGCACATTGCATATGACACAGCATTTGATATTACTTTCTGTAGTGTAGGTGATATATGTGTGGAAAAAGTACTGAGACACCAGGGTTTCAGTGCTTGGGGGGGGGGGCGTGGACACATGGCTGTATTGTAAATATGTGACATAGCATGAGATAGAGTCTTCATTTTTTCCACATGTAATGTCATGTCATACACACAAAATGGACAATAAACAGCAGTAATATTTAATAATATGTAGTTTTCCATTGCACGATGGTTAGCATAGTGTATATGCATGAGACATACACCTGATTGTGCACTGTTTGGCAGAGCTCAAATGTGATCCGCATTGCTAAAGTCTGACCATTAGTACTGAGTCTATGAAACACATCTTCTACTTAACTGACTCTGTGGCAACATGTGCTAATGCATTGATGCTTTCCTTTTTTTGGTCAGATGGTACTGGATTCTAATTCTTCTCTCTCTCTCTCTCTCTCTCTCTATATATATATATATATATATATATATATATATATATATATATATATATTATAGATAAGATAGGAAATGTCATATAACTAATCCTGTGGCAGCAGGTGTGTGTAGGGCTGGAATACAGATGGTCCTGGCTTCTAGTACAGGGTGTGCAACCTTTGTTTTATTGTTGTGGCATTGTAGTTTATAGCAATGAACTGAACACAGACAAGTGTTTTTCAATGTTCTTGAGGCAACAAGTAAGTGTAGGACTGGCATACTCATGTCCTGGTTTTGAATACAGCATATTCGATACACTTTTAGTGTTGTTCCACGTCCCATTATAGTCACTCTCACTTATAACACTTGATGTAGTATAGTTGATATTAATTATATGTATGAGGGTTGAGACACTAGTATTGTGCCAGTCATTTATTTTTTTATCTATGGATTACCCATTTATTGTCAAATGTATCACTGTGGGTATGGTGTGTGAATATATTCCTGTAAGTCTATTTTTGCACTCTGGACTGCCAGGGCCTTCACATTTGTCAAACACACATACACAACTGCCAGTGCATCAAATAACCCTGGAACTGCATTGCTTGCTACAGTTGCACACTGCTTACAAATTCACAAACACTTTGCCTGGCAGTGCTCATCACTGAGCACAGTGTTTGCTCAATGGTAAATGATGCACATTATTTTCAAAGAGTGTGCATGCTCCAAGTAAATGCAATAACTGGAATTGGAGGGAGACATCTGTATCCACTGATCTTGATCTGTTGTAGACATGGCAGGCTTTCATGGAGAAGGTAATACTTTAAGGCACAGAGATTGGGTGTTCAGGAGTCCAAGATTTTTATTAGACTCATAGTGAAACACAACAGTGCCAGTTTGCTACAGGGGGACTATTCTGACTCCCAGTATAAATCAGAAGCTTGTGATAGTTTGGTCCAGGCTATATCCAGTGCCACTTGTATGCTGTGCATTGCTGACTAATGTAGGCACCACTTTAGTGACATACGTCAGAGGAAGAGAGATAACCTTGGTGCTCGGATTGAGGAATATAGCACTGCAGACATCTCAAAGATGTGTAAGTATCAACTACAGAGAGTATTTGTAAGGCTTAAAAGAGGAATACAGGCAAGGCTGGTATTAATAATGGTATTCTGTTCTGTTTTTTTCACAGTTGCCAGAGAAAGGGTGTGCAATGTTAGGACCCATGCCACTAGATTGGCAAGGATGAGGGAGGCATGTAGTATGTATGCATCAGAAGAGTAGTGTTATTGTAGCATTAAAATTTAAAGATAGCTTGTTTGGTATTTTATACAGTTGTATCAAATTCAGAAATTCTGCATGCATATCTTAAATGTAAAAGCAAGTATGCATGCACAAGGCGGTGGGTTCAAATACCATGCTTCCCAACTATACAATACTGTCAATTTTTAAATTATGTATAACTTAAGGGTTTAAACTAAAAGATCTATACCAGTGCCCACATGCCCTGCTGTAAACTGTAATCTGTATAACTGGAACATGCATATATCTAGTATATGTGCATGTAAAGGAGTACTTGTTGTAATCTGTTCTATAGTGTGCATCTGTTAGGCACTGGTAGTCTTACAAGAAAAAGTTATCTGTTAAGGGGTGGTAGTCTTAAAAGTAAAGGCTAAGATAATAGAGTCAAGTAATTCCATTAATGCATTGTATATTATATATGGAGGCACTAATCTTATCTCATTTTTTGTCTCAACCCAACACTTCTCTCTCTTTTTATTTTATTTTATTTTTATTTTATTGTATTTTATATTTTTATTTTTTGTTTTATTTTATTATGTGTCATCAAAATGTGTTCATGTCATCCATACGCACCACATCACAAAATGCTCTACAGCACTATGGGGTAGGCAGTCCCCACAGGATCCACTTGCCACCGCTCTATCAGCTTCAGCACCATTGCTCTGCATGTCTAGGAGCCAATCTAGTAGGGCCCCCTCTACTGACCTTGCACTACCTGCTCCTCAGGTAGTCCTGCTCTGGAGGATAATTCAGGAGCAGTGGTGGAGGTGATGAGTTTATCACCCATGATGATCTGCCAGGTATGGTGCATAGGGTTTTGCACTGCACTGCTGATGCATGCCTATGCCAACTGAAGAGGCTGCTCTCCCTCATTTTAAGTAATACCAGGAGGAGTAGATGCAGAGATCAGGCACTCCAGGCAGTGGTGGAGGAGTAAGGTGACAGTGATGACAGTCCAGTTGGTGAAGACTCAATTCTCATTGTCACCCAGCTTGACAATCATGGGTTCTGGATCTCTCAACTCTCACCCCAACCATGTTGTCCAACAACCTCTTGTGTCCATCACCATCCCTGTCTCTTGTCTTCTCTGCCTGCATTTTTCCTCACCTATCCAACTTACCTGACCCAGACATACCTATGTCCCTTCCCCAAAATTCCTTTCTCTCTCTCCTAAAATAAAATGGGCACCAGCCCCCCCTAAAAAAAGTCCCAGACATAGCTCTCCCTTTCACACACTTGTCTTCTTGACACACTTGATTTGCTCTAACTGGCTATACAATATGATTGTGTTGTGGTCACCCCTCTCTCTCTGGAGATGACAGCCCAAATTCAGCTAATACTCTACACGTATGATCAGTTTTACTGTTGAAGAAATGGATAGCTATGGTTCTTTCCTACCTCACTTCTGCACATTCCTGGGTTGTTTTCACTTTGTTCTTCCCCCTGTTTGATCCTCATTTCACCACTGTCCAATGTTGCCCACTTCTTTTCTTTAATGCATTATTACATCATGCTGCACAAACACTGAAGGACTGACTGCACTATGTTTACATCAGATACATGGAGCCATGGATTTGGGATTCAGCAATTCTAATGAGTTCAGAGACATCTGCATCTTCAACATGCTGACAGCCCTGAATCTAAACCAGACAGCAACCATGTAGCTAGAGAAACTGAAGGGGTGATGAATTGTTTATGTGTTGAACACAGAAGATATGATATTACTTAACAATATATTTGCACAGAGGAGTACTGATTTTAAAATGATATGCTTGCATATTGTCAGATTCATATATTTCATGTGCTGACATGTAACTATGATTTGTTTAATGTTTTTTATATTTATTTTGATTAGCACACACTTTTAAACTTTTATCTGTCTACATTACTTACAAGTGAACTGTTCATTTGGGGGTGGGGGACCAAAGCTGCATTTCTGTTATGGCATAAAAAGGATTATGTTGCTATTGTTCCTCTCCTTTTCTTGCATCCTGCCTGTATCTAATCCTGTCACATGTTAATATCAGTTCTGTACAATATTCACACCTTTTACTTTTTATTCTATCCATGTAGACTTCTTTCTGTGGCTGTATTCCAAATGTTTTGGAATTCCCAGGGAACACCTTGTTGAATAGCTCCACCATGTTAAATTGGTTAATTAGCATGTAATTCAGATGCTTATTCTGTAATTACCATGTCACAATGTTTACCTTGTTTGTGTGGGAGTATGCACCTCTACATGGCAGTTATTGAATCTAAAACTTTCCACTCCCATGTTCACATGGCACCACAACGTGCACACAGTGAAAAATGACTGTGTAGGCGTTATTGCAGATTTAACACCAGTGACATAACAATAGTTCCAATAATTGCCACCACAATAGCCAGAAAGTAAGTGAATGGAAATAAAATTCTGCAGGACAGACTGGGACATTAATTTCTCTTCTCTTCTCTTCCATTGGGACCACAGAGTGCATTCTGGGAAGAAGAATGCTGTAGTAATAAATGATTATCATGCTACAGACAGTTTTGCATCCATATATAAGTTATGTGCTATATGCAGTATATACGTTTCCCAGAGTGTACTTTTGTACACCTTTAGATAGATTGCTGAAATGCTATGCAATGCCTTATGTTTCAAAGAAGTTACTGGTTACAACAGAAAATGCTGTTATCCTACATATCTGAATTAAGAGCATTTGGATTTTTTGTGAAGAAATTCTTTCTGAGATTTCTTAAATGTGTCAAGGGTATTATTAAATTTATTTCAATTGGTAAGGGGTTCCGAGTAGCAGGTCCTATTCTGGAAAAGGCTTTTATAGCAATTAACTGTTTAAATCTTTGTCAGACAAGTATGAGAATATCATCTTGGTTACTTCTAAAGCAGTAGCTTGAATCTTTTCAATGAAGGTTTCTTTTCAATCATGGACATTAGCCTTATTGATGAATTTAAGAACTGCTGTTCCTAGTAGAAGGATAGCATTGCTGAGGCTGTAATCCTTAGATCACAAGTGAGACAGAGTTGAGTGAGTGTAGAGTTCAGAGTGCTACAAATGAATTTAGCTGACATATGTGATTCGCAGATAGCAGCACCATCAGCAGGGAGGATAACATGGCAAGTTTTTCAGAGAGACCATGAATGAGTTGATACAGATAGAAGATAATTATCTAATGAGTGAACATTGAGGAACACCACACAAAACTGAATGATAAGAAGATTGTGAGTCTGTGTGTGTGTGTGTGTGTGTGTGTGTGTGTGTGTGTGTCTGTGTGTGTGTGTGTCTGTGTGTGTGCACTCATGTCAGCACTTGCTTGTGTGTGTGAGTGTGTGTGTGTGTGTGTGTGTGTGTGTGTGTGTGTGTGTGTGTGTGTGTGTGTGTGTGTGTGTGTGTGTGTGGGTGTGTGTCTTTGAGAGAGAGAGAGTATCATATGTCTCAAAGTGGGCCTGTGATTGTGAGCCAGCTACTTTAAGTATTTTTTTTACCAAATAACCAGTGTTGCAAGTGGAGTGATAATTTAAAGATGAGTAATATTTACAGTACTGTTGAGATCAGTGAAATGTTAATAATTTGACTTATCACTGTGGTGACAAAAGTGTCAAATGTCTTCATACATTCCTGGAAAAAAATAATCTGGATCAGATTAAGTCATTAATGATATTTCTGTTGGAATCATTGTAAACTTAAAGTTGATAAAAAGCTAAAAGTAAAACTGACTGATGTAAAAGAAGCAGGCAGAGGATTAACATTAGGTTAACATTAGGCCTGGAAAAATCAAAGTGGCATGAGAAATGTTCTGCAAGTACAATTAAAATCTGTTTACTATTAGTTACATTTTTCCTACCAGTACCAGTAAGCTTGGATGACTTAGTAATGACCTCCCAAGCAAGTTAATGATCTCCTTGCAGAAGCATCTGTGTTTTTCCTGAAAAGCCTTGTGACACTCTTTTAGAAAGTCTGCTTTTCTCTTTTTGGGTAAACATTTGCATTACTTTCTAAGCATGGTGATGTGTTCATGATAATTGTACAGCACAGTCCACCTTACATGCCCCTATGATGTTCTTGAAGTCAGGTTTCTACTAACTCTTGTGGCTTTGGCAGGATAGTACTTTTCTTAAGAATAGGCTGCAATTTATTATTGCAATTTACCTTCAACCAGTCTTTAGTGACCAACTCATATAATTGCAGTGATTCCTGCCCCTGTTTGGAAATATGACATTTTATTGTTATAGTGGTTATTTTTGGCAGACAGGATAGTCCAGAGTGGGCAGTGATCACTAAAGTTAGAAGATTCTACTTAAAGGCAGTTGAATAGTAGTAGGCTGCTCTAAAGAAACGCAGCCAAGAAGCCAAAGTCCCACTATTAGTAGGATGAGACATGTTGTTTCTCTCATTATTTGGCAGAAGCCATGTTGAGTGAAAGTGAACAAAGGAAGAAAGTTACACTCCCAAAGAAAGGAAGTTAGACACCCAATGGAGGTCACCAAATAATAATGAACTATTATAGTTAAGATTATGCAGTAGTGCTTTGACTTTCTTGCTTACTGTAGGCTGAATGGTGAGTGGGGTTGGTGTAGCAGATTAATTCAATCCTTAATTTGTGTATTCACCAGCAGGCATTCTGAGTCTACCCATTTAGGTACCTGCTCAGGGTGGCAGGAGAAGAAGCAGGCGGTGTGCTATTAATGTGCTGTTTAAGTAGAACTATGATCCCTGCCACCAATTCTTCATCCAGATTTCAGACCTTGATACAGAAAAGAAGAATAAATTATATTTTCAAGTTTTAACTAACATTCAGTGATTTGTATTATCTTGTTTATACTGACATGCAGACAAGCTTTAAAGCCAGTTAGTTTATTGCAAATTTTGCATAAATTTGCTGAGGTAATCTTTAAAATTTTCACACCTGAAGACATAGGAAAGATGTTAAATTATGCAAGGAATATATGATAGATGGGTGGGGTATGAACTGCATATACTACTGATAAGCATAAAACACCTAAAAGTGGTAAAGGATGAAACATGACATCAGTTACTATACAGAGGGCAGTGGAATGCTGATGATAAGAATGTGATTATGTGTTATTTTATTTATGTCTCAAACACAGAATTTCCACACTAATGATACTTAGCAAGAGCAAGAAAGATGCTTGAAAAAATACTTTTTTATTTTTTTTTTAAAAAAAAAAAAACACACACAAGCAATGACGAAAGTGAAGACAACGGACTTGGACACCTGCAATACACAAAGATTTTTTTTTTTGAGAGAGGCTTGGGGAGAGAAGCAATCTCTCACCTCATCATCACAACCCCATATGCACAAACAATCACCTTATATCATCAGATTTATTACTTTATTAAAATAATCAAAGATGACTGTATTGCAGCATTTTGAACAATTCAATCAAACATATTAAATTGAATTATTTTGACCTTACATTAACATTACATTAACATAAGCATCATAAACAAAAAGCTTTACACTTTAAAATTTTGAAAAAGACGCAGAAGAACATAAAACAATTCACTTGTAGATTGAATTTAAAGAGGTTTAAGAAAATTATTATATCTCAATAATTTATTAAAATTAAATATTGAGCAAATTTGTATATAAATTTGTTTTTGATACATGTGTGTGTATTTGAATATATATATATATATATATATATATATATATATATATATATATATATGTTTGTATAAAGGAATCGGAAGGGATTTAAATGTTTACATAATCAGTATATATTTCAAATAATTCAATTTAATATGTTTGATTGAATTTCAATTTTTGTGGCTTTTTTTGGATTGATTTGTTTGTAATGTAAACGCTTGTAAAAAAACAGTCAAATACAGAGTTTTTTTATAAAAAAATTTAATTAATTAATCTATGTATGATGATGATATATTGTGATGTTTTATGATATTGGGTTGTCTGATGAAGAGATGTATGAAAGAAACAAAATGAAAAAGCTCTCCTCAATAAAATCTTTGTGTATTGCAGAACGGTGTCCAGTCCGTTGGCTTCACTCGTCATTGCTACCTTGTGTGTTTTTCAACGGTTTTATCTCTTGAGTTGGTCTGCATTTTTAAAAATATCTTTATTTTTGCTTTGTTTCTAGCAGAATGTTCATTAGGATTTTGTATGGTAGTTCAAAATGCCAGACAATGCTTTTTGTTGTTGTCCTTTTTAGTAATTTATATTTTGTACTGAATCATTCCTTGTACTGAATGGAAATTGTACTGAGGTGGTAGGTGATGTTTTATGGGTATTTATTTAGTGGTTAGTTTTTCTACATTTTTTGTATACCTTGTGTTTATTTTTTATATTGAATGTGTATTTAGTGTTGCTTGTGTGTAATCTGTCTTGTGTTTTGCAGTCATTTTATTAGCCTTCTGTTGTGATTTCATGTATAGAATATATGTCTTCATTTATAAATGTCTGTTCTCTTTATTGTATTATATTGTTGTGTGTAATTCTTTACTGGTACTGGTTGCAATGCAGTTTTACTGTTTCTTTTCTCTTTATTACTTCACTACACATTTTCATAACTGCAGTCATTTTTCTAGTATATTCCTATCTTTATTTTTTTGTTATCCTTTATGTGTTTAGCTGTTCTTGTGTTATTTTTTCATTTGTAAGTGCTGGAGCATTTTATTATTGTTATTTTTTTATTTGATGTTATTGTTTTCTTGTGTGATTTTATTCTTAGGAATTTTATTCTGGTTCTGTGGAAGTCTGCTAACTGTAGATGAAAGCGCTTAACCGATTTTTTAATTTATTAATTTTTGTATAATAAAGTGTTCCATTACAGTTTGCATTCTCAGTATTATTCTAGGGATCTTGATACTTATCACAGTGAAGTTCGTGCTTTTTTTTTTTATTATTTGCGATTTATTCTAATAGAACTATTTTAGGAATTGATTGATTACAGTCACGGTTTCTAAACAGCTGTGTGTTTGTGTGTGTGTGTGTGTGTGTGTGTGTGTGTGTGTGTGTGTGTGTGTGTGTGTGTGTGCGTGTGTGTGTGTTACTGTTCAGATGTTTGGATGCATTTGCATATCAGGTGAAATTTGTGTGCCTGTGGGTGCATATGTTGTGGAAATAATGTATTATTTTATTCACTACTATTATTCTGATTCTACTACAGCTCAACAGATATGCACTGGTATGGTAATATTTTCTCAAAAC